>NW_001914856.1:348777-425917 GCF_000226545.1 Podospora anserina S mat+
CGGTGGGGGGGGGGGGGGAAGGAGGATGCGGTTTGAGGAGGTGAGTTTCTCTTGTCAGGGCTGTTGTCAAAGGGGACACAGATTCCGGGTGGTTCAGCTTGTGTTGTGATCTGCGAGAGGAGACGTCTCGGTCAGGTGAATGGCCATTCTCCCAGCACCTGAGCCTCTTCGTTGGTGAGAGCAAACAAATAGATGCGGTGATGCCTTGGACTTGGTTGTTAACACTAGTTGATGACAGGCAATCAAGCTGCTCATCGTCGCTAGGGTCAAGGAATTAGAGGGGAGGGTCCCGTCGCGTCGGGTCTCCTTCGCCGGGAGCGACGGCGAGAACATCTGGCATGATTTCGACAACCGGGAGGAGGCTCTGGCCGGTGATATGCGCGAGTTGAAGTTGGTCGAGGACGCCATGGATGTTGATAAGGAGAACAATTCTTGTTTCGTGGTGCGGGACAGGGCGCCGGTGAAGTCGCGTGAAGGCGGGGTTGAGAAGATGGAGGGTATAGTGCTGGCGTCCAAAGCGGCATCAGAGCCACGCAAGCACGAGATACAGCGACAGATCTTGTCGGCATATCATGACAGCACAGATGCTTTTTGCTGGGACGATAAGGAGTTGTGGGATGAGAGGTTTAGGCGGTGATCTTTGGCGATATAGAAATGAGTCACCGAGGGTCTGTCTCTGGAAGAAAAGCTCGGACTGTGAATACGAGACATTGACCCTAATTTGTAGTCTGTTTCCTTACTCGTTTATCTTTCATGTTCCCACCCAAGAACATCCCCCTCTACCTCCTCTCTGGCCACTCTATCTCCCCAATCCCACACCCCCTCTCAACGCAAGCACTAACAGTATGACAATACCTCACCTTCCCCCCCTCCACCCTAAAAAGATGGCTATCTGGCATCGGCGCCTGTCCCTGCGTCCTATCCAACCCAGGAAAACCCATAAAAACATCCACCGTTCCCATCTCCTCATCAACCACATACCGTCTATACGGCACCTTGATCCCCCCCGGCATAACATGGATACAATCCTCCCCCTTCTTCGTCCCCCTAGCCGGCAATCCCCCCTCCAACCGATAGCAAGGCTCAGCATGCCACGGTACATCCCCCCTCCCCACATCCCCAAACCGATCAAAATACCAATCCCCCAGCTTCTGTATCTGTTCCCTCGATTCCCGCGCCGCCAGCGGAATAACATCCCACTTCTCCCCTTTATTCAGATCCAACGTCCCAGTCGCGTTAAAAAGCCAGTCCCCCTCGTCTGTAACCACCGATTCAATCAGGCTTATTCCCGTGACCGCTAGATTATCGGGTGTAGCCTGCCAGATAATCCGCGTGTGCAAAACATACGGATGTTCCTGCGTAGCGGCAATGATCTCAGTGACGGAAGCGCACTGCTCGACATCGTGTATCGACCTGTGGAAGTCGGGATTGATGGGCACGGCGAGGGAGGAGTGGGAGAGGTCGCCGAGGACGGCGTTGTTTTCGATGTAGAGGAAGTTGGGGGCGGATCGGCCGAGGGTGGAGATGAAGGAGTGGTTTCCTACGGTTTGGGCTTCCACGTAGGCGGCGGTGAGGGCTTTCAGGAGGGAGCGGGGGCAGGAGGCGCGGGCTCCTAGGAGGAGGAGGGTTAGTGGGAGGAGGGACTTCATCGTGGTGGTGAGGAGGTTGGGTGGTGGAGGGTGAGGATTTGGGGCGAAAGAGATGTTGGGGGAAATATACATACTGCCATCATAACCGGCGGTGTCACATCTGTCACCGAGTTGACACTCTTCGATTTCCAATGGTCATGGCTACGAGTCGCCTGGTACTGTTTGGCATTGAGTGCTGGATGTCGTCGTTCAACGGCTAAACAAGTTGGGGGAAAGTGTGATTGGGTGGTTCCCCTCAGCAATTACACGCGGGAAGGACCGAGTGTGTACCTGCATTCGACGGGTGCCACTTTTATTTCCAGTCACAATCCTCGGGTCAGACTTGAGTCTTCGTGCTCCATGCCATACTTCGCTCAGTCTTGTCAATGTCAATGTCACAATATTTATCACGGCAACTCAACGACTCCAGACTGGCTTTCCCAAATAGTGACTATTGAAGAAATATGAAAACTAGCTGTGGCTGTTGTACATGATAGAGGAAAAGAATGAAAACTAGCTATGGCTATTGTACAATAATAGTTACAGGAGATAAGAGATACGATGCCTGACAATTGCACTGAAGAGGATATCACTATTTACAACACATCCGGCACGCCTAACCTGGCCCAATCTTCTTCCAAGCCCACATCCTTTTCATCGCTCCGGCTGGTGGCCACCTGTGCCAATCTCCCTCCCTCTGTCCCTCCCTACCACCCCACCACCGAAGCCCCTCATGGGTTTGTTGCCTCCGTGCGACATCTTTTCATCGTTCTCGTCGGCGTTGTTGTTGTTGTTGTTGTTGTTGTTGTTGTTGTTGTTGTTGTTGTTGTTGTTGTTGTTGTTGTTGTTGTTGTTGTTGTTGTTGTTGTTGTTGTTGTTCAACGTTTGGGACACGTTGAATCGGTTTGTCGAAGAACATTATGCAGCGAAAGGGACTCTTACCCCTCCACCTTCGCTCATGATTCCCATTCAACCAACCTGCCAGCCCAGCGACTCCTCTCAAGCCGAGATATGTCAAGGATGGCGGAACACTCATCCGTCTCTGGAAGATTGATGGTGATCCAGGGTTTCATGGGAAAGTTGTACACCTTGCCGTAGTTGCCGTCTCCTCAGCGAAACACGTGCTAAGGGTTGGGTGCGTCGGGCTTCTGGCGGACGGCTTGAAAGCAGATCGCCGCTACCTGGGTAACCGGCGACAGATTTCAGAATCCGGATCAGATGCCCTGTAGAGATATATACCACCCGGCCTACCCTGTGAGTAGGATGTCCTTTTGGTTCCACATACCCAAACGCACATCGACTCTATGATATCCCGTGAGTTTCGGAACCCGTCGAAGAAGGGCTGGCTCTTGTTTTGCGAACGTTCGTGGCGTCATGTTGCGAGCGAGTGACAAAAGGCTTGACATTGTTGTTGGAACGCTGGTAGATAGATCTGGTTAGGAAGAAGGTCATAGAACCAGCCTTGTTGTGTGTATGCCGCTCAAGCTAGCGGGAGTCTCTTCGATTCGTTCCGAAGCGACCTCGACAATCAACGATTGCTTGGATGGCCGGGGCACTATGGGGTCTTGCGCTCGCTCGAAGGAGGCATCTGCAGGCGACTCGGCTTCTCGTCGCCTGACTATGGTCACCAGGTCTCCGCTCGGAAACGACAAGACATCGCAGCTCGCTGCTGGACGAGACGAGAAACCAAAAGCCAGGAGGCGGAATTGATGATTTTGCCTGGCTCTGTCAAGACCAGCGTTCGGAAACGCACTCGCTGATTCTTCACATCCAGCCTGGTTGTACGTGGCAGGGCTGTTGTTGTGGCGAGCCAACGCGTTGGCTGTGCTGTTGGGGCCGTTATAAACTTGGCCCGTCAAGTTATCACGACGAATGGCGACTTGAGTATCGTGGTGAGGCGCAGTTTTGTTGACCTCGGCCAGCTCAATGTTGCCGATGTATCGGGTGGCAAGGCGAGTGTTGGCGAACTTTGACTGTTTACGCTGAACAGTCAGACGATGGCCACGGAGGAGCATGCCAGCACGGTTGTTGATGGCATAAGTGGGGGTCTCCATCGTTTCAAACTCGACACCCCATAGCTATAGCTCCAACTGCTCAGAGACTGAGCGGCAGGTCGTACTGACGGAGAAAGTCCGTGTCGTGGTCTGCGTCGTTGGCAGCCGAACGAATACGACCGTCAGCTGATCTTGTAGTTTGGTCCGTTCTCTTGATGAAGGCGCCTGCAAACGACTGTAGTTGGCTTGACTGACTGGCGAAGCAGCTGCAGCCCTTCCAAGCGGCTTATATCGAGGTTCGACATTACCGCTGACGGAAACGGTAACGTAGATAGAGCGGCGGCTCTGGTTGAAGGGACCCTGTGCTTGGATGCAATCGTGGGCTTCGCTGGGTTGCAAGGAGGAGAGACTCCAGACGATCGCGCTCGAAACCTCTCTGGTCGAATGGGAGACAGGGCCCAACAATAACGCGCTGCGTTGTTAGTCACGGTTAGCAAAATGAAATAACGTGGATGTGACGCCTTCAAAGAAACCGGGTTTGGATAGAAGACTTTGCAAGGCTAGGCAGGACTCACACTTCACCAACAACGATGTGTACCACCAAACACCAAGACTCCATTCTCAACCATCCCCCAGAAGGGACCCACACTGTTCACCTCCCCAATGGCCGCTTCTTGACTCCGGGGTGTGACCAAAGGATTGGGAAGATGCCCAGGCAATGTTGTCCTCGATGAAGTCTCTCTTCGGCATCCACAGTCGCAATCACGAACTTCCCGGCAGTGCTGGGCTCACAGCCAGCGGCACCGATCACAGTCGGAGCAATTTCTCGCTGACACCCTGGGCCACGACAACAGCGGGGCCCAAGATAGCGAGTGAGGCCACGCCTCCAGCGCCAAAGGTTGGGCTCTGTGGGCCGCTGACCGGTGATCACGTCGGATCAGAGGTATCGATGGACGAGATGATGATCCGGCCCCGCAAGGAGAGTCCCGTCACAAAGGAAGCCCGGCTCGATTGTGAACAGTCGCTCATTGCGTGCCTGAACGCCCAAGCGTAGAAGAGAAAAGAGATCAAGGCTTTGGTGGTTGTAGCATGATTAGAACTCCCCCGATGAGGTGTTGCTGAAAACATTCTTGATGAAGTTTTCA
Organism: Podospora anserina S mat+; assembly: GCF_000226545.1. Lineage (NCBI taxonomy): Eukaryota > Fungi > Ascomycota > Sordariomycetes > Sordariales > Podosporaceae > Podospora > Podospora anserina. The sequence continues at coordinate 353,545 of NW_001914856.1, forward strand.
TCCATCCTATCGAGAGCCATTAGAAACAAGCTCAAGCTTGCCGAGCAAGACAATCCTGACCGACAGGAAGCGGTCATTGATAGTGTAGAGATATATACCACCCGGCCTACCCTGTGTGTAGGATGTCCTTTTGGTTCCACAGGTCAAGACGATAGATGGCACGATGCCGAACAAGTCGACATGGAAGAAACGACCGGCAATGGATATGCCCCGACCGACCCATCGAATCCATGTACTCATACAGCTGGTCGAGAACATGTTCACCGTAGCCTGGTCGTGCCAGCTTGTTCGACTGAACACCATCGCCGTTAGCAAAATCATCGACACTCGGATCAAACAGGATGAAACTCACGCTAGGTAAGCCGGGACAGCTGGCTTGTGGGAAGTGTCTTGTGTCCTCCCCCCGGATGGGGGGGAACAATGCCAGAGTTGTAGAGGGACCTGCATAGGCCTGTTACCCACCGCCTCGAGCACCCAAATCAATCGAACAATGTTCTCACCTATTTTCTACACTCATTGCATGTAGAAATTTCGACAGCAGCCGCAGTAACGATATGTCTAGATCTGGGTTGAGACGAACTAGTCAGCCAATTGGACGCGTTTGTTCGACCCAATAGTCGAATTGATGGGACGAGGGGTAGATGAAGCGACTTACAGGATAGGAATCGTCGATAATGATGCTAAGGATGGTAAAGATGCAGTCATCCACCCTGGCTGCTTCTGGTTTTCCCGCGAGGACGGCTCCTGTGTCAGTCGAATGTTAGTTGTCGTCCAAACATAGATCGATGGAAAGGATCGGATGGTGCCGAGGTTGGAGGGACCATCGGACGAGGGTGTGCTGTGGGCAACAGGATCATAGGAGGAGGAGAAATGAGGAAGGGCAGATGGATCTAAGAGGATGGGATAGCCGGGAGATGCGAATGCGCATACCTGTAGTTCTAACGGGTCTTGCTCGCAATGCTCGCAAGCAAGTGGTCGGTCACGTCGGCGGCCCGGAGGAGTTGGTGGAGGGCTTGGACGTTTTTGAGATAGGAGAGGAATGGCGAGAGAGATGGAAATAGAATTGATGGTAATGTCTACCCCTCGATGTCTGCAGGGACTAGGTAGTCCAGGACCCCTCGCCTCCTCTCGAGGTGTGGCGGGGACTCGGCGGGCAAGGGGCTCTTCAACAACCGGGCATTCGGTCAACACGGCTCCGAGTGTGCGATGGGGGGCAGGCATCCTCTCAAGCCGAGAGACTCAAGGGTGATTCAAGCACACCCAAGTATTCCTCCTCATTTACAATGAATGCCTGATGAAGGTCTCTCAGATAAGAACGGTCTATACACATCTTCTCATCATAAAAACAAGCCATTCACTCGCATGTCATGTGAACAGCCACCTGAAAACCTATGGACATGCCCGATTTCTCACTGTAATTTCTCGCTGTTGGATACTCCACGATTTCACTTCACACTGGGAGCTCTCATCACAATTCCCATCACGATACGCATAATCACATCGCAGCATTCACAAATATCACCACTCGACCATCAATACTTATGAAATATCCTGAATTTGAGCACACCAAAACACCAACCATCTAGGCCATGCATCTAAAGTACAAGATCCCCACAAAACGAAAGACAAACAAAAGAATAGTCAAAAACTATGTGCCCTTGCGAGCTGGTATCTATCTACTACACCCATACACCACCGCCCCCCAAAAATATCAATCATGCCTCCCAAAACTTCACATCGCTCAGTGAATAGCAGACTGATTCCCATGCAACACCGGATTCACCCGATCATCCCACTTAAACTTGAAATCATCCCCCAACTGCTTCCTGCACGCCGCCGTCACCGCCTCCCAAACATTAGCAAACACCCCGAAATTAGCCGGGTTTTCCTCATCATTCTCCCCGCCCTGGAAAACACCCGTCCTGACCAGGCAAGTGTTCCACCCGTACATGTTTCCCCCCACAATATCCGACGCCGGGTTGTCACCAATCATGTAGATGTTCTCCGGGATCCTCTCCTCCCCATGAAGGACGTCCATCCACGAGGCGATCACCTCGTCGGCGTACTTGTACGTCGCCAGCTCGGGCTTGCCATAAACCACACGCTCCAGATCGACGCCCGTGTGGGCTTTGTACATGGCCTCGAGCCCGATGCGGAACGCGCCCTGCGACATGCGAGGGTGGGGGTGCTCGGTCGGGCAGAGGAAGTCGCCCTGGGAGAAGTAAATGGGGATCCGCTGGGAGACGGGGTCCTTGGCTACGGTGCCGAGCCGGCCATTCTCGCTGACAAGCAAATCCATGATGATCTGCATGTCAGTGGCATAGTCTCTCGAGTCGGAGAAGACCATGATGGCGTCAATGTTGACCTTGGAAAAGTCCCTCGGGCGGGCGGAGGCGCGCTCCTCGTCGGTGAAGACGCGGTAGGGGGCGATGGACTCGTCCCAGGCGACGATGTCGTTGGGGACGATGATGTCCTTGAAGCCGTACTGCTCGGCCACCTCGCGGCACTTGTACCCTTCACCGCCGACGACGAGGACGGTGTTGTAGTACTCGGCCAACGCGCGCATGGGGGTGTGCGACTGGATGAACTGCTCCGTGTTGACGGGGTTCTGGAGGATCTTGGACAGCTGCTCTGTCCGGGCCAGCTCGGGCTTGCCGGAGCCGTTGGTGAGGAAGATGTGGGGGATCTTGATGCCGAGCTGGTTGTTGCCGTTGAGCATGTCGAGGACCATCTTGCCCTCGGGGATCAGGCGGTCACCGTGCACCAGGACACCGTCAATGTCAAAGACAAAGGCCATGTTCTTGGCCAGCTTGACCTTGTCGGACTGGACGTCCTGGACCTGAGAAACCAGGATTTCTCTGGTGGGCTGGATTGGGGGCATGCCGGGACGCTGGTTCTCCTTGGAGGCATTTCTCAGGGCCTCCTGGACATCGGGGAACGTGACGCTGCTCAAGCGAGACTGGCGCTTGGAGCGAGGGATGGGGAGGGCAGCACCGAACGAGTTGCGGGAAAGTCTCCGCTCCTTCTGCGATGGTGACACGGAGAGGTTGTGCATGTACTGGGAAGCATCGGCATCAGGCGACCTCAAGGCAGGCACCTCGATGGTGTTGTGCGAACCTGGCGAGGTTGGGATAGCCATCTTGTTCTCGACGCTGGCCCAACTGCCATCTCTCCTGTTGCCATTCTGGAAGTGCTTGCTCCAGCTCTCCGTCTTCTTGTGTGTGAACTTGCTCTTTGGCTTGCCGGGAGAGTCGGGGGGTGTCTGGATGGACTTGGAAAAGTCGACGTCCTTGAACGCTGGGCCTCCTGCTCCGGACATGATGGGCGGTTCTGAAATTTAGTCGTAAGATGAACAAAGAAGATAGATGGTAGATGTGCTTTGCATCAGAGTATCTCTAAAAGGCTGTGGTGAAACGGTTGGATGGAGAGGTAGACAAGATGTCGGCAATACTGAAACAGACCAGCCAGCCGTTGGGGAGAAGGAGAAAGCTCTTATATCGCCTCTACGACTACGCTGTCCTCCATCCACACACCATCCTCGGCCGTCTGTTTCGATTTTCTCAACCGCGAGAACCGACCGGAGACGATCGTCGAACGGCGCCATGCTCGGTCATCCCAAGCCAAAACCCACCAAGACGTGCTCCAGTATGACGTCGTAAATGGAGATGCAGGTGAAAACTCTTGAGGGGATCTCCACAGGGGTCCAGTGATGTAAGCTCTACGAGTGCCGAAGATGCGGTTTCTGAAACAGCGGAAGAAGACCCTGAGGACAGGATTGGCGCATTGTTGTCTTTTGATCGGATTTCCCGACTCGTACGACCAAGCCATGACAAGCGGGTCTTGTATCCAGAGCGTATCCAGATGTCGCCGCCCGACTGGTGGGTGGCTGAGGGTGGCCACTGATAAGAGGGGATCTCGGAGGTTTGGCAGACGTTGTTGATGGTTGTTTGATGCTGACAACCCTGCGTGTCCCTGTGTGTTCCCCGTATCAATGTTGTCATTGACTCCATCGCCAGCTCCATAGAAACCCGCAAAAATCAGGCGGGACAGCAGCGGGGCGGTCGGCGGGGCCCGGATCCGTGCTGTTTTTGCCTCCGCGTCCCCGAACTTGATGTTAACGACCACGGCGCTCACGGCGGCCCCAAGAGCCGCGGCCAGGGTTCATGCCCGTAATTGTCCGTCCGGTGCGACCCAACCGCACGGAAAAAATGGGGTTACACCGCTAGGGAAAGCTGAGGCTCCTTGCCGACATGACTCGGCTGCTTGCCGATCTCACCCCCCTCCATCATTTGTCGGGTCAGTGGTGGGAGCTTGTGAGATAGTGGGAAGATGGTGGGAAGCCGGCGGTGAGAAGATGTGAGATGGTCCTGAGTGGCTGGAGTTTGGAAAAGTTCTAGCGTCGCCGCGGCACTGTCATGCATAATGCCACTCATGTCACTCTTGTCAACTGCTTGCTCCAAAACAAGGCCGTGTGGAGCCCGTTGGATGACCATGCGTCACTTTGTGGAACCACATTAGCTGGAGGTAGGGGTCAGCAGTCGCCTCAGACTCGGAATTCTGGACGTGTCACAGTGCAGTGTCAGCTTTCATCCGAACCAGCAAAAAAAAAAAAAAAAGTTAAGGTATTGAAGGGTCGCTTGTAAGGCGAAAATTCGCGCACGTGGGTGGTTCCAAGTCTGCGGGATGGACTGTCGCTGATTGGGATTTATTATTGTGCGCTGTCCCCTGGACCGAGTTGGACTCAGGGGGTACATGTAACTTCTTGAGCTTTGTTCGTTTCTTTTACTGTCAACTGTCAACACTCAAAAAGATCATGGGAGAGTATCTGAGACCATCACCGACAACAACAACGACAACCATGGCATCCAAGACATACACCCTCAACAACGGCGTCAAGATCCCTGCAGTCGGCTTCGGCACCTTTGCCAACGAGGGAGCCAAAGGAGAAACCTACAGAGCCGTCATCAAGGCCCTCGAGGTGGGCTATCGACATCTCGACTGCGCGTGGTTCTACCTCAACGAAGACGAGGTTGGTGATGCAATCCAAGACTTCCTCGCCAAGAACCCTAGCGTAACGCGCAAGGACATTTTCATCTGCACCAAGGTCTGGAACCACCTCCACGAGCCCGAGGACGTCAAATGGAGCTTCCAAAACTCGTGCGAGAAGCTCAAGGTGGACTACATTGATCTCTTCCTCGTGCACTGGCCCATCGCCGCCGAGAAGAACCCAGATCACACCGTTAAGATCGGCCCGGATGGGAAATACGTCATCAATAAGGAGCTGACCGAGAACCCGGAGCCAACATGGCGGGCGATGGAGGAGCTGGCCGACAGTGGCAAGGCGAGAGCCATTGGTGTGTCTAACTGGACGATTCCACGTCTTGAGCAGCTTCTCAAGCTTGCGCGCATCAAGCCGGCTGTCAACCAGATCGAGATTCACCCCTTCCTCCCCAACACGGAGCTCATTGAGTTCTGCTTCAAGAACGACATCTTGCCAGCGGCCTATTCACCGCTCGGCTCGCAGAACCAGGTGCCATCAACAGGAGAGACTGTCAGGGAGAACGCGGCTCTCAATGCGGTGGCAAAGCACAGCGGGCACAACCTCGCGCAGGTGTTACTTGCTTGGGGTCTTCGTAGGGGCTACATTGTGCTGCCCAAGAGTTCCACGCCGAGCCGCATCGAGAGCAACTTTCAGATTCCCGAGCTGACCGACAAGGAGTTCAATGCTATTGAGGATGTTGCGAGGGGACGGCATGTGCGGTTTGTGAATATGAAGGACACGTTTGGGTATGACCTGTGGCCTGGCGAGAAGGAGCAATGATTGAACTGAGTATTTACGGTAGATACCTGGGAAGCTGAGGTTGGATTGTGGAAAGCGAATTGATTTTTTTTTTCGACCAAGAACTCACGACCAAGACCCTGTGCCGGGCCGAGGTCCCTTGAGGGGTCTAGCGGTCCCCTCAGCCTCCACGCACTAAAGAAGGTAGTTCTGTCAACATCGTGCTGCCTCTCGCTCATTTCACTTTGTCAACTGCATCTTCCTCTCTTCTGCTCTCTCTCCTCTCCAGCACTCAACAAACATGCATTCCAGCACGGCAATCCTGCGCCTGGTGGCAGTCGCATCCGCCATTACTGGGGTAACCTCTTCCCCTGCCCCGGAAGACACTTCCCAAGACACGGATCTGTGGTACATCAACTACCACAACGATGGATGGTTTTGCGTACGGCCTGATCGGTCCCGTATAGGTTCTGGCACAGACTGGAACCCACCCTTTGGTTCGTCTGCTTCACCGTGAACCTAGAGATACTTATTACTCACACTTTCGTCTGCAGGAAACACCCTATGCCTCGACCAAGTTCGCACTTGCCAGGCCTTCTGCAGCACCAGAGGCGGTACCAGGGCCGACGAGAATGTGTGTATATCCGATAACGATGGCGAGGACGACCCGTCACGGTCGATTAATTACTGCACTACGTGTAAATGCCAGGAAGACGCGGGTCCAAATCCCGTTGCTGAATATTCCGGCTCTCTTGCTCAGTACATGTGTCGTCGACTTGGGTTCCCCGACGACGTCTGCAATACCAAGGTTGCCACCACCGATTCTGGCTTCATTGCGAGCCCCATTACCTCCTCTTCGGTTGCATCCGCCACCGCCAGGTTGCCGAATGGAAGTCTCGAGGTCAGGCCTCTTCAAATCATCTCCGAGGTTGCCACATCAGCTGGGACCTCAAGCACGGCATCGAGCATGCCAGAATCAGCTTTGGAGAGCCCAACCACCTCCCTTACCCGTCAGCCTGCGTCAACCGTGGACAAAGCAAGTCAACCGTCGCCCACTGAGGAACCAGTGGTTGATTCTGGAGCGATGAAAACAGCAGCTGGTGTCGTTGGCGTTATTGTGGCGGCGGCAGTAGTGATCTAACTCGTCAGGGCAACTGCCGTTGTTCTTTTCACCATACATTCTCAAATACAAGGTCTTTTGCCCACAGCTGATGCAATTTCGGCATCTCGGTCCTCGTCACGAAAATGCCACGCCGTGTCAACGCCAAGTTGGAGGCTCGACCGCTACATCACGATGATTTGTCGCTCAACGAGGCTACCCCCTGACGTCCCGCGCACAAGGCCCCTGCTGCGGAGCCAACGCGCCAAAGATCCATTCTTTGGGCTGTAAGGGTGGGGATCCGATTCGATAGCTTCTTCTTCGCTATCGAATGCGACCCCCACGATTGTCATCGCAGAAACCTTTATTTTGGCGTCTTGCGCTCTCTTCTTTGAACCCCTTTTCGTCTCAGCACCATCGCTGTTCCGCCATGCATTTCCCATCTGTCGCCGGCCTCGTGGCCACCGTGTATGGGATTACCGGAGTACTTTCAGCCACCACATCGTTGAAACCTTTCGACTGGGATTTTTAAGAGGCGGAGGGATGGACGTGTCTGACGCCCCCCAAGCGGTCTCAACCTGGGAGAGGCAGCATGAGCTTTGGTATGTTTGCCTTGTGTCTTGGTAACCTTGACGGTCGTTAACAAGTGCACCCGTCAGGAAACAACGTCTGCCCCAACCAGGTCTCAACATGCCAAGCATATTGCAGCACAAGAGGCGGCTCGGTAGACTGGAGAAACGGGTGTTTCTCCAACAATGATGGCTACGATAGCCCGTTTGAGTGGATCACCTACTGCTTCATCTGCAGGTGCAAGGACGACAAGGACACCACGCCTGACCTGACGGTATGTTATGGTTCGATCGAGCGCTACGTTTGCGAGCGGCAGGAGCAGAATTGCTATTATGCCTACGGCCAATACGCGCAAAGCCCTCCCGAGGGGAAGTGCAAGATTTGTCCAGAGGGGGGGTATGTCTCGATGGCTCCTGGTGTTTCCACCAGACCGATCACTTCGCTGTCTTTTGCTACTGCGACTCCTGGAGTCGCGCCGGAGGACGCTACATCGGCCACCACAACTACGATCTCGACATCCACATCTACGCCCTCGACATCCACATCTACGCCCTCGACAAACACCCTTGTGGTCACGGGGGCTGGGGATGATTTGTGGAAAGCTCTTGACCCTGAGCGTTTTGTAGAGGCGGAGGAGACTTCGACAACGCGTGGCGCGGGGCCTCAACCGACGGCTCTATCTACAGCTGGCCTAGATATAGAAGTTGTGGTCAAGGACTCCGGCGCCGTGAAGCAGGCGGCTGGTGTGGGAGTGGCGGTTTTAGCGGCGGTGATGGCACTCTGAACAGATCTGGGTTGCTATAGTTGTTTGAGAGTGTTTTGTAAGGGATGTGTGATATGTTGGTTGGGCTGAGGCATCGCGTATCGGGGTGATGAGATCCAGCGCACAAGCTCCCGCTGTGGAGAGAAGGATTTGCTTGACCGAAATCTCTAAATCTACTGTGTAGAAGTTTTAGATCTACAATGTGCTTACTATACTAACCTCAGAGAAATGTTAGTTATGTTAGCCATACTTATTTTTCGTAGTAGTTAATATATGTTGAAATAGGTGCTATTGAGGCCTGTAGAATATAGGCTCGAATAGCTATCGGCGCAGTACACTGAGAGCGAAGAAGACTTTGACTGCAGCATTCGACAGTTGCCGAGGCACTGAAGGAAGGTGGATTACAGGGACGGCGCCCTGTAATATATAGAAGATAATCACTGTAATATCGGCTTGTGAGGCACTGATAAGTGTGGTGAACCAGTATATTGATTGAACCTTTACAGACCGCTGCAGGGCACTGGCCTTAGCGCTCGGCTTTCCGGGACTTCGGATTGCTTCAGGACGCCGAGTTCCGTTCCGGCAACCGTGGTCCCTAAGCACTGCTGATCCAAGCCAGTGTATTGCCTCTGAGGCCCTGTATTCTACAGGGCTTAGATACACTGTAAAATCCACAAACAAAAGCTGTATTTTAACATCACTTTTTACCATACCTTGCCTCACCACACCTTGTGTAACGGCATCAACTTATTACTGTTAAAAATGTCTGTGGCTGATATTGTGGTAGGATTGCGAGAGGCTAACTGTATTGGGTTGGTCTGGTAGCTATACCGTAGATATAAAAACTCTACATGGTAGATTTAGAGAATTTGAGCTTGACTGTCACAGTTAAGCCAACAGCAGGTCGGACAGTGTGCGGGGTGCAGGGCGTCCCCAGCCAATCATTAGTGGACCAATAGGAAGTGGGATCACTGGTGGAGTGACGGGATCTCGGTTATCCAAGTGATCCAAAGGAAAGAAGGGTGATCCGGATCACCCTTGGCAAAAGTGATCCAGGTGATCCACTGGTCTATATATACGGAGGAACTAGATGGCTAGCAGATAGTTCCGCAGTATGCAATTCAAGTCACATTCGTTGGTATCAAGACTAATGTGATTGAGACAAGCTATTTGTTGTACAGTGTTTACCTGTACCGGACCAAGATTGTCTAGAAGCGCCTTCGACTAGTATCCCTTTCAGAGGTTCTGGATAGGGGTTCGTCACATTGACGGGGTTGTTTAATCTCTTTTAGTCTGTAATGGGCGGAGACATCGCGATGGCATCCACTCGCTAGTGGTTGGGGGCTCCATGGAAGAGTCGATACAAAAGTCCCTTTCCCGGTCAACGTCAGCCTGCCGAATCTTTCTTTCCACTCCCCTTGAACAGTGCCCTGCTGCCCAACATGCGTTTCATCACCGCGTCATGCCTCCTGGCCGTTGGGCTTGGAACATCGGGTGTGTTGTCACGCGACTGGGAATGGGACACCAGAAAGCAGGGATATTGGTGTCTCACGCCAAACATACGAAGAACTGAAAATGGCATTGCATACTACGGTTAGTTCCCCTCCGCCTCCATTGATCTCGTGTAATTGCTAACACACACTTCAGGCAACACCGTCTGCCCGAGCCAAATCAAAACCTGTGAAGCAGTCTGCAGTCCATTGGGCGGTACCATCCCCGGCCAAAACGTCTGCATCACCGAGAACAACAGACAGGATGACCCTGACAAGCAAATCCCCTACTGCTTCAAATGCCAGTGCAGGGATGAGAGCTGGCCGAACCTGAGGCTTTATCCTGGGTCGGTGGCGCGGTTGGAGTGTGAGCGGGAGGCGGAGTGGTGCGCTGTTCAGAGGGAGGCGTTGAAGGATGATCCGGTGTGGGGGAAGACGAAGTGTGAATGTCCTGCGTTGTTGCCGTTGCCTGTTGTGACGGGGGTGGGTGCCGTTGCGGTGGTGTCTTCCACGCCCTTGACTCCCTCGATGACAAGTTCGACAATTGTGTCTACGGCCGGGATTGCGACGTCTGAGAGTACGGTGGTGGAAACCTCGAATATGGGGGAGGTGCCTACTGCGGTCACTTCTTCCGTGGTCATTTCTTTGGTGGACGACATGCAGGGCCGTCCAGTAGTCACCGGCGGACCTCAGCCATCGTCGCACGAGAAAGAGCATCCCAATTCGGAGGAGGCGATTTCCGGTGCAGCTCAGCCTACGGCTGTAGAGGAGGAAATCGTTGGTTCAGGGGCTGGGAAAGGGGCAGCTGGGGTTTTGGGAGCATTGTTGGCGGTGATGATGGTGGTTTGAGACGGCAATGAATAGTAATCCAAGTCCATCCATTTGTATATCCAGACGGAACCGCGTGCAAAAGTTTCAGGGCCAAGAGCTAAGCCTCCCCAGCTCACTCTACTGCTTCTTGCCTGGTGGAGAGTCGCGGCGAAGTATCGCACGAATGTGAAGCTACCTGGTAGTCAGCATTCTTGTTTCAGCTCCCATCCACGTCGTCAGCTTTCTGTCGCGTCTTCGCTCTCCCAAAACCACCTCTAACTCAAGCCCAGTTCCTCGATGTATCTCCCTCCCATTACAACCCTCCTAGCCATCACGCTCGGAGCCATCGGGGCATGCTCCCAAAACGACACCTGGTGGACCACGGCAGTACGCGACCAAGAAATGAATTCTTCAATTATTTTCCCCCGCCCTACCCGTGAAGGTATTGGGTATTTTGGTTGGTTCTTTGTCACCCCCATACCTAAGGTACTTACCTCAAATGGTTTAACAATCTTTAGGAAACGCCGTCTGCCGCAGTCAAATCAGCATCTGCGAGAGATATTGCCGCACCAGAGGTGGTGTTTTACCCGGGGAGAATGCCTGCAAGAGATATGACGCGTTGAATTCGGGGACGGCTGAGGAGGCGGGGATATGGGAGGACGATCCGGAGGAGTATGTGGCGTATTGTTGGGAATGCAGCTGTGTGGAGGGGGCGTGGCCGAGATTGTTGAGGTGTTCGGGGCCGGTGGAGAGGTATAATTGTCTGAGGCAGGCGGAAATTTGTCGGTATGGGCGGGCGTTCAATGGGGAGGAGGATTTGTCTGGATGTGGTTGTAGTGAGGAGGAGAAGATTGATGATGGGTTAGACTCGGAGGGGAGTGGTGAGGTCGGTCAGGATGTTGATTCAGGGGGTGTAAAATGGGGAGCTGGGACGTTGGGGGTTGTCGTTGGTGGTGGTGATGGCGGTGTGAATGTAGGTTTTGGCTCAGCGAAGAAGTCATCATGTACGTCGTCCATTGATCTTCAGAAAAGATTGACATTCTCCTTGCCAAGCTTCTGCAAAACGGCACGAGATACGACGGCACCAGCTACCGCCGTGCCGGGACCGGATGATTCCCCCCCTAAAGCGCCGTGGATCTCCGTGGATCGCCGTGGCGTGAAGAATGCTTGTCGCTCGGTACGTTACGGCATCCGGAAAGCGAGTGCATCCGACAATGCTCCATTTGAACTGTCCTTCGCCATTCCAGTCTTAGCTTTGACTCGGAACCGTCACCGCTGCACATCTCGGACTCTTGTGCGACCATTCCTTCGCACTGGCGTATCAGAGCTCGGCGTATTCAGAACGACGGAAGGGCAGAATTCAGGCAGACACCATGGCGTTCAGTTTATCGTGATTGGCAAGCACGACACATGTCGGCGTAACCATGGCGCCGACAACACCCACGGAGCTGTGGTCTGCAACTTGTGAGTCCGCAGGAGTAAGACTGCTGGCGTACGATTCGGGACAAATAAATACGTCCATTGTGTACCCATTGTATCTCAAGGACTTAATACCTTCAAACACGATATCGCGATATTCCACCCACTCCAAAACACACTAAGGTATCCCCGACAACCGTGAAAATGGTCAAGATTGCCGTTGCCGCTCCGGGCCGTAAGTCACAGGCCACCACACCTCGCAGCTTGCAAAGCTAACCACATTCATTATTGCAGAGGTCGCTCGTGAGATCATCGAAGTTCTTGTCGCTACTGGGAAGCATGAAGTGATCACGCTTGCTCGCCGGGTAAGTCAACCCAACAGTAGCAGACGCAATCTCTGGCCCAAGATCTGACTCCAGATAGGAACTTGCCCCAGAGGAAATTGTCGAGGGCACAACCCCACTCAAGGTCGACTTTCACAACCCAGCTGAGCTGGAGAAGGTCCTTCAGGGCGTCCATACTGTTCTCTCGTTTGTGGTTGTTCAAAATGACCCCGATGGCATCGCTCAAAAGACTCTCATCGACGCCGCCATCGCAGCCGGAGTCAAGCGCTTCGCTCCGAGCGAGTGGTTTATGTAGGTCCATCTTCGTAGGCCTCAGCCCGACAACATGACACTGACACAGCTAGTGCTCGCTACACTCATCTCCGGTGGGCCGCCAGCAAGGTGGCCATCCGCGACTATCTCGGAGAAAAGAACAAGGACGGCAAAGTCATCGAGTACTGTCTGTTCCAGCCTGGCATATTCACTGACTACCACGCCAACGAGAACATCAACAAGCATCTCAAGACGAACGACTTCCTCCCCATTGACTTTGCAAACCACAAGTTGCTCGCTCCCGGGAGTCTCAAACCCCGCTTGACGGCCACCACAGTCCGGGATGTCGCCAACATCGTCGCAAAGGCAATCGAATACGAAGGCGAGTGGCCAAAGATTGGAGGCATCGCGGGTGAAACACTTACGCTCGCCGAGGAGCTAGCGATTGGGGAGAAGATAAGAGGTTTGTTGACTTCCCAACCTGAATCTTTTGGCGTCCTACCTACTACGTCTTGGCTCGTCACATGGCAGTACTCTAATCCAATAACACAATACAGGCAAGAAATTCGAAGTTGAGCTGCTGGATGTTGATAGCCTCAGAAAAGGAGAATGGAACGGTTCGTGGGTCAAACCACTTGAGCACCCCTCGATTCAACACCTTGACGAGGAGACGCGGGCGGCCTTCTCCAAGGCGGCGTTTTCGGGTTTTCTGCTTGCGTTGGTGGATGACGAGTTGGTGGTATCGGATGAGTGGAACCGCATCTTCCCCGACTACAAGTTTACAGGGATCGAGGAATTCGTCTCGAAGTTTTGGGCCGGGAAGCCGTAGGTAGTGCAAGGTAGTGTGCCGCAATTTGGTTGACCGAATGTCGGGTGGCAAGCGGCATGCATGTGCTCACACGAGCAGCAGGTGGCCGGCACGCCGGTTGGAGGATTGGGAGGGGTTAACGAAAGATGGAAGCTGGAGAGGCTTGCGAGTTCTTGGGAGTCTTGGACTGTTGGAGAAAGTTGGAGAGATATGGAAGCTGGATGGGCCATGGAAGGGGCTTGGCTGTTGATAGGTGCATGGCTTGCATGGCTTCTCATCTTCTGGAAATAACCGTCCTTCATGCTCCCACTGGCTCCTTCATCCCATCTCCTCTGTGAATATCGATATCTCCCCCACTGTTAGAAGCATGGAATATAAGGCGCCGAGCAATGCCGAGACCGGTGCTACGCCGCACCAACCCGGAGAACCCTCTTGGCCAACTCCACCACACTTGCCCGGGAATGGAACCTCCAACGGTTCCCCCACAAATTCTTTGGACCTTGTGCCTGGATCTGTGGAGCCCGGCTGTCGGGAAAGGAAGTTGACAAGACCAAGCCTTGTCGGCAAGATACCACCCTAGACCCGAACAGTCAAGGATCAGCCGTTGAAACCTGCCTCTTCTGGCAGTTCACCAGAGGAGCAGATGGCTGACGTGATTAGCTAGCACGATAACCGGGCCAAGATTCCCCTTCACGACGACTCTACCAACGACGACCTGCCCGCATGCATGGGTTGCAGTATTGGGGAGGGCGATGGACAGTGATGGACCGTGATGGACAGTAGGAGGAGCAGGAGCGGGAGGGGAAGCAACTCCAAAGGCGACGCTGACATTGACATGGTACTCCAAGAATAGCACCCACGGTCTCCGTTAATCGACAATTATAAATACCGACGGGCCCTCACCCTCGCCGTCAAGACAAAGAGAGAGAGGTCAGTCAGACTCGGGACATCCTCTCCTCTGATCTCCTTCTTCCACCACCACTTCTTCTTCTTCATCCATCCACCCTCAAGCCAACCACGTCCAACCGCCAACATGAAGGTTACTTCCGTTGTCGCCGCTGCCGCTTTCGGCGCGACGACTGTCTCTGCCGGCCTCTCCGCCGAGGCCGCCAGCAAGCATGAGGAAGTCATGGCTCTGAAGATCAAGCAGTGGGATGCCGCTCGCGCCTCCGGTCTCTTCGGTGGTTCCAAGCTCTACAAGGCCCTCTTCAGCACCGTTCCTTGCAGAAACGGCAAGGCCGGCGAGTACTCCTGCAACAACGTCAACCTCCAGGCTTTCCTCTCCCATGAGGATCTCGGCTCCGCCTCCAAGGCCGGCAACGATGTCTGGGGCTGGACCGACAAGAAGTCCAAGCGCGAGTTCGGTATCGTTGGTCAGACCGACGGTGTCGCCTTCGTTGAGATCACCGGCCTCGGTCGTCTCGAGTACATCGGCCGCCTCGACACCCAGACCGAGATCGTCTCGTGGAGAGATATCAAGGTCATTGGCGACTATGCCTACATTGGCGCCGAGGCCAACAACCACGGTATCCAGATCTTCGACCTCCGCAAGCTCCTCGACGTCAAGCCCTGGTGGAATCCCTTCTTCTTTAAGCCCAAGGTCTTCAGCAAGGAGACCGACATCACCCTCTTCGATGGCGTCGGTGCCACCCACAACATCGTTGCCCACGAGGAGACCAACATGATCTACGCCGTCGGTGGCCGCTCCGGCGCCAACGCCCGCAACACCCCCTGCGCCGGTGGCATGTTCATGGTTGACGTTTCCAACCCCCTCAAGCCAGTGTCCCCTGGCTGCATTCCCCAGGACGGTTACGTTCATGATGCCCAGTGCGTCATCTACAAGGGCCCCAGCGCCGCCTACAAGGGTCGTGAGATCTGCTTCAACTTCAACGAGGACACCCTCACCGTCATGGACGTCACCAACAAGTCGGCCCCCGCCGTCGTCTCCCGCACTCCCTATGAGGGCAATGCCTACTCTCACCAGGGCTGGCTCATTGATGAGAACCAGTCCTTCCTCCTCCTCGACGACGAGCTCGATGAGCAGAACAAGGTCGGGCCTGCTGCCAACGGCCGCACCACCACCTACATCTTCAACGTTGCCAACCTCGAGGCCCCCGTCAACACTGGTTACTACCAGTCCCCTGCCAAGTCCATCGACCACAACCAATACGTGAGTTTTTCTCTTGTGGATTTGAAGTGTTCAGATCGCTAACATGCTGCTCAATAGGTCATCGATGGTCTCACCTACCAGGCCAACTACGGCTCCGGCCTCCGCGTCGTCGATGTCTCCTCCGTCAAGGTCGACCCCACCGGCGCCAAGTTCAAGGAGACGGGCTTCTTCGACTGCCACCCGGAGGACGATGATGTCAACGGTGTCACCGAGTTCCTCGGCACCTGGTCCGTCTACCCCTACTTCAAGTCCGGCTACATCCTCCTCAACTCCATTGAGCGCGGTATCTTCTCGCTCAAGTACACCGGCAAGAAGGCCGCGTACAAGCTCTAAGTCTGTTGCGATGGGGTTTTGGGTAGACAGGTTGTATATATAGCTAGCAGTCACTATTGATAATGCTTATTAGTCTCATGTCATGTTTTATTGTGGCTTGAGCTTTTGATTGGTGGCGCTGTTGTAGAGCTACAGTTTCTACACCGCAACTCTATGCTGACTGGATGCCCTGGTCATCTGAACTGGCGTATTGCATGTCCTGCCTCTTTGGGTTCACCGGAAATAAGCCCTGCCCGCCCAACGCGACACTGTACAGCCCGTCACCTCGGATTTATCCAGGTTCCTTCATCGTACCAGCCAGCTAATGGTCTGGCGCCACTGAAGTGAACAATTCATCGTTACACTACACTGCCTGACAGCTGGTCGATCATGGTACAGCCGGAGTCTGGTTGATCGAGCTCAGAACGAATCACAACTTGTTGTCAACGTCCAAATAGGACCGAGATATTTATAGGATTAGTCCGCACCGATGAATACGATGTTTAGGAATACGATGCAGGAAGACCCGACCGCAACGAGATATGACGTTGTTGCGATAATATGCTCGATCAAAGGATGGGATTGGTGTGTATAAATTGACCCTTGAGTCTAACCCTTGATCTGCTTTCATGTCATCATCCTCTCACACTCACCATCCACGTTAGCATACTCTCACAGATCCCTTTGCTTTACTACCCCTTCAAGTTTCAACAAAAATATCACAACGATGAAGTCGATTTTCTCCCTCGCTGCCGCTGCCGCCCTCGTCGGCCTGTCCAACAGCACGCCACTCCCTGACGCAACAGCCGCCGCTCACGGCCCCTACCACATCTCAGGCTTCTTCGCCTCAAAGCCGCATTTGAGCAGTGGCTGCCGGTGTGTAACCCAACAACTACACCCCCTTTCCATCACCCCTTTTCTGGCCCTCTCTCCCTCCCCACTCTCCCTCCCCACTCATACTGACCCGTCCCTTCCCAGATTCGAATTCAACCTAACATCCCCCACCCTCCCCTCCACCCCCCCAGTCTACTGCTGGGCCTCAGTCGAGCTAGGCTTCTCAGGCGCAACCTGGCTGGGGTATGTGTATCAAGGACTAGGTCACTGCGATAACGAGAGGGTCGACTGGACGTTCAACCATCCCAGAGGGGCAGAGACGGATAGAAACGACGCGGTGTTTAATGTCACGGTTGACGGGGTGTTGGGGACGTATAGGGTGCCGAAGGAGGATATCTATGTGAATTTGAACGATGAGGGGAATCCGTTTGATAATGATGTCAGTTATAGCGGGCCGAGGGAGTTTGAGATTGTGGATTTCCCTGGGGGGAACTAGATGGAGGGGGGGTTGAAAGGGAAGGGGAGAGGGGGGTGGTTCGGGCGAGATTTTTTAGATTGAATGTTGGAATTTATAGACCTGAACTCCTACCGGAGTGTTGGAACGATGGTTTTGTGTAACAACTTGAAGTTGACATTGACCCCCTTTTCTCATATCACCCTTTTCCCACATTGCCGCTCAACCCCCTCTCCCTGCCTTGCTCTCTTCTTATATCAACCCCCGTCTGATACCCTCTTCCATCTAACCCTTTCCTTTAACCACCCTTCCCACCTCTCCTTCTTCCACCACCCCTCCCCATCACCTTTCACCTACCTCCTACACACCTTCCACCCCACAACATCAGAACCACCATTAGGAGCGGGCCACACGCGCACAGGCCAGAGAGCAGCCGTCAAATGGAATTCCCACAGGCCAGAGTAGTGTGCGCTTCACTTTGTGTTCGCTCGCGCCCGAGTACAGGACCGCGAAAGGGGTTACACGTTGACGGGCGGGAGTTTGTGAATAGGTTGGGTGATGGTTGGCAGGTGATTCGGTGGCCATCTTGGTGCGGGTATTGGTGAGATGGTTATACCAGGGAGGAAAATGGTTATTCTCGTGGAGGGCTGGGGACGGGGCATGGCCGTGTTGGTCGATTGGATGTCGTGATGGTTGATGAAGACGGGATGGGTGGTGTACTTGGGCAACCGGGGTCTAAGCGGACAATGCCTAATGGTTTGGCCCGGTCATGGTAAGACGGGTCTAGGTCCTGTTTTGGTGGTATACAATTACTGTCTGGTTTTCTGTCAATAGAAATATCAAGTTCAACAACGCTCAAGAGTTGGATATTGACAAGGAACTTATTTCCATGACTCCCAGTGTTGTTGATGTGTCTTCCGCATTGTCAAGTCTAAAATGTGAGCAAAAATGATGTCGTTCCATGCCCAAAGTTTCATTTTTGAGGAGACAAAGCATCTACATCAGACCCTACCATATGCCAATCACGAAGGATGCCTTGATGTAAAACTAGTGGGCGTCAGAATAACACTCACATGTGTCTTCAAAACGTCAACCTACCTCACCGGATAATCAAGGTGCCTTGTGGAACGGTAGATAGGCCTCTAAACATTGGAAAGAGCCCCCTAATTATTTTCGACAGGCCTCTTATTATATCTGGTAGGCCTCTTATTATCTTCAATATACTTGATAGGGCTCATTTAACCCATGCTAAGGCCTTATTTAATACCTTGAAGGCCTCACAAACACACAGCACGCCCTTCCGTAACCTCAACACCCCCATGAACATCCCTTCAACATCCCTTCAATACCCCTCCCCCTAGAATCACCCATCCAAAACCCCCTGACAAGCCCTCAAACTCCCCACAACCGTCAAACTCAACAACGGGCTAATAATATACGAAATCGTCAACAACCTCGCAATCGCACCCTCCTGCTCCCCCCCCACCCCCTCCGTAACCTGCACCAAACTAATCAACTTCTGTGCCGACGGCCCCGCAGCATAAGCATCATGGTAAACCACAAAATAGGATCACTCCCCACCCAATCCGTCTTCGTCGCCAGCAGCCAAATCGTCCCGATGCTCATCACCGGCCAGATGACAAACCGCACCAGCAGAATAAACGACACCGTACCCCAGGGGACAATCTTCCTCAGCTTCCCATCTTCCCTCCCTTGTTTCCTGCTCTTGCGGAACTCCTTGATCGAGTTGAACAGCGAAAGCCCAGTGACGAGGACAGGCAGGGGCGCAAACAACTGGCTGATCGTCTTGAGGGAAGCGGTCAACCAAGCGGTGAAGATACCGCCTTCTTGAGTCGGGGCAAAAAAGGCCTTGTGAAGAGGGGGAGCCAGGCCAACCACAGCGCCAATCACCGCCCCAATGAGGGGGGCGTTGAAAAAGGACAGGACGAGCGACACCCACCACTGGGCACGAGGGGAGAGACCATCCCACTGCTCCTGCGACACAAAAAAAGGGTGCTCGTCCGTGTAGTTCTCCTGCTGCCGGTTGTCGCGCCCACTCGACGAGCTGTTCCGGTTCCCGAGGAGACGAGTCTGCTCGTCCGCACTCGCTTCTTCATCATCCTGATTCCCGCCTCCGCTCTCGTCCGAACCATCCTTGTCCTCGCCATCCCACGAGTCCGTGTCCTCGAGCAAACGAGGACCAACCGCAAAAGTAATGCAGTTGGAGATTGTTGAAAACACCAAAAAGTACGACTTGGCGCGCTCGACTGCTTCCTTGCTGGATTCATCTCCCATGACCAGCGTGTCCAAAATTCCCGTCTCTTGTAGTGCCCCAATGAGGAGGAGCGGGTAACTCGTGGTGTTGTTGATGAGGATGGCGACGGAGGCCCAGTTGGGCATTCCGAAACCGAATTGGGCGAGCATGCCGATGCCAAAGGAGACAATGTGGCAGACTACACCCCAGATGACGATGGGGACATAGTTGCTGACGGAGTCGAGGTCGAGTTGAGAGCCGACTTTGGTGATGAGAAGCGCAGGCAAAAAAAGCTGGACGCAGATCTTGGAGATCTTCTTGCTGCTTTTGCGGTCGAGAAGTCCCAGCCAGCCCGCGACGCCGCCATAGGTCATGACGAGGAGGACTGAGAGGGAGGCCTGGATGGCGCCGAGAAAAGATTCGAAGAGGCCGGTAGACCCCATGGTGATTGTTTTGATGTCGTCTGCTACAAGGTGTGGTGTGTTAGTCGAGGCTTTGGAAGTGCTCTGGGCGAAGCTGATAAGCTTCTCTTGGAGGGTGTGATGGTTCAGGCACCATGCGCAGAAGATCTGGGGAAGAGATCTAGGTGTGGTAGATGTCTTGCTCAAATATGGTTCCTGAAAGGTCTAGAACGTGTCGTGTGCTTGATTGCCTTGGCTGGCACCCGACGCCTTGGAACAGCTGAATGCATGACGAGTGGGCGCTCAAACTGATGACGAAAGCCAAGAAACGGTGGCCGGCCAGGGGTTGGTTGTCGCGATCACGACAAAGCCAAGAAGGCCAAGACAAGGCGCCGTTGGGAATGTGGGTCTATGATTTAAAGTGGCTTTTGGCTGGGTAAGAACTAAAACACTGAAAGACATTGCTTGGCATGAATCAATCCAGAT
This sequence comes from Podospora anserina S mat+, assembly GCF_000226545.1. Lineage (NCBI taxonomy): Eukaryota > Fungi > Ascomycota > Sordariomycetes > Sordariales > Podosporaceae > Podospora > Podospora anserina. Next base: position 373,790 of record NW_001914856.1, read on the forward strand.
TCATGACTTGCAGAAGTCCATTAGACATAGCTTCCCAAAATGGCCTATCTGAACATCATATGAAAATGATAGAGTGGAGATGGCAGATGTGAAGAGTCTCAATAGAGGTGAGGCCATCTTTCGAAATATTGACCTTCCCAGACCTATGGCTGAGAAGCTCGAAGCAAAAAGTGACGGGAAAGTGCAGAGGTTTCGATGGAACAAGCAATTCGACCAAAAGTCAAGAACAGCCACTTGACTGTTCCAAACATCCGAGGAAACGCCAAAGAAACACTACATCGTCAGAAAGCAAAACTGAATAGCTGGGCTTACCGACAATCTCCCAGCCGCGCGAGCAGCCGGTCACGGGGGGCGGGGCTGGAGGTGGCGGCGGCGGCGGGGGCGGAGGAGGAGGAGGAGGGCCCGGAGGGGGGGTTAGTGGCGGCGTCGGCGGCGGCGCCCTGGGAGGCGTGTGAGTAGGCGTTGGAGGCGGCGTGTAAGGGCTCGCGGATCCCATCTTGACGTTCTTGATAACAAGAGGAAAAAAAGGCCAGACACTGGCGATTTTTTCTGACACTACTTCACCACTCCAGCCTAGCTGCCCTACAGAAGGAAGGAGCCCCTCACCATATGCTCCCAGTGACAGGTCATTATGTCGATACCTGTAGAGAAATAAACTTCTTCGATCAATCGAGACAGAAACTACATCTTCATGTTCAACTCAATTATCCCAGATACCATCCAGTTTGCTACATGCTCAGACAGGGGAACTAGACATAACCTCACCGAGACTTTAAGAGTCAAAGTGCGCATAGAAACAGTCATAGTCAGACAATCAACTGTCCAAGAATGTTTCCAATCACATCAACCGATCATATCTGCCTAAAGCTTGCGCCGTGACATTGTAGCCCGTACCCCCGGACTATCATAAGCTCCAAGTGCCACAAAAGCATCCCTATGGCAAGCAATGTCCCTTCCCAAAGTTGTCTCGTACATCTCCCAGTCAAACCGCTTTACAATTGTGGCCGCTGTCAAGTACATTTCAGCATAGGCTAGACTGAAAACAGCATATGTCAGTCGTGGATTCCAACACGAAATGCGAAGTCGATCCGTACCTGATTCCAAGACAAGCTCTCGACCCCTTCCCAAACGGTACCAGGTATTTGTCCAATCTCTTTCCTGAGCCTAACCAACGCTCCGGTTTAAAGACATGCGGCTCAGGAAAAACGGTCGGGTCCATTAGGATAAAGTACCCAGTCTGCGAAACTGGGGTACCGGCAGGAATGACATATTGCTTGTAGATGATGTCTTCATGTGCGACTCGTGGAAGCCTTGTGGTGATACCGTAGGAGAGCCGGAGTGCCTCTTTGATTACCGCTGTCTGTTGTTCGGGGAGGTTAGCAGGTATTGCTGAAGGGGAGAGAGATCTGCAATCTCACCAGATATGGAAGCTGTTGCAACGTGCTCCAAGAAGGGATATCCTGCTCGCTTGGTATGGCCACATCCAACTCTTCTCTGAGTCGCTCCAACGCGTCCGGAACGTGCTTCAAGTAGAAGAACATCCTTGTTAGCGTCTGACCTGTAGTCTCAGATCCAGCACCAGTCAACAGTGTAGCCTCGTCGCACATTCGCTTCAACGTCCTCTCGCTCGGTGGCAGATTCTCGTTGTCACGCAAAGCGTGGAAAATCGAACGGGCGCCGGACTTCTCTCCTTCGGTCCCCGCAAGTATCGGGTTGACCTGCTTGATCATGTCCTCTTGCCGGGCGAGCATGTAAGCCACGCCTGGACTCGTCCTTTTCACGATGGATTGGGGGATCCGCTCCATCAACGACGGGATCCAAGGGAACTGCATCATCAGAAAGCAGCCCCCCGTCGCACCGACGACGGCCTCCTTGAACTGCAGTTCGAAGTCAGGCTTGTCGAGGTACTTTCTGTCGTGCCCAAAGCTGTAGTCGCAGATCACGTCCATGGTCAGCGCCATGAGTGCGGCATCAAGGCGGAAGACCTCCCCCGTCTGGGCAATCTTGTCCAATCTAGCGGAAAGCTTTTCCACTTTGGACTTGATCAGCGGCTCCAGCTTGGTGACGGATGCCACAGAGAAGAAGGGATTGAGGGCTGCCCGACGAAGTCGATGTAGGTCGTGTGGCACGGTCGTAAAGGTGGAACTGCTAGCGACAGCCAGTCTGGTCCACCATTCGTACTTGTCGAGCTTGCGCTTCGAGTTGACGCCACATCCGTAGAGCTCGTCGTAGAAGTCTGGATCCAGAATGTGTAGCTCGTGGGGATTGATACGGACGATTGGACCGTATCTTTGATGCATTTCTTCCACCCTCCACATGAACTGTCCTTTTTTGACCACGTTCCAGTAGAACTCGTACCAGAGTGTTACGGCTGTCAACTTGGGACCGGGAAACCTGGACAGTGGGTGGAAGTAAAGACGCCAGATGACGGTGGTAGCCATCCAGCAGAGCCCACCGACGATGGCGGCCACAAGCGGCCAAGGTGTGATTGTCTCCATGGCGACGTCGCTCTCACCGTCTGATATTCAGGGAATATTCTCGGGAACTCGCGCTGGCTTCGATCGACACAGGGATTTTGACCAGGAGCTGGTGGGAGTAAGTACTATCTAGGATGAACAAAGGTCAGTTGCCAGTTTGATCTCCCTGGGTGTTCAAAGAGGGGTAAGCTGAAGCAGTACGACGAACCAGCAGAACCAATATCGTGTTGGATACTGGGCCAAGCCAAGCCCGACGGCCACGGCTGTTATCACGGAGCATGAGCAACCAATCGGACAGCATGGTGCAGGGACCTATCGAACCAACATCGCCGGAGGGAGCTGAAGCCCCGGACACGGTACCACAACATCTTTGTTGTACCTCACTGGCGAATTTGACGGTAAGGGCACTCGTTTGCTAGGTGTCGGATAGACAGATCTACCCCGTCAACCTCCCATGGTGTCTGAGCCTACAACAGGCCCCTACAGTACTAGAAGCTCTGGTCTAGACTGTAAGCCTGCCGGGATGGAAAGCTGTGGTACCTTGGTGACAGAGCGTGGGTGCTGGGAAGGCTCCTAGAGTATAGAAAATCGGCACAGAGAGACGTCTCATCACAGATAGCTGTATGGCATGCCGTGTTGTACCAGATTGGTATACATTGTTGAGAGATACTTGAGGAAAAGTGGCCAACCCATCGGCGATTCTGGCGAGGCGGTGATTCTTGCCTCGTGCGGTGCAGGACGGAGCAGGTACACAGGCAGAGCAACCTGGAAGGTTCGGGGCGATCAGGGGTCCAGTGAAAGGACAAGCCTGCTTGCGATGCTGTGGACCTAGGTTCAGTGGGCAGGACCGCAAACCCTTCCAGACCGTACAAGTAATTGCACCACTGGCAATCTCCTGGTCCAGTGCTCGAGATGGGTAGGTGCTCCGAGAGGAAGAAGGGATTGGAAGGCGTGCACCCACGGTCTGTCTGGTTTACCAAGTCTTCTTCTCCGCTCCTCTGCTCCGTGACAGGTTGACTTTTCCTTTGCAGCCAGCACCGGATCTTGCACCACCAGGGAACTCGAAATCAATAATGACCTCTTGACCTCTCATCTTCGCCGTCCATCGGGCTGGTATTATCCTATTATCTATTCTTGACCCACCACCACAATTGGCTTACTCCGTACAGGCGATACCTCTTCAGCTGTACCAGCTGCAGAGAGCCGGGGAAAATGTTCCATCAATTATCTCCTCATTATCAACACGATCATCAACTGCCTCATCTCCTATTACCACCATCAATATCAACAGGTACGTGCTTTCAGACTCTTTGACACGGGAGACTGGCGTCATCGGTGGCCCTGTGCCCGGCTCCCGTCGATGCGTACATTTCGACGTCACTATTCGCTACCTACCACTTTTCAGAGAGAAATTGCTAACCGATAGGTGTCTCCAGTCCTACTTTATTATGCTTCCTGTATTTCTTCTCCAGTCCAACTTCTCAGCACTGCAAAGAGAGACCAAACCGCCCCAACCTCTTCCAGTTGGCTCTCGACTTGCCATCATCTACAACCACCCAAAGGACGGCCAACTCGGCGATCTCTTGTACAAGATGGTCATTCGATCAACTTCCAACCCGTATGGTGGCCATAGTTATGTCTCCGACGATCCTTCCGATTTCCACCCCATATCGCGTCCACGGACAGCATGTCCCACCTTCAGCACAACTCTCAAGACTTCCCTACTGTCTCCAGGGCTGCTGTTGCATTCCACTCTTCTCCCGTCACTGGCGTTGAACTCCTCTCTTGCAAGCATTTCATACACTGTGGCTCGGCTCACCAACCGCTTGGAAGCCAAAGACCTGATCTGGCCCCTCGGTCCCCTCCTCAACGCATGGTGGTCCGCCGTGTTTCGGCATCAATTTGCACACCACCCAGTTTCCCTCTTTTCCGCTTACAAGGCCCTCGCTCGCCCTGAGAAGCTTGTTTTGACTGGAGTGACTCTGTGGGGAGGCAGACTCTTTTACCGGGTGCTCTCCCGGATGCTCAAGAGGGAGAAGGGTCGTGACAAGCCCGCCTACGAGTCGCTCAAGCGTCAGCATGGCTTCAGCTGGAACAAGATCTGGTGGAAGAAGTTTGTGCCCGAGATTGGCTGGTTGACCCTCATCAGCCTTCCTGTCGTCACACCTTTCAGACTGGGATACTACTCAGGCGCAGTGATCCAGCAGTCGCTGACGTCAATCACACAGAAGGGCTGGGCTCAGGCCTTGTCAGTCGGCTTGTTCACTATGGGTCTCACCATGGAAGTCTTGGCCGATTGGCAGTTGGACCGGTTCAAGATGGGCAAGGGAATTGGAATTGGCCCTGGCACCAGGAGCCGAGCGGGTAGTCTGGAGAAAGAAAATGGAAATGGCGTCAAGTTTACCCAGCCAGGTTGGACTGTCGAGACAGGAGTGAATGGACGCAGAGTTTCCATCAGCAGAGAGAGGGAGAACCGTGAAGAGAAGATTTGCAAGGAAGGGGTTTGGGGTATTGTGAGACATCCCAAGTAAGTGCCAACCCACTGTCACCACTACCTTCTCATACTGACTTGTTGGTGCTCACAGCTATCTCGGCGACGCCCTTGTCCACCTGTCGTTTCCACTCATGCTCTATGCGTCCGACCTCCTCACTCCGATCGCCATGCTTGGCCCTCTGGCGAACTACCTGTACCTTCGATGTGTCGGCGGCGACAAGACCGATGAGTACACGCGAACCAGACGATACTCATCTGAGGACGTCAGCAAGAAGATCGAGTTCGACCGCTACCGTCGAGAGCGAAACAGCTTCTGGCCGGACAAGGGCCAGATTCACAATAAGTGGACATGGATCGTGGTCGGCTGTGGCGTGGCGGGCGCCCTGATCGAGAGACTAATCATGGGTGTTGTTTGACTTCAGGCTTTGTGCCGGTCGTGGTGTTCAGGCGGTCTCGAGGCAACAATCTTCACTGCGAATTCGGGCAGCAGCATTTTCAGGCGTTGAGGCTTTGATTATTGGCGTACGGCATCTTTCATCATTCGCAACTATCCTCATTATCCTCCTCTTCCGGCGACCCCCTTTGACTTGGTTCCGTAGACCATCCTCGGGCCACCTCAAGCCTTGATTATGTCCACCGTCCTGGTCGATCTCAACCGTTGGTCGGACTATGTCATTGCCAATGTTCCAGGCTGCTCTCTGGTTGGCGACCACCACGACACTTTGCCTCGAGACCTACGGCAGCTCTTTCACCGACATTACCACTTCCATATCACCGTCGCTGTTGGCATCGTTACCGTGCAGCTGCTACAAAATTTGCCTTGTCATGTGTATCAAGTGCCTCTCTGTCGCCGCCACGTGCTCCTTCCTCCGCTAGGCAGAACCTGTACTACCTAGTCCAACATTGTCCCAGAAGGTAGCCCCGACAGCTTGGCTAGGCCACGCCTGCTCACAAAGTCGATGGGACTAAACACGCTCAGCCCCAGCCCAAGCCATTCCAGCCATCGACTCTGTCGTGAACCCACACTGCCGTCTAGAATGGCACTTGCTACGACGACAAGGAGCCTCAGAAGGCACGGCACACTCAGCTCGTGCGTAGCAACAATGCCGCTTGCCATCAACAATCTCGAATCTCGCTGTCGGCAGTCAAGAAGTCAGAAGTCCAAGCTATGTTGATCGGCCTTGTCAATGTTTGGTGGACGGGTGGACTTCCAGGCTTGTCTGTCCGGCAGGCTTGTCCCCCCCAATCCTGTCCCCAGCCATATCCCATATCAACGCCAATTTTGACAACCGTCACGGAAGGCGCTACTTCGAAGGTTAACCCGAGCCTTTGCGCTTTCTGTTAGACATTGCTGTCGCTTTCCGATGAGATTCAAGGCCTCGAGTGACCGGACCGGGCGATACTTGCCAGTCGCTGTCGCCCTGAATATGTCAAACAGTAGCTGCCAGAAGGACTGCTGGCTGCTTGTGTCCAGTGTTTTTGCTTCCCAACCGAGCTTGTCGGTCACGACCAAGTGCTGGAACACGACAGATGCGGCCAGATGAGACACAGAACCTGCTTCTTGCCTCCCCTTCACCTCGGCTTCGACAACTTTGGTTCTTCTATCTGCTCAAAGACAGCACAGGGATAGTCATTACTTCGACACCGCCAGGACAGCACAATATACTTTTGCAGCAGCGTATCGTACTACAGATTTACCGGCCTGGTTTCAAGTTCATGCCTTGCTTCAGCACCCACGCAGCAATTACAGGGCACAGTCGAGCAATCACTGTTCAGGCTGACCGAACCAGCGCAGTATCATTGCCATGAATGATTATCTGAACTCCTTCGCTTTCCATCTGTTGGTCTTTGCGAAGGGTCCCTCACAAACGGACGTGACCGCTGCCCAAACCGCCCTTCACCACTGGCGCCTGAGATATCCAAGAGCAGCAGCAATGCTCGCTCCTGTGGTATATATGTTACAGTGTCGGTACCACCACGGTGCCGACAACAGGACCATTTCGAAGGTCTTCACAGCCAGTACGCCCCGTCTGCGGACATTTCTACTCCTCTCCTCTTCTTTATTCGAGATGTATCCTTACCGACCCACTCACATCTACCGCTCCCAGGTGGTACAAGGCAAAGCGAACGGCCCCATGGGCACCAACGTTCGACACGAGCTGAAGTTGGCCGTGGCTTGTCACCAGGGTAGCTAAGAAGATGAGTTGAGATGAGAGGACCCTCATCTTATCTCACCCCACGGATTCAGGCCTTCGGCTCATCCCACGGTCTCGTCTTATAGAGGGGATAAAACCGTCTTATCTCATTTAGCCACCCTGCTCATCACGGCCACATTTCCGTCGCGAAATCATGTTTCAGAACCACTGGAGTGCCGCGGGCGGCAGAGGGTCGCCGGCTTCATGATATGGTATTGCGCGAGCTGATCCCCCTCACGGACACAGCCGTCCGACTTTTGCTTTCGTGCCTGCCCGCGCCCAGAATCAACGGCGTGACGGGGGCCTTCAGTGGGTGGTAAAGCGACTCGTCACCCCCGCTGGCTTAACACCAGCCACACCCCCTCGCCAGACCCGAGGATCTCGCCGGTACTATCCGACCCATCCAACCCAGCATCACCCCCCACACGTGAACAGTGGCGGTCATCCAGCTCGATCTTAACGGGCCAGGTCGTCGTCCCACCGGCTCTCGCATATCCGTGCCCAGCCGTGGCTTGTTGGGACGACAAGGGACGAAATGCTTGCAGGATGTCAACACCAAGGGCATCATGTGCCGTGGGGAGAGGCAGCTCAAAGAGAAATGTAACGCGCGCGGGGGGGGGGGGGGGGCGAGGGGCGAGTTGGGATAGGGCAAGGACATGGCGTTCCGGTAATGTGATTTGGAGGATAGGTGGTAGGGAGGATAGGTGTTTTGGGTATGGTGGAGGTGTTGGTACGGTGAATAGGACAGTGTATGGTGTATTGTATGGGCATGGCATTGGGTTTGCATTATGGTCTTTCTATCCTCTGTATTATGTTCATTTTATCTCTTAACGTACATTATTAGCGAGTGACCCACTTTCTACGCGACGCGACATCTTTGCACTTCACAACAACTTTCTACCATCCAAAATGCCCACTACTTCAAAAGAAAGCCAGATAATCTTAGCCCTCCAAGCTCTTCAAAATAACGAGAATCTAAGCGAACGAACTGCAGCTAAAATTTACGGAGTCGACCGTAAAACACTAGCGCGTCGCCGCATCGGCAAGCCTGCACGATACGACTACCAGAGGGCCAAATACGAGGATCTAAAGGTTATTAGCGAGTGGTTCGCACTTGTGCAGAACACTAAGGCTAAGTACGGTATTATGGATAACGATATCTATAACTTTGACGAGACTGGATTTATAATGGGTATTATCTTCGCGGGTATGGTAGTTACGACCTCGGACGGCCTTAGCAAGGCAAAACTAGCCCAGCCTAGTACCCGCGAATGGGCAACGGTAATCCAAGGAGTTAATGCCCTTAGCTGGGCTATCCCTCCGTTTATTATTTTAGCCGCGTAATACTACCTTACTAACTAGTATACCGAGTGCAACCTACCGTCTACCTAGCGTATCGCAACCACCGATAATAGCTGGACTACTAATATAATAGGCTTAGATTAGATTAAGTACTTCGATTATTATACAACGCCCCGCATAAAGGGCAAATACCGGCTATTGATCCTCGATGGTTACGAAAGCTATTACTCGACCGAATTCGAGCGCTACTGCTAGTAAAATAATATTATTACGCTCTACATACCTCTACATTCTTCGCACTACCTCCAGCCACTCGATGTCGGCTACTTTAGGCCATTAAAGCAGGCGTACGGCTACCAGATTAAGGACTTAATGCGTATATATATTAACCACGTAAGTAAGCTCGAGTTCCTCTATACCTTCCGCGAGGCCTTCTTCGCCTCTATAATAGAGAAGAATATATAGGGTGGCTTTACGGGTACTGGCCTTATACCGTACGATCTAGAGAGGGTACTTTCTAAGCTAGATATAAAGCTTCGTACGCTAACACCTCCAAACTCACGGCCCGGCACTGCACAACCTTAGGTCTCCCAGACACCACACAACCCTCGAGAAGCCAACTCACAGTCAACGCTTATCAAGACTCACATTACTAACTATCAAAATAGCTCCCCGACTTCAATGCTGGCTGCGGTAGACCAGCTTACTAAGGGTACAACGGCTATAATGCACCAGGTGGCTCTCCTTCGTGCAGAGGTCTCTTCGCTCCGTAAGGCCAATGAGGCACTAAGTAAGCGCCGGAGAGCCAAAAAAACACGTGTGAGGCTTGAAGGGTTACTTACTGTACAAGAGGCACAGGATCTACTGGATCGGAAGGCCGTGGGCGAGCAGGTAATCCAGGAAAATCGACAAAGTGGTGGTGGTACAGGGGGGTCTCGTACGAAGACTCAGTGCTGTGGTGTATGCGGCAAGCCTGGCCATAATGCGCGCACTTGCCAGGAGGCTGCAGAAGCATTTGATTCAGCTGTTTCTGATGTAATTATAGTTAATTCCTTGTGTTGATGTGGTGTAATTGAGGATAGTATTCATAGGGTGGTAGAGAGTGCGCGACTCGCTTATATGCGCGACTCGCTTATAATGTACGTTATTGTTTTTTATTTTATATCTTGTATTCCTTTTCACTTTTACCTGTTTTATTCCTACATGTATTTAGCACATTCTTTTCTCATTGCTACGGTATAAGTAGGGTGTATCAATGTTGGGAACAAAGACGACGGGGCTGGGCTCCAAAGGAGCATGGACAAACCAATGGAGAGGGGGGGGGGGAAGATCCCCAAGGAGCGTGGGCGAACCAAGGGAGTTGGAACTGCTCACTTTTGTATTCACATTATTTCTGTTGCACGTTTTGTACCATAGAATGGACAGGATGGAAGAACACTATCTTTGGAACTTGGTCTGCTCGTTTGCATCAATGTCTAGGTGTGGCATGCCCTTGGCGAATTGTCTTTTGTGACAGCGGTGTAAATCTCCGGGAGTCAACAATGACTGGTGTCTAGTAATGCCAGTGGCTTGAGTCTGTTTGAGCTATCACATCCCCACTCCAAGGTCGAGATTGGTTGGTATTCTGACTTGGTCTCGAGGGAAAATGCAGCACTCCGGTTCCAGACAGCAGTTAGGGAGTGGAATCACCGCAAGAAAATCATCCACCTGAGTACCTTGCGCAAGGGGTGTTTATTTCTACCTACTGATAACCTAATCTCCAAACTGCGTGTGCTGTCAGAGCGTAAAGGACAAAAAGACAACATCTAGAGAACTGAACAAAACAGAAGTCTAGAATATGTAGCAAATGAAAATTGTAACGAGTGGCTGAAGTTTGTGTTCCACCATACCTAGCTACCTCCACCCAACCCACCACGCCTCCATTCAACGCCTCCCAGTTCGTGGCTTCACTGGCGTTTCTTCACAACACCATGATTAAAGTCAAATTTCTGTATTACCTGTCAGCTACCATGAATGCTCAAACGAGTCAAGGAAGGATAATACTCACAACAAGCAGACTGATTCCGAATATCGAAAACAAACTGCTCCGCAGTCAACGAACCCCCACCCGCATTCTCTGGCTGCAGGCTCAAGTCCCCAAACACAGTAAAATTGACCAAGCTGTTCTGCGGGTTGGGGGGAGTGAGCCGATAGCTAATGCTGTCCCGGAGAACGTAAGGCTCCGCCGAGCGGGCACCGGTCCACTGCCCGTTGGGGCTGACGTCGGTGATGGTCCCGATGGTGGGCTGGATGGCGTAGTCGCGCGCGGTGAAGAAGGCTGTTATGCCGTTGCTGGGGAGGTAGACCGTCCCGGTTGTCGTGCCGAGGGCGGTGCCGGCTGTGCACTGCCCCACCGGGAAGCTGACTTGGAGGGTGGTGGTGCAGGACTCCTCGCGGGGGCCGGAGGGGAGTGTGACACCGTAGTTGGGGTAGGTGACTGTGGCGATTTGGTTGGCGTCGTCGTAGAAGATGAAGGAGCCTTCGCAGCCTTGGCCGGTTTGGGTCGCGACGCGGGTGAAGACTGCGCGGGGTTGCTGGCGGGCTTCAATGATGGGGCCGGCGAGGGCGGTGGTCGCTTGGAGGAGGAGGGCGGAGGCGGTGGTGTACTTCATTTTTGCGGTTGTAAAGGGATCTGGTCGGGAAGAAGACTGTTGGAGGTGGTTTTGAGCAGGAGGTGATGATGATGATGATGATGATGATGAGTGTTGTCTGAGAAGGTGGGCTTTATACTTGTGTTGGCTGCTTGAATGTCGGTGAACATTCAAGCCGTTTCTGTATCTTCTGCTAGGCCTTAGTAAGGGCCGCTGGCTCGTGATGCCTTCGCGCCCTTCCATGTCGATGAACACCGGACATCTCGGCTTTGCATCATCAGCCTTACGCTGTGGCGAAATGCTTGGTGCTGTTGGGTTCTATCCCACACCCGTACCGGGTAGCATTGCTGCTAGGACGATATCCCAGTAACGTGGACCTGGGACTAAGGTAGCATGACTCGATGAACCATCGAAACACGGTGAGGACGATGACAAACGCTTCTTTGGGTGTATCTCGGTGTGTGTCAAGGTATCTCGGCTAGGTCGTGATCTCGGTCCTGCGAAAACCCATGGCAACGAAAGCCTATAGACGTGGTCAGTTGCGTCTCACCAACTGCGGAGGAGGCGCAAACCAGGAACAATCTCGTCGTGATCGACGATGAATCGGGATTCGGCAAGCATTTGCGTACAATGCTCACCGACTAGTTGATTCTTCTAGGTCAAACAAGCGAGACCTTCCAATTGAAGAACATTTGCTTATGAAGGAAGGGACCTACTGACCTGGTACCCAATGGTGTGGTCAGAACTCGAAGCGCGTATTGAAGTCAGCGGGCGTTCTCTTGTGTAACACCAAAACACGTCTCGATGTTTGGGACTGAAAGAGGCGCATGCTGATGCTACAGGTCATTTGAGCCTCAGTCGGCTTTACCGGGTTCGGTGCGATTCTTGGTCCCAACCTGAAGAACTGCCATTCGTCAGCTTAGTTCCGAGCTTGATGATAGCCTCCATTTTAAGTTGAAACGCGCGGTCAATCGTGCACCCATACAGGTTATTTACTTGTATCGAGGCACATAGGAAGCACAAGACTGGATACAATATGCCTAGGCGAGTGACCAGTAATGACGCCAACGATCCGTGTTACATTTGATAGCAATAGTATATGTACCGCATATGCGGTGGGGTTCCAAACTGGTAGAGACAGCGAGGTCCATGGGATGACAGGGTCCGGTACATTCTGTTCGGCTTGCCGCGAGGATAGGCCAGTCCACTGCATGCTCGTCACACTGGTCCACTGATTCGCCGTGCTGATCATTGTAGCCAGAATACATACCCGCTGATGCGCCGCCTCGTTGTAGCCCAGGGGAAATGCCATCATTCTGGGCGTGTGTGATCTGTGGTACCTCTTAGGGGGGATCAGTCAGTGCCCCATGGTCCAAAGTAGGGGTGATTTTCCATACCTACAGGTAGCCAGCCAGGAACAAGTCCTCCTCTCCTTGCCTTGCATCATCCCACCCTCGATATTGAGTACCTTGCCAAAGCTCAGGCCAGCACGGTCCAAAGCGCCGGTTGATCCTGGTCTTCGTCGCCCGGCGTCATCCCCTCAAGGCCGGTCCAATCCTCGTCGAAGAGGATATTGGTGAGAAAACAGCGTTTGTTGTAGAGGAACCAGGTACTCGCAGCAACAATCACCCACCACCTTGCCATGTCGGGGTCTGCGAGAAATTGGGTTTCGAAGATGGGCATTTTGTTGATGATTGGGCTGGCTATTGTCTGATCAGCGATTGGTAGAGAGAGCAAGGCCCGCGGAAACGCTTACAGCAGGCAAAAGGGGATGTGATTCGGTGGTGGTGGTGGTAGTGGTGTGAATAAATAGTAGTAGTGGTGGTGGTAGTGGTGGTGATGGTGGTGATGGTGATGGTGATGGTGGTTGACGGACGAGGAAGTGTGCTTCTAGAAAAGTCCAGGGGAAGGCTGGTGGAAAAGGGGGTGGGTGCCTGGTGCTGCGGCCTGTGTAAGAAACTTCGGGGGCCCGGGCCTGAGCCCATCTCTTCCCCTCACTCTCAAGAGTTGGCAGGTGTACAGGAGGGTCCTGCCTGTTGGGAATCCGGTAGGGTTAAAAGCCCGGTAGCCTTGCACCATATACCCACGCACAGGTATCACCTTTATAGATTTTTCATGATTCTGCAAAATCGTTTCTTGATCACTTGCTGGCCAACCCTCTAGCGTTCACCAGCGCCACCCTCCGTTTGTGCACGACATCGTTGTTTCGCTGGCAAGCCCTGGGAAGTGCTTGAACACGCTGCTGAAACCCCCGCCAGTCTCGTTCGTGGACGCCGCGGGCGGTAGCCGGTCACAGCAAAACACAGCAACAAGGAACGTGCCATGGCCCCATCATCATCGGCCACCATATCGGCCGGTAACATATCATCACGCCAAACATTCAGAGCATAAAATCGCGCCCATGAGCTTGTTCTCCCCTAGCTTGTTCTCCCCTAGCTTGTTCTCCCCTAGCTTGTTCTCCCCTCCCTGGTCCACCACAGCGGGAATCTCCTCGGCCGATGGACAGCCCCAGGTTGTTACCACCACTGTTCCGATCCCGATCTGCCAAATCGGTGGCGGTGAGCTGATCCACCACATGCTGTTTAATTCCTTTTGACAACCACTGATCATCTTATGGAACAGGCCAGATTAACGGTCATACCACTCCCTGCGCGGCTCTGACGGTCCGCCCATGTGGGCCACTAGGTCTCTTGCCTCCCTGCCCTGGACCGCCTCCACCCCCGAATTCTACAGCACAATGTCTACGGTGTCTCTCTATATCCCCAAAATGGCATCAGCACATTCGCTGTATAAGTGCAGACGCGACGATCAAACCCACTGAGCGAGATCCCGCCTTATAAGCTGAGCATCCCATGAACAAGAGCTGCCGAAGGTTGAACGATATCCATGTGGTATCTGGACGAGATCCCAGCGCCGAGCTGTGGATCGAGCTGCGTCTCGATGGTTTCGGAGCCGGATATTGATGCAGTGTTCTTACGCAAGGCCCAATGGAGCAGCCAGATGAGCAAAGCAGGGTAGTATTGAATGGTTACACTTGGGCAGGATGGCGACCAGGGCTCTAGGGAGGGGGTTGCGTGGTCTTCCTGCATAAATATCTCACTGTACGCTCTTTCAGATATCTCTTCTTTTTGTCGGACCATATCATGAGTTCGGCTACTGGATTCAAATCAATTGGCTGGGTTCCAAAAACTCAATTACTTGACTGGTAAGCATGGCCCTGGAGTATGCTAAAATGGACGAGAAGCCAGGCCTTGAAGTGAAATGTGCTGTCTGCTGTTGTACTTACATCGAAGAGTCAGCTTTACAGGAGGGTTCTGGGAAATGGTTGTAGAGATAGGCCTGAAGGATTGGTGATTTCGTGAGAGATGGTATCCGATGATGGATACCCGGACAAGACCATATGTAGGACCTTGGGAGCTGAGCATTCCTTGTGCCTGGTGGCAAAATTTGAACTGAACTTTGTTGGAGCTCTTGCGACAGGCATGAAGTGATCACCACATGGGAAAAACAGCCGTGAACTGGACGAACAAATGCCTAAGCTTGTTGTAAGTATTTACATTGATAAGTACACATGCTTCTAGTCCTACTGCTTGATATTCTCCCCTCTCCAATATCTCCCGCTCTTTCGTCTCAGTGTTGTGTCCTCTTTTCTTCCTTCGTGGCATCAGGATACAATACCGACCCAGTGGTACTGCTTGTTGGTCTGCTCGCACGGGAAAGCCCAACACAACCTGAGCCACCGGCACTGTCTCTCCAACTCAACAAATCCTTCCCATAACCTCCTCGCATTCATCGCGCCTAGTGCCCAGACGAACCGTCTCGCAACAGGGGTCCACTGTCCCCAATTTAGTTTTCATCTTTGTCCGGGTCATCCGATGCACCCACAGAAACAACCGGACGTTCCGATACCCCTTTGTTGAAGGTGGCGATGCCGTCCTCCGCGCTCTCTGACGCTCGCCCAATTCCCATCCTCGACCAGGTAACCCGAGACCTACTTGAACACCAGCTTTAAAGAAATGTCGGCAGTGTAGAAGGAAAAGAGAAAGGAACTGACCAATCTATCACCGATCTCGGAATGACCTCCTATACTCTATACCTCCGCATCTCCAAGATGGATCTCGATCTTGTATTCCTCGGCCTTTTTGTTCGCACCTGTCACCCCTTTCCTGCCCTTCTTCTTCCTCCCCCCAAAACTCTCCCAGGGTTCGAGTTGGTGAACGGGGTTTCCCCCACACTGCCCCAAACCGTGGTTTTGCATGTCTGGCAGATAAAGTAGCTGGGATACTCTCCATCTGCACCCGCCCGGGCTGCTAGTCAATCCATCAGCGACGCCTGGTTCAACTGGAACTCTCTTGCCGGTGAGATTGAAGCCCTCGCTGTTTAGGATGGGCGTTTTCGTGGAGGCTGGAATGGCCGCTCCTGAGTGTGAAAGACCTTGTGCTTCACAGGCGTGGCATGAGTGATTGCTTGTCTTAGGCTTGAGTCCACTCCAGATGGTTTTGGCCCTCATCTGGGAACAGAAACCGTGCCCACCAGCCCATGGTCCGAACTTGACTGCGCTGGCCGCGAGGATGACGGGCCACCACATTGCTTGGGCCAATATTGTGGCTAGGACTGAAGCTAACACGCCCAGCAGAGATTGAGGATTGAGCGATTGGCCATTGGCTCCGTGCATTCTTGTGAGTGACAAGCGCCGTCCGAAATCTTCGAGCGACGAAATGAAGCAATCTTGATATAGAAATAGTCCCAGCTCAGTTGCCCCAATGCTCCCCCATGTCAACTTTCCTTGCTTCATGGGTGGGCTTCTGTTTGAAAGTCTAGGCTCCTTCTCACCCTGGTTTGAGGTTTGAAGATATCTAGTTACAAGTGAATTAAGTGTTGCTAAGGACTTGTTACCCCTCATCCAGAAGTTAGAAAGCTATACCAACGCTGTTGGTATAGAAGATGACTCCAAAGACTGCTGTCTCCTTCTTACATAGGTGGTACTTTACAAAGTCTGCATGAATGGATGTTAAGAAGTACATAGAGGAAGCATCAAAAAACAACCCATCCCAAATAAACAACAACAGAGCTTTTCACGGGGCGGCAAACACCCGTTAGGTCAAAAAGGACAACACCAGTATTGTCCATCTTCGTTGCTCCCTCCTAAGTCGGAAGTGCACAATGAACGGGTTCTGAAATACCTCAAAGGAAGGCATTTCGACTGGAAGCAATTACACATAATAAAGAAGGCATGGTAGTAGTCTCTGGGTGCCGGCAAACTTGAGGATTTCCCAGAATAGGCTCCAAATACGTTTGATAGAATTTGAGATGCTACAGGCTCGAAGGTGGATAATAACTCAAACTCCCACCATACCTGAAGAGACCTCGATTACTCCAGAGAAAGCATATCGTGGACAGCAGAGAACGAGCCTGCCAAGACCTAGTCGAAAACAACACCGAAAAGGAACATCACCCTTGACGATGATATTACTCCTATTGCATCCAATCACCTGGGATCTACCCCAGTCCCTCTTCCCCTTCACAGGTTTCTACACTTACAGCGTCTTGTGTCGGTAATGTATCAACCTCAGCTGCCCGCCAAGCCTAGAAAAGGAGAACGGAAAAGGGGGTGGCACGTGCACAGCCTCGCCAACGCTATCTGGTCACGGCTAGTAAGAATGAACAGCAAGATTGGGGAGGCACCCCATCGAAGAAGGGCTGTAAGCGGAAGGGTTGATTTGGTCCTCCGATCAGGAATGTGATAGAATGAAGCGAACATTCCAACATGCGATTCTTCATGCCACTGACTCGCCTCGTGATGTTGCGTCCGAAAAACGCCCGGTTCTCAGTATTGCCCATCATAAACACCGCACTGTGCAAGCAAGTCGAGTCCAAAACGCCGGAAGCTCAGTATTGCCCATCATAAATGCCACAGTGTGCAATCACCTCTCCATTGACTGCAGGGACTGCTCGGATGTTCCAGAAACTCCCGGGTCATACCCAGGAAAGGCGAGGAGACACGGACAGACGGCGGGTCGGGGCGGACCGGACTCGGCCGTTGCTGGCGGGCAGGGGTAGACGGGGGCAAAAGATTGTAATAAACGAGTGCTGCAAGTAAAAGGTCAGGTAGTCAGTGTCTGTCGAGATGGCAGGAAAGAAAGAATAGTGGAGTAGCTCCAGTTTGACAAGACGATTCCAACGGCTAGGAAGTGGTGGGCTCACGAAACAACGCATTGTACAGGGGAACAAAATACTCCGTGGTGATGTAGAAAAAGAGGCCACTTACTCATCTTTGCCACCGTCGCGGCCACCTCATCGAGAAGCTCGCGCTCCTCGGCGGTGATCTCTTGGACTTCTCGGAAGTCCGTGTCCTCCCCGCGAGTGTACCGGATGACCTGGTCGAAGATGAAATCTAAAACGGGGAGATCGAAGTCTCCCCCGCTGCGAGACAGTTCGTCTCGGCACCAGGTCGGAATCTCACCACGCACCGTTGCCCAAGCAGCGCGGGCGGAGGGGGTCGGAGCAGGAGGCGCAGCCGAAGAGGAGGTGGTGGCCCGGGTGGGCATGATCTTCTTGAAGTTTCCACAACAGAAGGCTCGGTTAGAAGTTGGAACTACAAAGGAGGGCACAGAGTTTGGTATCGGCGATGCCGGGAGAGCCTGATTATTGCATCGTTTTGACACAGACCAATCTAGCCCAGAGTCTTTGACAAGGAGATACATAACACGACATAAAACCTCTGGTCAAATCCAGGATCACAGAACGATCATTTGGAGAAGCAACTAGTCTCTCCAACACGGAACGCTCCACCGTCAGCTCATGGCAGCGTCTGTGGACCGGTACCTCACCAAAATCCGGGCTGACCCCCCTACCGTCATCGTCAGTGACCGGATAGAAGGCGAAGGTGAAACTATTCGCTTGCAGTGGATCAATGTGCTTATAGAAGCCGACTACACCGCCAAGATGGCGGTGTTTTTCCGACTAAACAAAATGGTGCGTCTTCGCCTTATGTCCACTTACCTATCAACTTTACAAATAGCACGAGCATCCACTAACCCCATCGTTCAGATCATCGACAACGCACTCCACACAGCCGGAGAGAACAACGCCAACGAGCTCCGAGGCTTCTTGTTCCTCATGGGCCTGTCCGTTGCACACGAGCTGATCCACACCTTTGTCGGGTTCCTTACTGGAGATGACGGCCGAGACACGCCCGACAGCATTCGCTATCCTCTCGGCCCAGTCCGGCAGGAAGGAGAGTCAGGGAACTTCTGGGAAGGAAAGTTGCTTCGCTGCAGGATCCAGGCCTACTTCAACCCGAGAAACCCGCGCGGTACCCGCCAGGTTGGTGACATGGTTGGGGTCTTCACGACGCAGAATACAGGTCGCGCCGTGAGCGAGGCTGGGATGCATGACTGCTTAGGGCTGAGTGAGTCTCCCTCCACCCCCTTTACTCCTCATCCTGATACTAATCATCATCTTCGGACTGGAAAGACTTTACTTTTCCCGTCGATCTGACCGGACCGTCGCAAAACTGCACCAATCGCACACAGATGGAGGGCACCGCACAGAGAAAGACATGGAAGGACAGACTTCAATATCGCGGTGACTATACGCCCCTCATGGCAGCGATCAACGACATGCCTCTGCATAGGATCAGCTCCTCTGCTCTTCGTGACATTATGCGAACTGCTGCAAACCCGGCTTACATCAAAGTCCGGGCATGGGCGCCGCGCACGACATGGGTAGGTAGGTAAAGGTGGATTATTCTTTGGCTTGGTCTTTTTGGGTACCTGGAGTTTGGAGTTTGCGGATTTGATCGAGATAGATTGTATTCTGAGATAGTAGGTAATTCAAGTTGAAATAGCACCGAACTGCTTCTGCCCCTTGGTAACTCAAAAGGTCAGCAACGTCTGAATTCCAAGGTAACAGGGACGAGAAAACCTTTGCGGAGCCCCTTTACTTATCTTACCAGTGCCCCCTCCATACCTATTTACTTGCCCTGCCTATAAGAGACCTTAAAGGGAAATTAATAAGCCTATAAATTATCCGCTAAGGCCTTTAAACTATCTTTTAAAGGCTTTGAACTATCTTCAAGGGCCTTTTAATTGTTTTTTAGGGTTATTACATATTTTCAGCGCATAACAATTGTTCTTCGAAATATGGTTAAATTCATTATAAAGGGGGCGTTGGTTGGATAAATAAATAGAGGGCTCAGTAAAGGTTCTCTGATAGATACACCTAACCACATCCACATCCCCCTTCATGGTAAATATTATCCCCTCCACTATAATACTTAAGGACCATCCAGCAACCCAATAATAGATATCTTAACCCCATCAGAGAGATCCGAACGCCATCGCGGTGACAACTAATCAGACCCAACCCCCAAATCATCACTCTTCCCGGAACCACCATCCGTATCAAACCTTGCCTCGTCCATATTTCGCACAAACGTCACAAACCACCTCACAGTATGGACATGATTCAACACACTGACTCTTTCATCCACAGTATGAATCTTTCCCAGTCCCACCTCGTCATCAGCGTCGTAGCCGGGCGCAAATCGAAAGATGTGCCTCGTCAAATTCCAATAAAACCTCGTGTCGGTGTTGCCTGTCATGATCCCAGGGGTAACAATGACGTTCTTGCCGTAGACGGCACGAACCGTGCCGGCTAGTGTTGTGAAAGGGCTGTTTGTTGAGCCGTCTGCTGGGGTGATGGGGGCTACCTCCAGTTTGTTCACCGTTGACGAGAGGTGGATCGAGTTGGGCTCCTCTTGCGAGTCATCAAAGGCGTGAAGGGTGAGGTTGTATTTCTTTGCGATCTCGTCACCAATAGAGGTGAGACGGTCCGTAACAATCTTTGTGGTCTCGCCGATATTGATACGGTGGTTGACTGTTACCGTAGCGCGCTCGGGCAGAGCGTTGGTTTTAATGCCGCCCGAGATGACGTCCACTGCTTGGGAGGTTTGCATCAGGTACTTGATTGCTGGGCCTTGCTTGGCGGCTTCGAGCGCGAGACGGTCGGGCTTGTTCCTACAGGTAAGGAAAAAGGAAGGCTTTTTGAATGCGTTGTCCGCCAGGAGCTTCTTGAGTTTCTTTGGGAAGTTATCCGAGTAGCCGGCGCCGCACTGCAGCTGCGAGTAGTAGGGGTTCTCCTCGACTAGGCGTGTTGGGTACTGTTCGGACTCGATCTTGGTGATGAGCTCGCTGAGAACGCCGATGCTCGTGTGGTCGGAAGGGATGGAGGAGTGGCCACCTGGCATTCGGACGGTGATTTTGACGTCGACGTAGCCTTTCTCGGCTGTTCCGGGCTTCGCAAAGAGGGTGCCCCATGTCTCTTCGAAGCCGGCGCCTTCGTCAACAATGACAGCGACACCATCCTTGCCGTATCTCTCCTGAAGGAAGGCAGAAAGGGCCGATGCTCCTCGTCTCCCGGATACCTCTTCGTCAAAGCCAAAGGACAGGATAATCGTGCGTTTGGGTTGAAAATTGGCTTCTAAAAGGAGTTGAAGGGTTTCCAGCAACGCGATGAGGGTGTTCTTGCAGTCAGCAGCCCCACGGCCCCAGACGTATTTGCCATCATAGGCACCGCTCCTACAAAATGTTAGCAATTGGATTGATGTTTTCCCTTGGCCAAGCCTACCAGGGCGGGTGGGTCCATGATCCGATCGTCTCTGGTGGCACGGGTACGGTATCCTGATGGGCCATCAAAAGCGTGGGTTTCAGGCTATCGTCACTGCCCTTCCATGTGTACAGCAGACCATGAGTGTTGACCTTTTCAACCTGCAGTTTCTCGTGGATCAATGGGAAGGTCAGGGCCAGAAAGCCATGAAACTTGAAGAACACTTCCCATCTTGGATCCCGACCAACTTCACCCATGTCATCGAAAGATTCTGTCTTTATCTGGACAGCGCGGGAAAGACGGTCAACGCTGGCGTTCCTGAACGCGTCGCCCTCGATGATGTCAACGAGCTTGTCGAGGTCTTCGTTTTTGGCAGGGAAGTGCGGTTCTGGTTGGGTGCATTGATCCTTGAAATCGGGCTCACGGAGGAAAACAAATAGGAGTGGGCGGTCCACCAGAATTGAGAGACCGCACAAGGCCAGGACGAAACCCCAGAGAATATACCAACACGAAGTCTCCCTGGTGGCGATGCGCATTCTATTTTGGCGCGCGTGTGTTGGAGGGGGAGACAGATGCTGTCTGTCGGCCATGGCTTCGCGCGTCTTTGCAGACGCTGTCTCCAGCTTTTCGTACATGTTGTCTGCCATTTTTGTTGCTGATGACGGTGATGGCGATGAATGGATGGAGGAACAACGATGATGTGTGGCGGGTGAGATGACGCTTGAGACGCTGTGGGGCCCCTGAATCGCCGCTGAGCGGGGATAGTGAATCAATTGCCGAACTATTTGTCGTCAATGAAACGGAGCTGTCCAATCATATCACTCAATTCATGCTACGAGGTGGGCGAAGGGATAACAAACAGCAACGAGTAGCCATTAACGTGAGATGTTTTGCAGGTAGATTTGTCATCAGCTATCATTTACCTAGAGAAAGAATTTACCTCAGGCATGATATCGCAAGCTGTGAAGCTTTATACCAAGAAATATGTTTATAAGCTCTTGCTTCTGAAAGTTATGAAACATCATATATAGGATTTGGCATGGCTTCATGACATGACCTCGGCACGGCATTATTTCAACATTTACAAATCGAGAACTCATGAAGCGAGGGGGCTCAAGTGTGATAACCAGACTGCCAGTCCATGAGAGCTTGTTCACTCTTATGACCATCAACCACCTCCTAGCAGTCCGACTGAGCAATAAGCAGGACCTGCCTAGTCTAACCACGGTGCCGGAGCTCATGCTTGCCCCTTGAGCGGGCTTCGCACAGTGTGAAGACCAAATGGGCTTGACCACTGGCAAGCAGAGAGCACTCGCCGAGAGCCGAGAGCAAGCTGGATGACCCGGACGTGCATCTGCCTTTCTTGCAAGCCCTAGGTACGTACCTACTAGGGTAGGAAAGAAGGTCAGTCACCGATTACACTAGGGCATTCCATTGCTTTCCCCACAAAATTGCAACCACCCCTCGCACCCTTTCCCTCGCACCTTTGTCCCACTCAACCTACTCGTCTTCCTCTCTCTCCTCTTCTACATCAACAACGCAACATGCCACAAGCCTCAAGTTCTTGATCCGGGCACTCTCTCAGCATCCGTCGTTCGTGAACCTGCTATTTGCAGTGCCGAGGTGAGACATTCCTGTACTATCTCCTCGACGGAAAGGAAGATGCTGACGACTAGCCTGTCTCCAGACCACGACAGACAATGATTTGCCCCTCGTGTTTCCAGGAGATCATCATTCAAAAGAGCGACATCAACCAGATCATGCCGCGGATGGAGAAGCAAGCATTTTCCCGGCCATCGTTGCATTGCTGAACCCATCGCAACTCACAATGTCCTCCGGTGCTTGACGCACACCCTCGAGCTGTGGACGCCTCGGAGCAGCGGGATCGACCTCCATCGCCTGGGGGCCAGGAAGGGGCTGATCAAAGAGTCCCAGCCAAAGTTGTGGGTCCCTCGGTACACTAGTCAGGTCCGAGGTGGTGTGGGAAGGGGAAGCCAGCTTGCCTCGCGGAAGTGGCGTGTACATGTACAAGAGGAGGACAGGATGATTTTGGGGTATTGTGTTAGAAAGTAGGAGCATCATGTATAATCGACTACTATCATTCACTTGGCCCTCTAGATCCTTCCACTGCCTTTCGTGATGTTTTGGATTGCTTGTTCTTTGTTGGAACCTAGGTAATCGCCGAGTAGTGCCTAGAAAACAAGCAGCACCCCACCCCTCCAAAGGCGGCCACACCACGTGATCGACTCAGGGGCCATTCATTTCCACGAACGCGCTATTCTGTTCCTCATCTCAACTTCACATCACCAACCATCCATTCACCCACCATGAAGTCGCTTTTCCCATCCCGCCGCAAGCCGCCAGTTCAGATTCTCACTGATACCCAAGACCTTTTTGCTCATCTCCCGACCGAACTCATCATCCTCGTCCTCGAACAACTCAACACCTCCAGCGACATCATCTCGGCCCTCCACGTCTGTCGCAACTGGCGTGACATTCTCCTCTCTCCAGAGATATGGCCCTCCATCGCCGACCGCCTGGCGCCAGGCCTCACCACCCACATCCGCGAGAGAAATTGTTCAGTCAACCTCCATGCCCAGGCCAAGGTATTCCAGTCCGCGTTGAACCTCCACCACCTCTACCAGTCCGGGCTCTTTTCCCACGCTCGACACCACGTCGTGCGTGTAAATGATGGTTCTTTTACTCTTTCAAAGCAGGTCTCGGTCGAGTCGGGGGGTGTGCACTCCCTTGCTGAGGTCCCCGGTCTTGATCCATTGTCGGAAGAGCTGCATGTAACTCACGTGAGACTTTACAGCCATGGGAGGATTGCCTGGTGGCCTGAGGCGTGGCATTTACCTTACTTTGCGGTGGTGGATGATTTGAGGGCTAGAGTGAGGAGGATGTTTCTCTTTCCTGGGCAGGCTGAGCTCAGGGGGGAGGATCGGAGACGGGGGTGGAAGACTGCGTTGGGGGAGAAGTTGTTTGTTCTTGGGCAGGAGGACGCGGGGGTGTGTGTGTGGCATTTGGAGAGGGATGAGATGAAGTTTGTGGAGCTGCCGGGGGGGTTTGACAGGTGTGTTGTGGATGGGGAGAGGTTGTTGTTCGTTGGGCGGAGGAACGCCGAGGTTTGGCTGTGGGAGTGGGCAGGTGAACAAGGGGTGAGGGAGATTGATGTGGCGGGGGATGAACCTAGGTATGTGCCTGGGCCGGTGAGGATGGGTGGGCAGATTGTGCAAGGGTACCCGAGGCCGGCGCCGAAGTGGGGGTTGAGGTTTCAGGATACGGATGTCAAGGTTGATTTCATTCTGCATCCGAACGACTGGAGGGTGATTTTTGTGGTGACGTGGGATGAGGTTGATTTGGTGGTGAGTGAGTTTTATGAAGGGTGCATGAGGGCACGGATGGTATGCCCGCGTGAACATCTTGCGTATCGGGGGATGGTGAGATCGAGGACTGATAATGCGGTGCATTATCTGCGGACTGATAGATGTGATGGGCGTGGGGGATATGTTCTCATGACAGCTTGGGTTGGGGAGGAGCCGATGTGTGATGCTGGGCATAGGGGGAGCATAGTGTCTGTCTGCTTCAACGTCCACACCTCGGAGTTCAGCGCGCTTGTTCACCACGCATCATATCAACGAACGCCTGCTGCGCATCTCTGGGATGGCTTGCTGGCTGTCAGGGTGGCTGGAGAGGACCAAAATGGTCTTAAACCCGTCGTCGCACTTTTGAAGCCGTGTGATGCAGACGAGGGCAACGAGGCGACCTTACAACCGGGGAACCCGATGCCGGTACGCCTGATCAAGCAACCATCCAACACTATCACTCCAGCAGAGGGGAATATGACCTTTGTGAGTGAGGATGGCGAGATTCGGCCGCGCGCACAGTCTCTCCATGGTATGGCACATGCTTTCGAGGCTGGCGGGGATGCCCGGCAAGCAGGCACAGATGCGATGAAAGCTGAGTGGCTGAGTGGAGATGGCAAAACACTGGTGTATGTTGCCGGAAGGGATTATACGGTGTGGATGTTTGGGGAGGATGGTATTCCCAAGGAGAAGAAGGAGGTTCGCCTGTGGAAGGAGAGATTCAAGAACGCCATTGCTAGCACGGGGCGTGGAACGAGGGCATAGTGAGATGTGTGAGATGATGGGACGGGAAGGTTTGGTTGGATAACTTCTCGATTTGTATATTCGTATGGACCTCAATCTTTAGAATAAAAATAGGCTCTCCCGCCTTCAAGAACGAACCTTTCTCGAGACCATGGCATTCCAAGAGCAGGGCATTTCAATCTCTTCTGTTCCATGTTGGTGATAATGTGACAGCTGCAGCAAGCGACACTCTTTGGCACTGTCAATGCTCCGCAGGCTTATTATAGCGGGACCGAGTTTGACCCTTCGACGAAAATTTGCTGGCCACAATTCATCGGACCAATACCCACCATATGCCCTGATCCTCCTGCTCGATTCTGGGTGTACCTTCCTTCAGATTGTGATTTCTCGTCCGGGCACCAGGCTGCTGAGGAATGGCGTGCCCGTCGTTGCACCCGACTACTTTGCCATCGGCAAGCTGCTTGTCCGGGCATGGACCTGGTGTTTGTAAAATTCTGAACGATGGCGGTGTTGCTTTATCTCGGAAAGAACCCCTTGGTTTATAACTCGCCTGCGGATGTCTCCATCTATCCGAACCTTCTCACTCAGATCAGTTGCCTGGAGACCATCACATAAAGACACTCGCGTCTACGACAATGATGCCTGCCATGACAGTGTTGATCTTTTGAAAGTCTACGCTATTGCCGTTCAAATAGGTATCTACCTGTAAGCGGGAGTTTCCACGGACACCAGCAAGAAATCCCACAAGACCCCCACACGTTCTTCAACCGATAGGACCGACCGACATTCTCGCCATCCGCAAGCACAGTGTGTCATCTTGGTATAGACGGTCAGAGCCGCGGAGAATTGCAAGGTGCTACTTCTCTCGACGGGTAGAGACGGCTCGATCTGTGGCACGCCCTCGTCATCAGCGGTTTGGAGCTTCCACAGAAACCTTCTCAGAGTCATGACAGCATCTCGGAGATGCGAGAAATTTGTCATGTGGTTGAAAGAATCATCATCGCAAGGCACCATCTTATCCACTCGTCCGTGCCTTACTCGTCTGCCCTGGCGTTCCTGTCAACCGAAGCTCTTTAGGTCTGGCTTCCTTGGTGGTTCATGATCACCGTTTGAGCAAGTAGATTCGTAATCTGATGAGGCAGAGTGCTCCGTAATATAGATTAGATATGACCATGAGAGGAAGCAACTGCCCTGCGTCTCTGCAACCACACACACCCAAATGACGGAGTTACTATAGCCACCCCGGGCCTGGATCAAGTCTGCCAGTGGCAGCCGGGGGTTAGTGGCTCATGCCTGGACCCGTGCATTCCTCCCTAGTCTCTCGCCCTTGCCCACACACAACTATGTTAGGAAATTGGAAAATCTCGTACCTTAGATTTCCTTCCACCTCCGCTTCCTGTTCCTCCAAACATTTTACCGCTTCATCTGCCTTCTCCTGCCTCCTCGTTGAAATTCGTTTGTTCCTTCCGGAGATCACCAAAGGAAAACCTTTGTCTGAGAGGATGTGGCCGAGCTCCACGATGCATTGTTCTTTTCTTCAGTTCCCTGGAATATCTCGCCATTAACAAGATGCCTCGCAATCGTCACGGGATGGCCTTCTCTCTGCCAGAGCCAGTCGAGATTCCGGTCTTGCACGCTGTGCTCGTGGTGTTGCCTCGCCAGTCTGCTTTCTCCAAGAGCCAGAGAGAATACATCATTGCTCAAGGACAGGCTGGCCGTGGGTTTTCGTACCTAGTAAGTTGTTTTCTTCTGTCTCTACCGTGACACATCAAGCCTTCTTCTGGGACTGATTCGATGGTTAGATTGGATGCTTGACGTGCTGCTCGCCCACTTCTTCGACATTCCCCCTGTGGACGCCAAGACCTGGTACCTCTATATTCACCGCTTCATCGAAAACTAGATATAGGTTCTGCTGTGTTGGTGTTTCGATTGGTTCACTGCTAATCACCCATGGACGACCTAGAATACCTCCATGTCGACGACGCTGAACCCACCTTGTCGCTTCAGGGAGGTTATTCCACACGACACAATCCTTGAATTTTCAAGCCCTCTTTTGTACCAATCAATTGGCGGTGCTCTCGTCCAGAGCTGTCCTCGGCAGTCGCCGTGCATGGCTGTCTGCAATTGAAGTTGTGTTCTTCTCGGTAGGTGGAAGGCTTTGCATTGACGCTTTTCCCTTGGCTCCGACTAATCCCTAGTAACAGGGAATCGGCACAAATGGCTCCAAGCCTGCAATCAAACTTCCGTCCCTGACAGGTTTGGCCATTTCTGCGTCGCATGGCAGACCGATCCTGCCTCACAGACCGAACCTTGCCATGTCTTGCCGACCCTGCCTGCGAACCGACCCTGGGTTATGAACTAGGTACCACTTCCTACATCTACAGGTATGATTCCATCTTGATCTGGCCCATCCTGAGGATCGAAAACTTACCACAATCCCTGTTTGTGACAGATTGTGCTTGAAAGGTTGCAAACAAGGCTCGCACCTTCCCATCAACGCGAACTGCGCTGTGATTCTGATCTCTAGTAGGTTACCAGTCCTCCCCACTTCGGAGCGTCATAAGACTGTCAACTGCCCTTTGTTTGTGCATAGAAACGAGAGGAAGCAGGTTATGCGTATGCACTATGCGGTGGCGTGGATAACAAGCTCGAGCATTCCCTCTGCCTTGGTTCTCCAGCTTGCTCTATCGTATCCTCACGACGCTTCTCGACATTATGGATATTCATCGCAAGAACGCTGTTTGCAGGGTCAGATTGGAGCGGCCTCTCAGCTACCTGACTCCAGCAGCATACATTGCTGTGATTGCCTCGCCCAGGGAATGACCTGCGTCACTAAGCTGTAAGCACAGTGATCTCCCACCTCGCTCTCCTGAAACCATGGCTAACAGATTCTTCGGTGTCAGTCCTCCTTGCTGACACCGATGGTTCCATCTCTTGACAATCCCTGCCCAAGAGCGCTCTCCTTTCTGCGAGATTGCCAGTCCTCAAGCACCGACCAGAGCCGCAAGGTCCCAAGACCCACCGTCAGCGAGACTGATCAAGATCTTTTGTCAATCTGCAAGCATAGTCCGACCACCACCTTTTGCAAGCTCTTTGGCGTTAATCACTGTGTACCCTTCCCGGGACTCTGGTTCACACATCGTTGCCGATTATGCGGAGTGAAAGTCAGGTCAAAGCCCAGGCTTATCTGCCATTGCCCTTGTCAGCCCATTGCAATGGCCACCAGATCTCATTCTGCATCGTCACATCATGCGAGTACAGGGCAGACTTCACTTTGGCCCCTTCGACGACAGTCTCATACTGGCAAGTCAGACTCGAAGCATGCGACACGCTTAGGTTCCCCTTCGAAACATCGAGGCTGCGGGGAAGGCGACGAAAATCTGCTCTAGCCATGGCACCACCAACTGAGTTCCTGTTTTTGCGAGAGTATGCCTCAAACTCAGATTAGCAGCCTTGCAGGACAGTCTATCCATGGCCACAACGCCAGCATCCCTGACAAATCATGGCCCTCGGCCCCCCAGAAAATATTGCGCCTTGAGCTGTGACACCACCGGAGGAGCTACCTTTCCCGAGCCTTCGTCCTCCTGCGAAACCCATGCTACCCTGGGATCGGCTGGTTGGGCGTCATTTACCTATGCTCCCGCCTATATGTGTGCGTTCGGTCTGTCCCTCTGACCTCTGCGATGACATGTCCGGTTCCCGGATCCCGTCCATGCTGTGACGGGCATCCTACGTTGAATCCTCGTTTCACCAATGAGCAAGATTCCGATCTCAGCGAATGTCCCGTGTTCAAGGGCAAGGCCTCTGCCGGTCGAGTTCACCGACGGGGACCTTGTTGCGACTTTTATGCCATCAAAGCCTCGTGGCTCAGGGAGCGCACCGGACCCGACATGAATGTCAAGTTCTTCCGACCATCAAACCCTATCTCCAGACGAACTGTTTCAGGGCCTCGCTGCCCCAATGGCTTCTTGGCTTCGGGTGATTCGACTGTCTGATATCAGTGTCGCTCTAGCAGCTTTTACAACCTGTACGATCGTTACTACTCTCCAGCGGAGATTCTTGTCTTACCCTGTCGCTCTGCCGACCTAACTTTGGAAGCTCTCGTCTCCTGACTGGAGGTCCACGGGTTCATGCCAACGCCGCCGTCGACACCACCCCGGCGTTTGGCGGCCAGTCCCTCTTCCCGCGCCAGCATGGGTATCTCAGTCTCTGGGGCCCCAGCACGCATAATTGGTCGTCCCGGACAGTTTTCCCTCTCAAGGCCATTGCCGTTTGAAGCCCTGTGAGTGCACATGGGAGAACCCTGGATGATCGACGAGGCGCGAGTCTGAACAGCAAGGTCACCAGCGTTTGCGGGCGACAACGACAACAACAAGAACAAGTGACGGGCATAGCCCAAAGGGGTTTTGTCAACGTTCGACACCGCCTATAATCAAAAGTCAGCAACCGAGACCTATGTCGAGCCCGAGCGCATGGCCTGTCCCTCCAAGCTTCATATGCAAGTCCGCCGGTTGGTCTCGTGTTGTTCAGCTTGGGTTGTTGACCAAGATAGAGCGTTATTTCTCTCTCGTACTCCCCCGAAAGATATTTCCCGCAGAGTGCCCAGCCCGGCGACATCACGTTGCCCGAGCTGGTGCCCTCAACGCCGAATACGTCGAGCCCTCCGGAGTCATGCGGATGGACAAAGCAGCCATCCAAGCATTAGAACTCTTCCGCAACTCGCGGTGCGTTGGTTGGCAAGCAGTGGTGGAAGACGTGTTTTTCGACGATCTGGCTGCAAGTGATGGAAAAGTCGTCCTTTTTCGACGTGGGATCCGGAGAGCTGGCGCTGGGTCACGAAGAACGTCCTCCAGCCGATGACGAACGGGGAGGAGATCAACCTCCACCACGACGCGGTGGAGATTCTGTGTGGCGACGAAGATGTGTTCCGGAAGCTAAGAGATTGGTTGAAGGGGTTCGAGAGACCTATGTATTGGACTTCTTTGCCATCAAAGCGCTAGTGGCTGAGACCTCTGGCCAACTGCTGTTCCTTGACGGTGGTCTTGGAACCACCCTCGAAACAATCCATGGCGTTAAGTTCTCCGAGTCGACGTCCCTGTGGTCTTCCCACCTTCTTTTGACGGGTTTGCACTTTGCAGAGGTGGCGCGGAACACGATCATGCCTGCAGGACCGTTGCATTCTTGTGATCGGTCGGCTAGTCACCGGCACAGAGGCCAGGGCTCTTCAAGGCATGCCCGTCAAGGAGATGGTGAGTCTTGGTCCTAAGCCCCCGCCTTCAACCATGCTGTGAAACTGACAGTCGTATTTCAGGATGCAGATTTTGGCCGTGGCTCATCTGTGGGCGCATCTGCTTTCCCCTTCTGAATTCCCCAAGGTCTTATGGACGAGCAAGTGCGAAGCGTTGAGCGCCCGAATTCACCACCTAGGCAACTGTCCAGTCAGCACCGTCGAACATGGCACCCCCGTACAGGCTGTCAAGATTGCAGCGTGGTTGCGGGACCCTACAACAGCCAGCAAGTCAATTTGTTCTGGCCAAGTGTCGGACCTTCGGTCGCAGAAGGGCTTGCCGTCAGCAGATCGGAACATCAAGGCTACTCTACTGCTTTCAAGCTTGTGTCGAAAACCAAGTCTGCTGCAAAGGATTTACTCCGGCGCGTGCTGATATTACTATACGCGAATTACCGCAGTCCACTTCGAATTGTTCCTGCGGAGCGTTGCCAATTCCGTACCAACAAGTACAACATGCTCTTATCGATGAGATGCTCAGGCATCACCGCGAGGCCAACCTCATGCAGCACCTACTCGACCGAGTCCCTCAGACGTCAACCTTTCAGAATGACGACACGATTGCGCGCGGCAACCAATTGCAGCTGAGAGAGGTCCGACTTAAGGTTGAGTCGCGTGTTCGATTGCGTCCACCTTGAGCTTCTGCTGGCCAGCAAGACGGGTTTTGGGAGCCTCACCGGAGTCACCCAAACGTTACCCATTCAGAACCGTGACATGCTCGGTGAGACATTGGCACAGGTCCACTGTTCTTGTCATTTGCAAACTACGAGTTGACCTTTGTCGCAACGTTCGACGTTCTCAGAGCCCCCAGCTCTTTGGCATCCCAGCAGGCATGAACATAGGTGAGACCCTTCCAAGAGTCAACTTCAAATTGTTTCTCAGACACTGACTGTGCTTCTGCATCAGGCAATGAAAACCTGTTTGAGCTTCTACTTAGATGGGGAGGTCCAGTCCTACGGCCACCGACCGGACCAGTCATCTTTGTTGATCCACCGTCGCCCGTTCCTGATCATACACCTTCGAGGCCACCGGAGATGCGACCCCGTCTCTTCGGGGCTGTGACACACCGACTGTGGCGGTCAAGACAACCGCCAACGAGGGCAACAGCAAGTCGGAAGATCAACGCCGTCCGTCTACTTATGGCATGTTTCCTTGTGTTTGCTATCCCACCGCTCACCCAGACGATCGCCAGTTCTTCATCGGCGGTGTATTCTTGCAGACACAGGAATCCAATTCCCTCTTCAAATGGGATCCACGAACCCCTACATGCCGCATTGTGCCGTAAAATGACCCTGGGGACTTTGTCGCCCCATCGTTGGTTCTGGAGCAGACTCCCTTTTGAGTATCGCTACTTAACATCGCTTTCGAGCATCCTTTCGGGTATCTTTTCGACCATCCTCTCAAGCATCCTCTCAAGCATCCTTTTTAGCATTCTGTTCAAGTATCCTTTCAAGCATTCTTTTCAAGCATTTATTTGACAATTATCTCTTTTCGGGCACACAAAATTCTCAAACCCACCAGGCCTTCGTCCAAGTCATTTCATAGGGAGTCGATATCGACCACACCTTTCCGCGCTCTACAGGGGCATTGGAGGATCGCTCCAGCAGTCTCGATCCGAATGCTTATATTTCAACAAGAACTACGGAGCATGCAGCGGCTCTGCAAGATTTGTGTTTGTGGTTCAGGCACACCACCGGTTTATCGCCGGTGGGGGCACCACCGACAAGATGATGCCCAACCCGCACGTATATGGCCACCACCAGTATCCCCAGGGGCGCTCGGCCTGGATGCATCAGCAGACGTCGCAGAGGGTCATCCCGCTGGAGCGAGCTGACGGGGGGCGGCCGAAGGTGCTGAGGCCAACGCGGTCACAATGGCGTCAAGGCCCCGACGGAGAGCCAGCCCCACGAGAGATTTTATTCGAGGAGGGGGGAATGGTTCCTGGTCGGGCGAACTCTGCCCGATCAAGGATGTTGCTGTCCCCTGGAAGGGATGGAGGACGGCAGCCAGAATTGTTTGTTTTGTTTCTGTGTGAATATTCTCTGGGGACGTTCGGTGTAGTTTTGTTAACTTGGTAATCGATGGGGAGGGCCGACGAGGAGGACGAGGGGATCGTGATCAAGGCTTTGCGCTGTGTTGTTGTTGGTGTAGGGTGTGGATGTGGCGAAGACCGACGAGGAGGACGATACGGTGGGGTGGTGTAGGATAGGTGTAGTGGTGTTGTTGGTTGTGGAAGCAAAAGGACATCCTCCCCACAGGGTAGGCCGGGTGGTATATATCTCTACAGTGGTGTGGAGTGTGGATATTGGGAGTTGGTTTATGCGTTGGGCATATCGATGAATGGAAGAGATCAAGGAGGACGGACGAGGAATACACACAAACCCAGATGTGGAAGAGTGGTGCAGGGATAATGCAGTGGTGTTATTGGTGTAGCGTACGGATATTATGCCAAGTTTGGAACCCAGACAGTTGATTTGAAGCATGTAATTGAACTGAAGATAATGTCTGACAAAAGAATCTTGTTGAACGACTTTCTGTGCCCTACAGTGATGAGTTCTGTCTACTACCACCATGGGCATGATCTACGTCTCACCGAGTGAGGTCAGTGCATGGCTCCATCACAGGAGAATTTTTGCACAGATCATCAATCATGTTCATTAACATATCCCTAACTCATCATGTACCCGAAAACCATTGCGCCAACCATTCCCATGCCCGTGTGCAAAAAAGCATCCCACCCAACACATGCCGCTATGTGATGCTGTCGTCAGCGAGAAAAGAAAATCCAGCACCGATATCTACCTCAACTCAGTCAATCTGTACAAAGAACCCATCCGACTTTTTTTCTTCTCCCCTCCTCCACTACCTACCTTAGGTAGCCGAAGCAGCCTGCGACGCCACCTCCTCCGCCGCCGCCGAATCCAACTCCCTGGCCATCATCATAAAATGATTCGTTACCTTCCCCGTCATGGCCCTCTGCGGACTCCCGCTCCTGCTCTGACCAGCAGGCATGCTCATCGTCCTCGCCCTCCTCGACCCCGGCCTCGCAATCAGCTTCGGCCTAGGCGGCCTGCTCTCATCCAGCGCCGGCCTCGCCTGCTCCTTTGAAATCACCAACCCCTGCGTGATGGACATCAGCTCCCCATTCTCGACACAGCACATGCTCGGCCACACGACCAGCAGAATCTCGTCCGGGTCCACCTCGCCCTCAAACTCGTCTTCATGCTCGTGGGCCGAGTGGAGGCTCCCGTTGTCGGTGTCGTTGACGAGGAGCTTATCACCCGGCAGTGTACCAGCCGCACTGACCGTTCTGATCGAAGCCGGAATGGGGACTTTACTCGCCTCTGCAAGCGCAGATTCAAGTCTTTCGTCGATGCTTGTCGGTGGAACTTCTTCGTCCGTCTCGACAGCCTTGTCGTTTTCAATCGCCTCGGCAAACTCGGGCAGGTCCAGGACCTGCCAGTCGTAGTCGTCGTAGGGGGGGCCAAAGTAAGGCTCTATCTTCATGTTGGCTACCTGGATGCGCATCCACTGCTCGCATGCCAGCCGGCAGGCGGCTTCGAGGCCGGTGCAAAAGGCTTCGAACTGGAGGGCGGTTAGGAGGTGCTGGACCACCCAGGAGACTTCCCTGACGACCGTCTTGACGCGGCGGGCGGCTTGTTCGAGCTGGCGTTCTGGCATCATTGCCAGCATGGTGGCGCGGAAGTGGGCTTCGCGGGCTGGGTCGTCGTCTTCGAGGGCGCGGAGGAATTTGAGGAGGGGTTCGTCGTCGTCTTCAAGGAGGTAGTTGGGGCGGAAGATGTGCCTGTGGAGGGCGCGAGACAGGATGGCCAGGACGGCCGAGATGCGCATCCCTTTTGCGGCGGCGGTGTTGGACTGGGGGAGGGGGATTTGCAGCTGGGTGGCCATTTTGAGGTAGGGGGAGCTGCGGAGGTTGGTCCAGCAGGAGGCGTCGGAGAGGATGGCGTTGTCGATGTCGTGCCGGAAGGAGGTCTCGACGAGGGTGACGATGGTGGTCCAGATTTTGTCGAGGACGGCGACGTAGGTGTCTTCGTTGTCGTGCTGGAGCTCGATGCGGTACTGTTCGAGGTCGGCGAGCTTGTTGGAGGTTACTTCGAGGTTGTGCTCAGTGTCTTCGAGGCGGTTGTGGAGGTCGTGGTTTTCCGACTCGGCCTTTTCCGCGCGGGTGGTCTCGGTGGTGAGTTTACCGTGGAGCTCGTCGATCTCGTTGTTCTTTTCTTCCAAGGTTTGCTGGAGGGAGGTGATTTGCTCTTCGGCGGCCCGGAGGGACTCCTGGAGACCGGAGATCTCCTTATTCCTCTCTTCCAAGGCTGTCTCGAGAGTGGCAATCTTTTGCTTGGCAGCCTCCAGCTCTTCCTCCAACGCCTTCTCTGCCGCCTCCAGCCCCTCCGCCTTCTCCTTCAAGGCCTGAATCGTAGCGTCATTGTCGGCCTTGATCTGCTCAAGCGTCTTCTCCAACTCGGCCTTCGCCGCGGTCAATGCAGCAATCGTTCCCGCAGCCAGCACGGCAGCAGCCGCCGCCGCCGCCTCGTTCGTCTTCTTCTCCTCCTCCACAGCAAGCTTCGCCGCCTCCAGGTCCTGATACTGCTTCGTCGTGAGCGCCTTAAGCTCCGACAACTCAAGCTTCTTCAAGTCCACCAGATCGGCATACTCCTGCTCCTTTCTCGCCTTGAGATCGGCATACTCCAGCGTCGTTTGATCCCTCAAATCGGCATACTTCTTTGCCGCCGCCTCCGCCGCATGTGTCGCGGCCTCGATCTCCTCCTCCAAGGCCCTGTGCGTCGCTTCCAAGTCGGTCTCTAACCTTGTCCTGGTGGCAGTGAGCTGAAAGATCTCCTGGACCTTCTCCTGGACGACTAGCTCCATCTCTCGTCGCTCCTTGACGAGGATTTCCTTTTGGTCTTCGAGCTCATTGCGGAATTTGCGGTATTCCTCCAGTAATACTTGGTGAGAGGTGCTGAGTTGGTTGTTTTGCTCCTTGACGAAGAGGAATTCACTGAAGACGTCGGCGACGAGCTTGTAGTTTGGGTCCGAGGTGAGATCGCGGATGGCGCGGACCAGGCCGTCGACCGCCTGGGCGGGGTCGGCATCTGGGTGCTGGGGGTGGTGGTTGTGGTGGTTGTGGTGTGGAGGAGCGTGAGAGCCCATGGTTGTGGGCGGTGGTGTGGGCGGTATTTGCTGTGCTGATGGCTGCTGGTGCTTGTATGATGATGGGGTGGATGGCCTCTCTCCGTTGTAGGAACCTGATGGTGGTCTGCCGTTGGTGGCAGAGGAGTAGTAACGCGAACCCCGCGGGTATCCTGAGGAAGCCAGTTTTACGGTATTTGTTCCGCTGTTGTGAAAACAGCGGTGGGAAGTGGGAAAATGGAAAGGTTGGGGAAGTGGAGAGGGGGGCGAATGGGTATGAGCTATTATCTTGCGATGGGTATCCTGGGGATTTTGATTGACGTCTTGTTTGTCACGATGGTTGAACGAACGTCCAGTATTTTTCTGTCAGGTAGGCAGAGATGGAGATGATGAAGGGAGGACGTTGTTGGCCAAGGGGAACTGAAAGTAGTAGTCGGCTGGATATATACCTGGCACTTTGTCTCCCACTGACACGCGATGGGTGAATGGTTTTGCTGTTGTGTTTTTTTGAACGGATCACCAGACTTTTGGGTCCAATTGGGCTCTAAGGTTGCTGCAAGTCCCACCCGGCCGCTCTCTGCTGGGATCTGCTGGCCCGTCACAGCGTGACAGATGGAGAACGGCGATGGAGCCCAACGTCAACCAGTCCTCTTGCTCTTCTCCTGTTTTTGCCCCCAGTTTTCCCCTGTCGAGACCGCCTCGCCAAAATATGCAAAATTCTCGCCCGTCTCCTGCAGGCCGCTTGGTCGTTTGATGGCCCGGGGCTCCATCCATTGTTTTGACGTGGCAGCATCCATCGCCAACCCTCTCGGGCAGGGGACAGGCTTGGCGATTATTGGACCCGCCCAGTCCCGCTGTTACAGCGCTAGCCACGGCCACCGGCAGCTTCACCACCAGACATCTTGTCTTCTCCTCGCTGTCAACCACATGCTCACTTGTGCAACGGCCATGAACCCTACCTATCAACCATCATCTCGTCTTCGAACCCGCCAGCCTGGATCACCACACTTCAAACATTCTAACCAGCATCCCCATAGTCTACACTATATCCCACTGCATTAGCGGGCCGTGCCTCGGCCAAGAATTGGGCTCAGCGCAACCCATCACCAGGCGGTGCCCAAGTCGGCAACGCAACCACTGACAACTGGCAGCAATCAGCTTCCCCAATGCCTTCTCCTGACAGCCGCAATGGCCTTGCTGAAGCCGGCATCCGCGAACGCGCATCATGCTCGGCTATCTAGAACCTGGGGCCGGCATCGATCATGATGTTCATGGTCCGTTAACCCCGCCTTCAGCCGCCGAACTACTTTACCGCCTCATGTCACGTCTCACCAGAGAGCTGAGGATAACCTCGGCCACGGATTGGTCACCGCTTTTATACAGGGAACTCAGCCCTCCTCTCCACTATGATCAGACCCATACATACATGTGTGTGTAGAAACAAATCATGCCCCTGGTGCCATGTGTTCCGAACGGGCAGCTTCCGGGTGGTGGATCAACGGTCTCATCGGTCTCTGTAGGTGTATGTCTCTTGGCACTGTGTAGTGTACATAGTCTGCATGCGTTTGAGACCCAGCCAGATGGCGCGCTAGGTGTTGCCTGTTAAGGCTTTGAATTGGCCAATAGATGTGAGAGTATCAACAAGTGTTGATATCAGTCCGTGGCTTGAAACTTTCCGTACTTCAGATCTTGTACCCCACGCAGTGGATATATACGCCGGATCTTTGTTCAAGGACTCTTTTCTTCCGCTTCCCCCTCCTCGAAAATTCGAACACTGCATATGCCAAGACAGAACTCGGAGGTGTGGTGGGTGTGTGTACACACCGCCACCCGGACTGCCAGCCACATTGTTGCTATAAGAGGCGATGTTGTTGTTGTTGTTGTTGTTGTTGTTGTTGTTGTGCATGTGTTTCACCATGCTTATTGAAAAAATTACGTTCCGAGGGACTGTCGCATTCAGAGAGTTTTCTTATCAGATCTCGGCGACTATAGATCGACAACCGTCATCGGTACCAGAGATCTCACGCAACCAAATTTTGAACATGGAAGGATTCCTTGGCTGGTTCCAATTGCTACCCCCCCAGCTTTCTGGAAGAGGAACCGCGGAGGAAGAGGTGGAATGATTGAGATATTGGACTGCATAAAGCCGTGAGGGGCACTCAGGCTGTCCAGACTTCCAGTCGGGGGATTTCATTCTGGTGTTTGGCATTCATACGATGTTTTTCTCTCGAACAATGTGGCCGGAGTTAGAGAGCGTCGCACGAAACTCGGTGAAACGGTTCATGCAAAATGGTGAGAGTGAACAATACAACACAACTACAAGAACGCTTTTCCTTTTCCTTTTCCTTTTCCTTTTCCAACATCAGCCCTACCTACTCCTGAGGCTTCGCACAAGTCCCCCCAAGATTCGCCTTCGTCCTGCTCGCCAACAACCCCAACTCCGCCTCCGCAGCCTTGTACGTCTTCGTCGCGTTATGCGCCAACGGTCCGTAAAGCATCCAAGCCGACAGCGGCCTCAGCGTAGCATGACCCGCCCTCTGCGTCCTCAACCTCTCCCTATCCACCTTCGCCCCGGTTGACCTCTCCAGCGCAGCCTCGTACCCCACCGGCCACCCCTCCATCACCTTCTTCCCCAAGTTACCCGCCGCAACATAAGCCTCAAACCGATCCTTTCCCCCAAAATCCCTCATGATAAACGGCGCCCTGGCATACCCGACGGGAAGCCGGGTAATATCCTGACTCCAGTAGTCAACCCCATCCAACTGGACCACCGACCGTCCCCCTCTCCCCCACGGCTGCCCTTGCTCATCCCAGTAGAAGAACCCGGTGATCCAACCGCTCACGTCCAGGGGAGCGGCACCGCAGATGTTGCTGTAGCTCGCAAAAACAATACTATTCCAAAACCTCTTCGTCTCGGCCGAGTCAGGCTCATCCCAGGATTTGACAAACCTCTTGAAAATCGGCGCCAACCGGCGTTTATACTCCTTCGGCTCCTCCCCGAAAAACTCCAGCCTTTCCAGTTTCTTCTCCAACTTGACCCAATCCTCCCTCGTCCCCTCCAGTGTGACAGACGGAAGCCCGCAGATAATCCCGCCCTCGTAGCGAAAGTAAGCCTTGACGAGCCCCATCATCAGAATGGTGGACGTCATAACATCGTTGTCCGTCGTGGTCGAAAACCCAGGGACGATCCACTCCTCCAACCAGGGCGTCAGCACCCGCTTCTGAATCTCTTCTTTGAATCGCCAGAGGACGTCGGTCCAGGTGTGATCCTCAATAAAGATGACCTCCTGACCCTGGTGCTTGACAAACAGGTGGCGGACGGCTTCGGCGTGGGTTTCCATGTAAAAGTTCATTTGGGTCAAGATGGTGAACCAGATTTCGTCCGGCCGGAGGACGAGGTGGAGGTGTTCGCCCCACGCTTGGATTGCGCTCCTGACAAAAGAGTCGCCCGAGGGGAGGTGGGAGGAGAAGTTTGTCGATGCGGCGGCGGGGTCGAGGGTGCCGGAGTAGGCTGACAGGAGGAGTTGTACGGTGGAGTTGGGGAATTCGTTTGGGGCGGATTGGCGGAGGAGGTCCGAGGCCGAGGAGAGGGTGATGTTGGTGGAGGGGCGGTAAGGGAGGGGGGAGCCGCCTGGGAGGATCACAATGCTCGCGCTGGCGAGAGGGAGGAAGGCGAGGAGCTTCATTGTGGTGGTATTTTGAAGGGCCTCATAGCCTTGAGGAGAGAGAAAAGGTTGGTGTCGAAGCGGGAGGGAAACGGGACTTATAAGGACGTGGGATCGTCGGTCAGGAAAAGCTGGGGTTAGACAAAGTCTCGTAGATCGCTACATTCCAAGGGCCGTATGAATCGGCCTTGGTGTCCCGTGGAACAGGCAAGCGAGGTGTAATATAACCGGGTGAGCGGGATCATATGTCTCTCGGGGAATTTTGCCGGAAGTTGCTATTTTTGGATAGATTGCAGAGCATGATGAAACCAGGAACGTGCGACGCTCGTGTTGGGGAGAATTGTACTTTGTGATCAAGAGTGCAGCACTGCAGATCGGTGGTGTGGAAGTGAGTGACGGTCTGGTGTTGTGGGAAGATCGCAATTTGTTGTGGTTGGCGAAGGACTTGGCTGTTCTACTTGTGAGGAGTTATGAACTGACCCCCTGTTCCTTCACAAAATTCGTCATGAGCTTTCATAGATATAGAAGGTATTTATTCATCAGGTACCTTACGGGTACCTATATGTATCCAAAATCATTCCCAGAACCGGGAGAATGACACGGCGACGGTCGACACCGTCCCTAACATGACCAAGCAGACACCACAGGTGGTCCAAACCAAGGCCGTGGCAGCAGTTCCAATGGTTGCTTCAATCTCACCACCACTGATGTAGGTGATGGTGGACGCGGTTGATGCAGCGGCCGAGTGCTGCCAATGGGCAGCAACTAACGACAGTACCGCTCCGACGAAGGCAGGCAAAACACAGGCCTTGACGAAAGAATTGTTAGGGAAAGGCTTGACCTGTCGCTCGTCCACTTCAACGCCGCTGTCATCGTATTCCTTTTCCGTACTCCAACTACTGAAGGTAGCTAGTAGAAGAGCGAGAATGAACATCAAGGCCGAGGAGGCAGGGCTGGATCGATTTAGCTTCAAGCTCTGGGAAACTGGGCAACCAGGCAAATCTCAGGAAGGAACGCAGCCGCAAGAGCCAACTGGGACTCCGACGATTGCCTTCTCGTGAAGCCATTGTGCCCAATGCTTGAAAGTGACTGATTTGTCTCGGGTTCCATGAACTCGGAAAGCGGTGTCGAGGGCAGCGTGCCACCAGCCCACATGAATACCTAGAGGACATGAGGTGCTGTTGGTTCAACTTCCGATCTTTCTCCGCCAACGCTAACCCAGGCTCAGCTCGTGAACGTGGTCGATACGCCATTTGGAGGCATACGTCTTGCCTACAAATCAGAGAGATGCTCTGGAAAACGTCCGCATGGAGGGCTCTTGCTTTTGCGTACTCACCGGAGATGAACTCCCCTGCCTCTGACCCCGAGTATCGAAATGGTTCAGAGCACAGCATTCGCGAAAGCAGCAGTAATGATGAGCAAACTCCCGTCCGGCGAGCCGGCAATGGCGACAGCCCGGGAGGCTCCGGTCCGTCCCAATCTCAGCAGAGAAAGGAAGGCGATATCGATGTGAACAGCAACACCAATGGAGAGTAACAAGAGCCCCTCTATTTCTCTGCCCCCAACATGAAGACACATATTTCACGCGCTACCGGTGGAAGCAACATCATATGCGCCACTGGAAAAACACATTCCGTCCTTCGAGGGGGTCACCGACCATCATTGTGGTGTACAATGCTGCTGGCCAATATATTCTACAGGTCTGGCATGATCAAAGCCATTCCTTTGAACGCACTGCTCCTGACAGCGAGGCAAAGCCGGTCACCAAGGATGTACCACCGCTAGATCTTCCCCGCGACGAGTCCCACACCTTATTTGCCCAGGATATCGACCCCGAAATCAATCCGTACGCTAGGTCTAGCCCTCGACATATTCCCTGATGTCTTTGAAGAACAGCTCTACCGCTCAAGGTACCGAGGGACCGATAGTTGCGAGGATGCGGACCCCAGAACATGGAAAAGGGTCCTCGTGTCTA
The DNA here is from genome assembly GCF_000226545.1 of Podospora anserina S mat+. Classification (NCBI taxonomy): domain Eukaryota; kingdom Fungi; phylum Ascomycota; class Sordariomycetes; order Sordariales; family Podosporaceae; genus Podospora; species Podospora anserina. The sequence continues at coordinate 414,681 of NW_001914856.1, forward strand.
GACTGATCACATCCTATCTGCGCGAACCAATGTCTCCCGTCAAGAGTGGAAGCTTCGAAGCTCGTCTGGCTCTGAAGATAGCATGGCGACAGCAGTCTGGGAGGAACAAGTGACGTGCTTCCGGAAGCGTTGGTCTGTTGACAGTACCGCTGCACCGGCCGAACAGAGTAAGCAAAGATCCTCGCCACAACCGAGCTAGGTAGAACTGACCTGATATGGCTGTGAAAGCTGTTTACTTTGTCGATCCACTCCCTCTGGTAGTACACGAATCCGAGCGGCGCCGCAGTGACTCTTGTGTCGATGCTGCTGCGAAAATCCACCGATCTGAACACACGCCTTTCCGACGGGCAACATGGAGACTGCCATTTGCACCAACCACTCTCAAGGGTCAGTACCGAAACAGACAAGATTTTATGAAACGAGAAGTCACGAAGAAACACCCAAATTCGGACCACGACGGAACGGCCAGGAGGACTGGACTAGATCTAAAAACCTTCATCCCAGCGCCGGCCCTCTTACAGGTCATCCGCATCGACGCGATGTGCCTTGTTCGCCACCTCTCGGTCATTCTTGACAAGATGATCCACCAGCGCAACCAGCGAGCGCCTCATGCAAGAACGCCTCGAACTCCTGGAGAGAACTGCTCAACTGGGCCCAGCGAGAGTTGCCCCGGCTTTCGGAATCTCTGGCCGAGTTCTTTGCTTCCGCGCTGGCAACAGCTGAAGATCTGGAGCCTGTTCTCCCGGGGCTCTGCACGCACATACCAGCGCCAGCGACACATCCTCAAGTGATCAAGCTTCAGCAAGAAATCCAGGACAGTTGTGACTAGATGTGTCCGTACACATGAGCACCTCCGCGCGGAAACGTCACTTCTTGAGAGCAAACGGGGGCATTGCCCAGGCTGAAAATGTTACCCAGTTTTGACGGAGCTGGCTTTTGTTTTTATTCCCACGTCTTTTGCTGCTGCGCTGTTTTGGTATGCAACTTCAAGAGCTAGAAGACGCCCCTCCCAGGGTGTGGATGTTTGTCGTTACTGCGATTGGATTTGTCTTGTTGGCATGTATACTACGAATCGTGCTGAGAAGTCCGACGATAAGCTGGAGGATACAGAGAGTGGGAAGGGGGGTAAGGACTGAGAGAAAGGTTCCAGATGGGGGCTGCTGTGCCTGCTCACAAGGCCTTTGGATGGGCATGGGAGAAGATTCACGGGAATAGGATCGTGGGATTCTTGGCACCGTGGATAGGCGATCTACGCTGCTTTGGTAGCGGTTCTCTGCGTTTTTGTGGGAGAGGTGAGCTTGACGATAGGGTTGGTGGTTTTGGTTACTGTTTTGCTGGGGCCGGTGATGTTTGTGGTTCGGTGGTGGGTTGTTAAGGAGAGGACGACGAGGGTGGATTTGTCGAGGTTTTATCCGCAGCCGAGGAGGAGGAGAGCAGCAGGGGAAGATGATGATGATGGGGGTGGGAAGGGGTGAGGTTGGGGTAGGTAGGTAGACTCTTGTCATTAAAACACACGTTTGTATTCAGGTACGCTTGTTCCTAACCTCCAGAGGACCATGCCATTCCAACACACTCCCCGTCTCCTCAACCCTTGGCGGGGAGTCAACCATCATTTCCATCCAGCTGGAAGGTTCGCCTCTGGTTGCAAGAGGATTGCCGTGCCGTCCAGACGACTTCTCACCCTTCTCCGAGCCGCCATATGTAAGCAAGAGCTCTCGTCTTTTTCTTGACAACTCTCCTCTCTTTGTTATGGGCAGCGAGAGCCTCCTTCGTGAGTCTAGTCCTCCCGGGTGCGGCGGCGGCATCCCTGGTCTTTTTGCTGCCTCTCGTCTCGACATCTTGAGGGTCTATTCCAAACTGATCCCACATCATCCGCATCACCTGCTCGTACCAGCCCCAATGAAAACCCCCGCCAGGTCCCAGCGACGAGACAGGATGCCGCCCGTAATCTCCGTGCAAGGTACTGTCCGAACGATGGACACTGTGCGTCAGGATGTTGTAGCAAAAGTCGGGCACGAGCAAAACAGGGCGTCTGATCCTCAAGGTAAAATCGGTCGAGGTGCCTGGTTCATAGAGGTGTTCTTTGCAGCGTGTGTTCTGCTTGGTGTTGACGGAAACTTCTCCGATGCCTGAGACGGCGAGGGTGAGGGGTGAGCTGCTTTCGGAGGTGGTGTGTGTGACTTGGCTTTGGAAGGGTACTAGGGAGGTGAACCAGCCTTTGTCGCTAGCGATGCTATGGTTGATGTGAGTATGGGTTTACCGCAGGTAGGTTAGAGTGGGTACTAAGCCAGCGACTGCTTACGGGATATTGGATCTGGGGGAGTAGATCCAGTCGCGGGATACGAGGTCGCGCTGCGGCTCTGAGGGTGACGTGTTGAGAACTGACTGGCACTAAAGACTCGTTTCAGATGGAAGGGGGATTGTTGAAAAGGCGAACAGACGTTGCGAGCCGGGAAGTTTTGAGAACTCATTAAAAAGGGAGATTTTTACTGTCACAAACCTTGGTGTGGTTAGCTTTCTTGAAGCTCGGTTCGGGGGCTGACTAGGTTGGAATTGGGCTTTGCCAGAACACAACTTGGAGCACCTTGGCCAAATCCAAACCCGAAGATTTGTGAATCACGAGAAGGACACTTTCAAAATCCCATTTGACATGGATCAAGACATAATGATGATTCACAACTACTTCTTAATGTCTCCAACTGCGCACCTGACACACCCAAGGTAGGTAGGTATGTAGAAAGACAGAAGAACAGGTCCGTCAAGCGGGAGCGGACTTCCACAAGTCAAAACCAACTTCGTGCCGGAATCACTAAGATGAGCCTATCAAGCCCCCTTCGCTGTTCCTCAAGCCACTGGCTCCATGGTCCCACAACATTGCGCAAGTGCCAGAAGATTAGCGACATCCCAATGCTGCTCACTGTCTGACTCGTTGCTGCAGCACAGCGGATTTCTCTCCTTCCCCGCAAGCCTTCATTGACCAGAACTCAAGAAGCAAGCAGAAAACACTTTGTGCTTCACCTAAAACTCTTAGGCATGTGATGAACAAAAGGATGGATTGCCGGTGGGGATGAAGACGAAGACGTGGAAAGATAGTTAATAGGCCTTGAAGGATAGTTGAGAGGCGTCTCGACCATCTTTCAAGTCCTTGATATCGAATAGCAGTCACTAGTTTTCTGTTCAAAGCATGTCAGGTAATGGGATATGGCGAGGCATAGTGCCCAAGACCAACGGCTCAAAAAAAAAAAAAAAAAAAGGAGAGCACGTAGAACGTTGAATAAAGAGTTGATTGTTTTGATCCGGGCCATAATGGCCGTAACAAAAGGAATGTATTTACAGGAAGCATTGCAAGGGTAGGATATCCCGATGTCCACACCCTGAATTCGCAACGCCTGTGGCTTCCTGCGAGCCTAAATATCCCTCCCATGCCGAATCAAATAACCTTGGTGTGGCTGAAAGGCCGAACTCAAAAACGCACCGACGAAGTGGTTTCGTTGGCCCATGCCCTTGATTTCCCTGCCACAACTGGCCCAGATGTCAACCCCGAGTCAACTCGCTAACTGGGCCAGTTCAAACCTTCAAAAGATCGACTCCCCATCACCCATCATTCGCCATCATCGCGCGTGCAATAAGTCTTCCCTCGGCGCGTTCATCCTCGTCGTAGATGCTGAGGCCGTAGACCATAAGAAACTTGAACTCGCCGTCGAAATGGACTCGAAGCCATTGCTTCTCTTCCGCTGTATAAGGAGGCACCATCGTGATTTGATGGATAGTTGCAGATTGTAGCTTGGAGTGGCGTGGACGATCTGGTGTTGGGGCGATGGGTGGTTGTCGAAGTGACGCAACGACCTGAGCAAAAGGTGAGTTGAACTGGGGAAGAACCGAGCAACCACGAGCCGGGGCCACGAAAAGAAGGTGATCTTCGCGCCTGGAACCACACCACCGGTGGATCCCACAACGGTTGTCTCATGACTCGACGAAAATGCATCAAATCGCCGAATCCGAGTCTGGTACCCCACGGTGGCTTGTTGTAAACTGCCGCATGCGGCTTGTGGGTGGTGGAAGGCGGGGAATGGCGCCAGCCACCACCGAGATAGCTCGTCAGACACGGGGGACTCGCGGATATAGCGAATGTATGTCGGCTCCCAAGCCCGTATCATGCAGAATGCAACTGCAGCTGCGACGCTGGGACCGAGTGCGTGTGTTCCAAGACAGTGACGGGGCCGAGGGCATCCATATGTCTGGAAAAAAGTGTGCGTGTGTGTGTGTGTGTGTTGTGCCTTCGAGGTCGAGGCGCTCACATCATCTGAAAGAAATCCAGTCGCTCCTGTTCTTCTCTCTCGGCCTGCCTCTTCTTTTCTTCCTCGGCCCTTCGTCTTCTGGCTATTTCGGGGTCTCCGGCCTCCTCCTCCTTGAGTCTCGCTTCCTCGAACGGTAAAAGTGAAGATGCCTGGTTTGCTGTCAATGAATCTGTCCATCTAGGATCTGCTGGTGTGGAATACGCCGAGTAGGCTGGGTTGACATCCGGACGAATGGGAACACCACGAGCCGAAGGGGGGATGGGAAGGGGTCCTGGTACCTCGGTGGCGATGGAAGCGTGTTTCTCATCATAGGTTGCCGTTGAACGGGAACTGCCTCTGGATGTAGTGTGGACCACCTTGGCATGGGTGACGACTGGCTTCGGAGCTGGGCCCTTCTTCCTCCAGATCTTGAGAGTGCTGAGACAACCCATCTTGGTGGTTTTGTGGGATGAAAGAGTTGGGAGGTTTTGATTCTCGGTCAAAGCTTTGCCGACAGTGGTCGAGATGTCCAAGGACGTCAGGGTCAGGGGAGCTCGAGGTGGCGAAAGATGGATGGGAGCTCGAGAGCACCGGATCTCTCACATGTTTGGGAAACGTGGAACTTTAAAACAAACCAGCGTCTGGCCCAGGCGGCGTTTTCTTGATGCAGTGACATGGCTCATGTCTCCATTCCTGGCGTGGAATGGTTGGAATGCTACCAAGGGCTGTCCCATTTGGGTAGGTTCCGATGGTACCATAAGCCCCAATGGGGATAGCGCCATAGCACAGCCCTAGCGATATTCTTGAATGCGGGGAAGGTCTCCACAGCTAGTGGTGCTGCGAACCCTGCAGAGAACTGGTTCCACTGTTCTGGGCGTCTGGGCCTTTGAGCCACCAATTTCCAGTGTGGTGAGAAACTGTGAACAGCTTCAGGGCGCTTGTTGACCAATCAACACATCAATTCCAAGCGGACTGTCTCTTCCAAATAAACAACAATGCCTTTCATCAGCCTCATTCCAGCCCAGCCAAGCAACGCCAGGCAAACATTCCGGACCAGCATCGGGACTCCCACAAAGAGCACCGCCGCCCGGAGCACCTGGGCAGCGCTTACACAAAGTCCAGAATAGTGGGGTCCCGTCGTCAGCAACTGGCGGGGCGGCGCGGAAACAGCACGACTAGCGCATGCAGCACATCAATGTTAGACTTGACCTTCCTCTTTTCGAGCTGGGCTTCTGAATCATGGAAGACTAGAGCCCGATTCCTGTCTTTGATCTCTCAAAAGTCACGCTCTCCTTCACCAAGAATTGGCAATTTCAGGTCTTCATCATTGGTAACCTGGTGATCCATTGGCCGGTGATTGATCAAGGAGATGGTCCGTGGCCATCCTAGTGGCTGATGGCAGCTGACCGCGTGTAATTTGCCTTACCCTGACCCTAGCTCACAACCTGTGGAATAGCGTCCGTCTGGGCTCTCATAGGCTCTGGAGATCTTCAAACCCCTGAGAACCCTGATGGGCGGGCCCTGCTGTGGATATCAAACGGCAGCCAAGCGGGAGCTTTGAAGATCAGGGAAAAAAAAGATCAACAGTGGTGATCTCACAGGAAGAGTGCTGACGTTGGTGGAATTCACCGCTTCAGCTCAGCCAGCCACAAAGTCATGCATAATGCAGTCATACCCAGAAGTCGAAAACCACGCATTTTCTGTTGGTGATGACTTGATGCTGCCGTTGGTTCACCATAGAACCTCACTGCCTGAAATGTGAAGGTCATCGCATTCAAAAGAGGTATCTTTTTTCGACGGTCGAATAAGGTATGGGATATCATGTGTCAACAGTGTCGCCAAGAAGAAGAATCCAACTCGGGCAAAATAAAGCTTCTTTCACCTCAACCAAACAACATACCTACTGTAAACCAACGACATGCCTACCAAAGTTCCAACGCTGTTACCAATGCAACATGGTGTGATATCCCATGCAGATTTACCACAGTTCCGGGACTGTTCTACTTGAAAGGACGCATGGGTTATTGCGCCGTGGGAACCGCTGGTTCGGCTGCATTTGTGAATCGCAAGATATCACCCTTCCAAGGAAAACAACATTGATCACGGTGTTTTTATCAATCTTTGCGGCATAGACCGGTGTGCTGAATCCCTCGCCGGAATTGCTCTTGAGGGAGCTGCCCGAGATTCCTGCTGCTGAAGTTTGGTTCCGGTGCCATTTGGCAAGAGTGAACCCCGGCTCCCAACATCTTGTTGGTAGCAGTGCATTCATGTAGGAACCTCTTATCAAGCCTTTGAATAAAATCATTGACGTGACTGATGGGTGCCCCGAGATTGGTTATGTTGGGGAGTTGGAAATGCAAGTCACATTCACAGTCAACTGGAACCTGGAAGCCTCCGGGTACGTTCAAGAGATCTCCAAATATCTCAACAGAACAAGGCAAATGCCACAGCTTGAAGGTATACGAGCGTGTCATGATACAGACTTGAGATTCCCATCGCCGTGGTACTGCCCAAATAAAAAGAAGACGAAATGGGACACACTCCTGCCGTGACTTGGTAATCAAACGTCGCACTCCTGCCCTGTGTGATACCCCAGCACCGGTTTTTTCAACATCATAAAACACGCGAAGGCACATGAGATGGACCAGAAAGGCAACAGAGCTGCTACGTAGTAGGTATTAGTGCCGGATCACCAACCCATTCCTTGTCTCGGGGATAGAAGGCACTGCACTGGACAGTGTCTGGCATGTTCGATCCCCAAGGCCACCACTACCCGAAGACGAGGTGACAGATGCAGACTTGGAAAGGGAAGGCAGTCTGCGCCTGTTCTTCTTCACATCATCTTGACACTCCCTTTCCTTCCCTTCCAGGATCTTCTGTCGCTCGGCTCTGTCTCCTGCAATTTCCTACCCTTCTACACCAGTTTACTGGTTCAAAAAGCAATTTCCCCAGCACCTCCATTCCTGTCCTTCCTGAACATGTTCTTCTTCAATGACTCGAGACCGTGGCGAAGAATCGTCTGCTCCAACTCTCTTGTTTCCAGCCTCAAAAATGGCAGCCCTTGGCAGTCAGTTCCTCCGACGTCGAGAACACTTCATTGTCCTCGGCAATCATTCGCCAATCCTACTACCGTGACCTCGACAAGGGTCTCAGTGTCCTCCTGGTAGCTTTACATACCAGCAAACATGTTAGTGCACCGTTCTTGCAGTGGGCTTAAAGATGGTAGCTGACAGTTGGTTCCCGACTAGACACCTGACACATGGCCATCCCTCTTCCCTTCATGCTTCATTCGCTGCCACAGAGGCTTCCATCTTCAGACATGCCGATTCCCCTTTGCCCCTGATCACTTCAGGTGGAGCACTACGGGGCTTTGCACTGCAGTTCGCAACGCTCCTTGACCTGGGATCGAGCAGCTACAAGGCTTTGCCATCGTTTGGCAGGAACTGTGCTTTGTGTCATACCAAAAGGACGTGCTTGGCACGGGGCCAAGGCAAGGGGGTATATCTTCACACTTTGCTCTCTTTTTGGTGCGTCTGTTCTTCCCAACCCTTACGCAATGGGGAAGGACTCGATCTTCAAAGCGGAGGCTGACCATCAGGCTTCCAACACAGACCTCCAAAGAAGCCAATTGCCACACGATCTGCCCTAGGTCAAGTGTTTGCCATCTCTGTTCTCAGCGAGTCCGAAGCCATCTGGCGTGCATTCTCCTGCACACTTGCGAGCGTTTCCCTGCATTGCCGTCGCTGGAGACGTCTAGCATCCAAGTCATGGCGATGCGATATGTCAACTCGACTTCATCTGCCTGCACGCATGCCTCGGTAAGTACCACCTGCCTCGCTATCCAGGGTGCGATGGGCATGAGAAGCTTTGCATTTTGCCCCGACGGGTTAACAAGCCCAACAATTGCCCTCGAAGCCAACCGCCTCTGATTAAGGCACAGGCACCCGTCCACCACCTGCAGCACCTCGTGAACCACCAAACAAGGGGCAGTCGACACCATATCTTGCCTGTCATCTCTCAGCAAGGCCCTTTGAAGCAGTGGATCCTGAACCAAGATTTACTGACCGGCCTCCTTTGCTTGCAATTCGTCTTGGGCCTGAGCACTTGCTACCTTGAGAGGTCGACATTCACGCCCGCCATCACCACCTCGACTGCTCACAAAGTTGCCTTTACAGATGATGGCCACGTCGGAAGCCTGTACAGTCTCTCGACGAAACTCGCCTCTAGACATTCACCCATTGCATGTTCTTCTCGGTCGCAACATCAAGCTCGACACCCAGTTTTGGGTCCAAGATATACTCGGCATCTCCAATCTACCCGCAGCCACCCTTGCGCTCGCACAAGACATACCTTCACAAGGGGTCTCTTTTGGGGACCGAGAGCTTCCCATCGTGGATTTGTCATTCAAGATGGGTCGCTGATGACCACAGCGCCTGCCTCTTTTCCCAAGTGCGTCGTCGGCCACCGCATAGGCATTCCGTCTCAGGTATCTCCCCGATGTTAGGTCGACAGCTTCTGTCTTCTTCATCATACCACGCCAGGTTTTCGAGGCGGCGGGCAAGCAGTCGAGATGTCTGAAACCATCAAAGTTGACCACAGCAGCCACCATGGCTCCCTCGGAGAGTTAGCCGGCACCCCAAGAAGAGGCTCCAGCGCGAGGGTCTGGCCCGCAAGAGCTTCGCCAGTTGCTTGGTGCCTGGGTGGCACGTTGTGATAGCCCCGCGAGGGGGCTACCGTTGGGTACCGCACACGGACAAAATAATGGAGACTGCTACAGGTCGTTGGTGGTACGGCCTGTGGTGTTGGGATGACTGCATGGTTCTCCGGATCCAGCACGACCAGCACGTTACCTGTGCGCGTGAGCGAGCGAGCGAGATAGGGAGAGGGTCAAGTTCGTGGTGGTGTGGGAGCCGTTGAAAAAGTCTTGGGCTTGCTGTGTTCGGGTGCCTCTTCGGCTAAGGAATAGTGTTATCAACATAGTTAGTGACATTTTGGGGTCTCATGCCTGTGTGTCTATGCTTGCTGTGAAAGTGGTGATGAGCTGACCATCCAAAATGCCAACAATTTTCGTTGTCGTGTTGCCTTCAGCTGTATGGAACCATTGCACCATCACTCTACCAGTCGCTGGGATCATGCAGTCTCTCCTTCAAGTCTTCAATGTCATCATTTATGTACCATCGTTCCAACGTAAATACATTTCTCTTCTGTCCTTTGGCCCCCCAGCCGTCCTGTAACCCCGGCTTCTTGCTGTCTTTACAAATGCGCCCTCCCCTCCAACGTCCTCCTCTTCTTCTTCTCCCTCTGACTCCTCTCCAGCACCCTCTCCTCCTCCGCACTCAACCTAGCCGGCGCATTCAACCCCTTGGCCTTCTTCCCCCCGTCCACCCCCCTCACGGCCTCCTCCCACAGCTTCTGCCCCAGCTCATCCGTCAACCGGATCACTCGTGTACTCACCGTCGCCCCATCCCGTCTGTTCTTCCCCTCCCTCCTGCTCGAAGCAATCTTTTCGGTAAAGTCCCACAGCTTCCCCGACGCGGTCAAGTTACCCGTCACCTCATCCCTCCTCGGCCTCCACTCGGGCGACACCCGGAGCCTCGGGGGGATCCTCGAGTCTTTAGACCTGACCACCTGGATGATCCCCTCCTCCTCAAACCGCTGGTACGAGTTCTTGAGCGTTTCCTTGTTTACGGCTTCAAAGTAGGAGAGGTCACCTTGGTGGTAGAGGGTTTTGCCCAACTGTCGAACAAATGTTAGCAAGCTGGTGGGAGGAGAAGGGGGGAGGGGGGAAAACATGCAAACTGAGCCGAATCCTGCGCCCGGGAGACTTGGATCCAGACGTCATCTTTTTGTCCCAGGGGCGGCGTCAAACCCATCAGCGAGACGGCTGCCAACCAAGAGGCTTCGATAAACGGCCAGATGAGGAAGCAGTAAAAGTCGTAATTCTCTCGGCCGGCTGCGCGCTCCGCGTCGGAGAGGCCGATCTTGGTTATGTTCCGCTGCTCGTCGCGCTCAATCATGATGATGTTGTCCGCCTCAAGGCCGGCGAGGGTGCGCTCGAGGTTCACCTGGAGGCCTTCGCCGCTGTAAATAAACTCGCCGCGGAAGAGGGAGGAGAGGAAGAGGACTTGGTCACGGAGCTCCTTGTAGGGTATATCCTGGATGGCCGGGCCACCCCCCTGCTTGACCTTTGTGTAGAGCGCTGCTGCGACCAAGGCTTCCGAAATAAAAAGGTGGATGGTCATGTTGCGGTAAAAGGAGAGCTGGAAGCGGTCGACGGCGTAGTAGGTCGGTTCGGCGAGGCCTTCGACCACGCCGACGAGGTCTTTCCCGAGGACTTCGAGCCCGCGCTCGATGACGTCCGAGAGGGGGAGGTTGCCAAAGTGGGCGACGCGGCCGCCTTTGGCCCTGACCCTTTCCGTGAGCCACTCCACCCGGCGGATGAGTTCGGCCCGGCCGACGCCGCGGCCTCGGAGGGTGAGGAGAACGGTGCCGATGAGGGCGGTGGGCATGACGACCGAGACGTCGTTGATGTCTGCCAGGACCTTGTAACCAAGCGTTCGAAGCAGTTTTTGCCTGACAACCTGGTTCTTGGTGTCTGTCCAATCGACGTGGATAGCAGACGGGACCTTGCTCAGCCTGCTGATCTGGTCATCGATGAACCCCCTTAAACTCCACGGCTCATGAAACCTCACATCCACCCTCCCCAGCCTCAAGCTCAGCACATTCGACCCCCCCGACAAGAAATCCGCCAAGTTCTCCTTCTTCTTGGGCACGCCAAGCAACTCGGTGACATAGCCCTCCGTCTCGATAACCTTGTCATACTGCGTCGAAACCGGACAAATAATCGCATCCTCAACCCTCCCACTCAGCAAGCTATCCAACACAAAGCTCAAGATCCCAAACTTTGGCGGCAGCAGCGTGGTTGGTACGTTTCTAGTTGAAGGGCTGATTTTATCAAAC
>NW_001914856.1:426067-454960 GCF_000226545.1 Podospora anserina S mat+
TCCTTCCTTGAAGGCATTCCGGCAGATCCCTCCCCTTCCAGTCCCCCCCGTCAGCCGTACATATCCTGATTTATAGACCTTTCTTCTCTCCGATAAAATAGGCGTGGTCTTTCCGCTAAGGGCCAAATGTTATCACCTTTATCACAAGGGTGGTGGGGGGGCCACGGAAATAAGGGGCTAATCGGGAGAACGTATAGGGGAGCCAATCACAGTAAAGGCAGAGTAATTAGTGTGATTAGGGCACTAAGCAGAATAAGCAGAGTAATCAGTGTAATTAGGGCACTATGCAAACTAAGCAAAGGTAATCAGTGTAATCAGGGCACTAAGTAGACTAAGCCGAGGTGATCAATGGCCTTAGGAGACTAATCACGGCTTAGCATAAGGACTATATATACGGAGGAACTAGCTAATATAAATAAATAGTTCCGTAGTATATAATTTAAGCTTGTATTTATAGTATTTTATGTTTATATTGAGATATTTTATTATATACTATTTAATTACACCGAATTAACTATTAGAAATTATTTTTAATCCGTATCCTTTTTAGAGGTTTTGTCAAAGGCTTGTCACACGGCATAGTACTACCACACAATGATCACGATCTCAACTAAAAGCAGCAGCAGATTGCCCGTCCTCGACCGCCCCCCCTCGATAAAACACTCCAGATTATACCCCCCCTGCAACAAGACATCAATATACGCCTGCACCAGCGTCGTATAAAGCTGATCATCCCCAAAGCTCCTCCTGATATACATGGCCCCCGCATGCTGCAAGAAGCTGCCCACCAGGGGAAAGTTCAGATTATCCCCCGCCACCACCACCGGCAGCGCCAGCCCCAGCCGATAACACAGCAACTGCTGCGCAACATAATCCACATGCGACCTGTGACACGGCAGGAAAATAATACTCTGTTTCTTCTTCTCCGCCTCCTCGGCCACATTCCTCAGCCTCAACACCTCCTCGCTAGAGACGTGGATGCCCTGGTGGTAAGCCCTCAGCAACAACTGCGTGACGAGGTAGTACGCCCCGCGGATGAAAGTCTTGCTCTCAAACTTGCAAATCATGTTATCCGTCAGGTGTTCGGCGACTTCTTGTAAGCCCTGGACCAACTCGGCGCGTCTCTTGGCTTTTCTGATCTCGTATTCCCTGCCTGAACTTGGGGGTGGGAGGAGGCCTTGTTTTTCCTCTACCGAAATGCGCAGGTCGGCGAGCTGGGCGATTTTGGTTTGGAGGACGGTGGCGGACATGACTTGGGTTTTGATGTGCTCGGAGAAGCCGTTGTAGAAGATTGGCTGGCCGATCACGTCGTCGTAGGCGCGCCAGCCTGTTCCGGACACGTAAAGGGAGACATCGCGGAGGAAGCTGGACCAGGAGGGGTCAGTACTTGGGGAGGGGAGGAAGGAGATTGCCGAGGGGGATGGGGTGGGGAGGTCGGACATGGTTGGTTGGTGATGATGGCCGTGGTGAAGAGGGAGAAGAAGGGGGAAGAGGGAAAAGGGAAAGACAAGGCGTACCGTAACGGCTCGGAGCGGAAGCGGGCTACGTTCTTCATCAACGCCTCGTCTTTTTCATCTTTGTCTTTGGGGGGCTCGACGAATCCACTTGGTTGAAGTGTAATTCTGTCGCCGAGGATGCGCAGGTCTGGGGCCGAGTCGTGGCGGTCGCGGTCGTCGGGGGCCATTTTCGGTGAGAGTATCGGTGTTCTAGGAGAAAGTCGTCTTTCGCGCGCTTGTGGTTGGTGTATGGGAGGTGTAAGTGACGTTCTTGAAGGAGGGATGTTCGAATCGCGGGACAGCGGGACACAAGACTATCTCTCTAGAACTATCTTTCACACGGAAACGCTTTTCCTTGTTGTCAAAACAGAGAAATTGGGTTTCGATTCGGACTGAGAGAAGAGACGGCGCAAAAGATTAAGATGTTCAAGAGAGGTGGATCAGCTTAGATATGACTTCATCCACCGTCACTTGTCAACAGCAACAACAGAAGCACGTGAAGAAAGCCAGCAAAAACAAGAGATTCACGGGGACGACAGACACTTTCCAGGTTGGAATATGCCGTTGCTTCCCGAGGCAGGGCACATGTGGCACAGTGGCACACACACTAGAGTGCCCAAAGCCTGGCCTGGAGCTCGGAAGGGAGCCCGGCAGGGGATCCAGGCTCAAGGTGCTTTAGCGGGGACGCCACTTGTTTCCCCGGTGGGGAGGGAGGGGAAGGTAAAGTTGGGGAAGAGGGGCCGAAGCAGCGAATAAGCGAGCTGTGATTGGCTCACATGCTAAATTCTCAAGCACCCAAGCTTTTTGGCGTGAACTGCCCGAGCTGCCCCAATTGGAGCTCCACGCAAAAAAAAAGTCATCCACTGTCACAATCGCATTCTCCAACCCAAGAATTGCAATTGCATCACCATCCATCCACTGCGACACATACATCCAGTCGCATCACTATGATAGTCCCAACGAAAAAGGACCACCAGTCCATAGCAGCCGACCTCCTCAACCGCGCCTTCGAGCCAGAAGAAGCAACCAAGATCCTCACCGAGAAAGTCATCCAGCGACCCCTCTTCCTCTGCCCGACCTCCCCCCCTCCGGCCGATGCCCGTCGCGCCCGAAATCTCGCGGCGAAAAGAGCGAAAGAACAGCGCCGAGCAAAGGCACTCAAACCCAAGCCCATCTCAGCCACCCAGCGAAAAAAGCAAGGCCTCTACCGAATCCCAAAACAAGGACAGAAATACGCCCTCTTCGAACCGCTACATAACCTATGGCTAGGCTACATTCGAGAAATCCTCGGAAGCGAAGTCTACACCGGAGGAGAAGCCGCCGCTGCTAAGCTCGCCAGCGCTGACTTCCACGGCGCCGGGGTCGAGGTGGTGAGAAGTGGGTGCGTCAGTCGGGTTGGCATCAAGGGGATTGTGGTCAAGGACGGGAAGTTTGCGTTTGAGATGATAACGGTGAAGAACAAGGTCAAGGTGGTGCCGAAGGAGGGGACGATTTTTCGAGTCGAGGTGCCGGTGCCGGTGATTACCAAGACGGGAGAAGAAGAGAAAAAGGAGTCGAGAATGGTGTTTGAGCTTCATGGGGATCAGTTCCAGTTTCGATCGGCGGATAGGGCGACGAGGAAGTTTAGGGCGCACTTTTCAAAGACGCTTTAGGTTTTGGGAGATGACTGTGATCGTGTGGGTTAAACTCGATTACATTCTGGCTATGAATGGCCTCGCGTTCTAAAGGCCTGCTAGGAGATGTAGCTATATATCCCAGCCTCTAGTACTAAAGGTGTGTCGCTCCTTTCATTCATCTCAAGCCGTTATAAACCTACACATCAACTACAGTCAAGGAGACGATAAGACGCTGCCACCGCACACAGTTATCTCTCACATGGTCTGCGGTCGGCCAGATGGGCTCAGCAAGAGGGAGGGTGGAGAGGCATGGTTTTTAACAAGAAACCAGGCCACGCTGTCTACCTAGTCGAGACTGAGGAGCAGATGCATAATGTTTCGCGACCACAACAGTTTCGACACCCAGCAGTAGCAGTCAGGGGAAAGCAAAGACCATCTTGGTAAAGCTTCCTTCACCACGACCAGGCACATCAACCCGCCAGCAAGCAAGCGAGGATGGCGATGGTGAATGGCGAAAGCTGGTCGACAAGAACGGTCCAGTCTCATCCGCGCTGTGGCGCTCTTCGATCCGACTGCGCCGCGTTGTACAAGACCGACAAAGCACTGGGGTTTGACACAGCAAGATGTGCTGTGGCGTTGAAAATAAAGCTTGGGTCGCGGGTAGGGTCACCGACGGTCGAGGCCCCGGCAATGGGGGGAGGATCATGGATTGGATTGATGGGTTTGGAGACATTTTGCGAGTTTGATGTGCGAGAGAATTTATACGCGCCTCCTGGTTGTTTGGGGAGGCAGAATGGGGAGGATGAGTATAGGTGGGTATATCTAGACTGCCCACCGCCGGCGTTTGGGGGGGGGGGTCTGATTTTACTTTGGTTCACTCACTCAACACGCGCTCATTTTCTCATTCTCTCGCAGTCGGTTATCAACTCCAACTCGCAGCTGGTCTGCCATTCTATCGTTTTTTTTCTTCTTTTTGTTTTTCGATTCCGCTCTTTCGCCGGTTATTCACTTGATACTTACCATCTATCCGCCAAAATGAAGTTCTCCCCAACCCTCCTCTTTCTGTCAGCGACCTCCCCCCTCGCATTGGCTATCGCCTCCCATCAAGACAACCCCGCCGTCCCTGCCCCCTCTGGCTCTGGTACTCCTGTCCTGCGTCGCTCTGACGCGGGTGACACGGCAGTCAACGCCCGCCAGCGTCGCGCTATGCTTCGAATGCGGCAACCGGGGACGGCTGATGATGAGGCTGTCGCTTACACGACTGAGGCAGCAGCGCCTGCCAGTACTACCGAACCCCCAGCTGAGGAGGATGTGACCGAAGAGGAAGAATGTGTAGATGTTGAAGTCCCGGATCTTGCGAACGGCACGCTGCCTCTCAATGGGACAGAAGGAGGGAACGGGACGGCGAACGGGACGACGTTGTCAGAGCAGGAGTTGAAGGTCAAGAGGATGGTCAAGGTCAAGCTGCCGGATTATAGACGGGATGGGGAGGGGGTCAAGGAGAGGGATGCTGAGGCTGAGCTGGGGGTAAGTTATCACCTGGTAGACGAATGAAGATCGAGAGCTGACGAGATGAAATAGTTGACTGCTTCGATTGCCAAGCTGCTGAGGTGGTAGATACTCTACGACCCGGTTTTGGGGTCGTGATTGTACGATAGGGACGACAGCATGTCTGGATATCGGCATACAGGACGGTGGCACTGAAGGATGTAATATGGTTGCATGGAAAGGAGTTTTGCACATGGATTTGTCCTCACCTAGACCCGTAAAAAGCAACGCTGGTCGTGACCAAAAAGAAAAAAAACAGAAAAGAAAAAGAAAGAAAAAAGAAACAAGAGAGAAAAAGGAAAAAAAAGAGAAAAAAAAGAGAAAAAAAAGAAAGAAAAAAGAAAAAGAACCAAAAGCCTAGAAATCGTACATCTATCTCCATCTCTATCGTGAAAATGTCTCGCTTCGCTGTCTATACCCCCCCCCCCCCCCTCCCGCTGTAAGCTCCCAACTCCCTACTCCAACATGTGTGTCAAAAGACAAAAAATGATGCCCACCCTATATTTTCTTCTCTGCCTTATTCCTCCTTCCCCCCCTCGGGCTCCAAAATAATATTATCAATCAACCTCACCGCCGGCCCCCCACTGTGCCCCAAATCCTCCCCCTCCCTCGCCTTCTCAACAGGCAACATCTTGATCGCCCCACTCAAAATCCCCCCCCTCGCCGGATCAACCTCCTCAATCTCCTCCATAGTATCTGGATCCGCCAGCGAGATGTAATCAACCTCAAACCTCACCCTCTCCTCCACCCCCTTCCCCTCCTCCTCCCTCTTCACCCCCTCCACCACCCCCTCCGCAGCCCTCAAAATCCCCCCCCTCTTCCTCACCCCCCTTTTATACTCGCCCTCCGCCGCTTTCAACGCCCGATAGAGCACCGTCGCCTTTTGTCTCCTCCTCTCCCCAAGATAAACATTCCTCGAACTCAACGCCAACCCATCCTTTTCATCCCGTTCCGTCCTCCCAACCACAACCTCGATCGGCATCATAAAATCCCTCACCAACCTTTTTATGACGACCGTCTGCTGCACATCCTTCTGCCCGAAATAAACCCTCTCCGGCTGCACAACATTGAACAGCTTCATGCACACCGTCGCGACCCCCCTGAAGAAAGTCGGCCTCGTCCTCCCCTCCAGCAGCTCGCCCACCGGTGTGATGGTGACAAAACTGCCCTTGCTGTCGACCTCCTGACCGGGAAATCCACCGGGGTACATCTCTTTTGTGCTCGGGGCAAACACCGCAGAGATACGGCCTAGGTTATCACCGTCGTCGGCGAGTTCCCTGTCGAGTTTCACTAGTTGAGCCACGTCGCTGTCCCAGGTCTGCGGGTACGAGTCCAAGTCTTCGGATATGCCGAACTGGGCGGGGTTGACGTAGATTGATACCACGACGTGGTGGTTTTCTCTTGCGGCTCGACGGATGAGGGAGAGGTGGCCTGAGTGGAGGGCGCCCATCGTGGGCACGAGGGCGACGGTGCGGTGGTCGAGGAGGTGGGGGCGGCGCCAGAGGCGGACGGAGGAGGTGGTGCGGAGGAGGCGGACGGGGGAGGAGGGGAGTTTTTCCAGGCCTCCTTTTGAGGAGGAGGAGGAACACGACGAGGCCATGGTGCGGGAAGTGACTTTCGGGATGAAGGTACAGGATCGGGAGACGGCGCGTGAGGTTGTCGTCGGGAAGGTCTTGGAGAAAGCGGTGGTGATGATGGCGGGGCGGAGGAGGACTGTGTGCCGGATTAGGGCGGCGGCGTTTGCTGTGTGAGGCATTGAACCGGTGAGGGTTGCGGGATTGGAAGGTGAGGGGACAGGGAAGGAAGGGAAAGAAAAAAGCGCAATCTGACCGCCATTGCGCAGCGCGATTCCGAGGCGGAGTCAACTTAAAAGAGAGGGAGGGCAATGTTCGTGATGGTTTCTGCCGCGGATTTCTGAGGACGGCGCGCGGGCGGGACATGGGATGGGTCCGCTGGAGAGGAAGGGGGTGGGCTTGGCAGGGGTAGGGTTGGGTTTTTTTTTTTTTTTTTTTTTTACAGAAAAGAGCCGTTAGTATGGGGCAACATGGCGCCTATTCTGTACAGACCCCCTGAATTCACTGCTCCAAAGTCACAAAGCAAGGCGTAGTTAGAAGATACAATAGCACATCGGCTGGATGGGAAAACAGTGATGCCAGACAGCGATACATTTAACCCTCCAACAATAACAACTATACAATGGGTATCAGCGCCTTTTCCCTTCTGTCCCAAATCTCCCCATTCAAACGCCCCAAGAATGAACCCCCCTCCTCTCCTCCCTCCCTGCCCCCTCACCCGACGAACTCCCAACCTCGCCTCCATTAGGCCTCACATACCAGTTCTGATAAGGGTGCTCCCGATCCCTAAAATCCGCCCCCTTCGACAAAGGGTTCGTCATCTTGGACGACGACCCCCCCATGGGCGGGCCCCCCGGCCCCCTCAGAAACGAATCCCCTATCCTCCCCACCCCCATCCCAACCCCCATCGTCACAGCCGGCAGCCCAGGCAGCGTCACCATCTGCCCCCCAAACGTCGCCGGCATCACATCCTTCACCTCCCACCCCTTCCTCAGCTCAGCCACCACCCCACCCAACCTCCACCCCGTCGACTTTTCAATCCTGCCCAATATCCCCAGCACCTCGTCCCTTTCCTGGGAACTATCCAACACGGCCCCCGCCACGGCCAGCCCCCTAATCGCCACGCTCCCCACCCCCTTATCCCCCACCGCACTGGTGCTCACAATCCCGCAAACCTGCCGGCTGTGGTGCTTTTGGAGCGACCTGTTCTCCTCCGTGTCCCCCTTGTGAAGCGGGTTCGTCTGCGCGAGCAAAACCATGCAGACGTGGTAGAACAGCCGTCCTATAATCGCCGGCCTGCTCATCAACCACACGTTCGGAAACGCCGAGCGGGACGACGGGCCGGTGACGTACCCCGAGGGACGCATGCTCCTCGGACAGCGGTGATTCCACGCGTCCAGCAAAGATTTCAGTCTGGTCCACTCGGCGAAGCGGCCCTGGAGCCTGACCTGCTCGTCGTGGGGGGTGGGCTCGTGATGTCGATGGTGATGACCGGGGTTGTGGAATTGGCTTGGGTGAAGGACGGGGATGGTTGGGGAGGAGGAGGCGCGGAAGTTGATCACTTTGGCGAGTATGTAGATTATTCTTTGGGCCCAGAGCTCCTCGTCCCCCGACGAGGCCTGGGCGGCCGGGCCGGAAAAGGAAGGGAGGTCGTCCCCGCGGTCGGGTTCCGAAGAGGCGATCACGCTTCCGTTGCCGGAGCTGCTTCCTACGATCCAGGTTGTGAATTCTAGGTCCATGCCCCAGTCGTCGGGCTCCCAGGAGGTGGTCCAGTTGAAGGAGAGGCACGACAAGACCTCGAGTCCGACGTTGAGCCAGAAGCAGGCTCGGGCGAGGCTGGAGGCGGAGCCGGCGCTGTAGTTGTTTTCTCGGATCAGCGCGCGGGCGCCGCGGATGTGTTCGAGGCGTTGCTGGCGCTGCTGGGCGGTGGATCGCTCGTCTGGGAGCTTGGACGGTTCTGTCTCGTTCATGATGTCGTAGACGTTAAGCACGACGGCGGTGATGCAGCATTCGTCCGTGTTGCGGTCGGGGTTTTGGAGCGACCGGAGGAGGAGGGAGGTTGAGGTGTCGTGGTAGACCCTCGCCCTGTCGCTCTCGGCGGCTCGGGAGGCCGGGGGAGACATGAGGGAGTGCTGCTTGACACCGCAGGCGAGGATGGCATTCAGGAGCATCGTCGACTTGAAGGCGAGTGATGGCACAACAGTGGAGAAGTGTTTGTCTTTGTCAAACACGTCCATCCAGACGGCCACGTCGTTGATGAAGACCTGCATGCAGTTGATCTCGTGTTCGGTGCTCAGGTAATCGCGCTCGCTCGTCGGGCTCTCGTCGCCGTTTTCGCTACAGGGCGTCATCGGGCCATCGCCATCGTTTTCTGGGTTCCGAGCATTGGATCCTTCAGGGACCAAAGAGGATGTCACGCTGGAGACATCGCTGTCTCTTCTTTGCTGTACCGGGTAGACTGGCCGGTGTTGCTGTAGCAAGTCTTCAAGCGCAAATGGGTGGTGGTGTGATTGCGGCGGCTGCGCGGGGTTTGGCACAAAAGGCTCGGTGTTCCTCACGGGCAACTGTGCCTGTACTTGACCATGGCCTCCGTTCAAATGGACCGGCTCTTGGTGGGTTGGTGGTTCGATTGCTATGGGGTAATATGGTGCACGAGATGCTTCCGGGACACTGCTCAGACCTTTTGCGGCCTCGAAAGCAGAGGGATTCCCAGACGGAAGTGCGCCGCTGCCCTGCACATCTGCCGAAGCTTTTCTAGGCCGGGTGATGGGTGGAAAGTCGTCGATGGGCGAGACACCCAGGTCCTCATCCGGAACGTCGCTGTAGGATTCTAGCCCGCCCTTATACCCGGATGCTATCTCTCGGGAATCGTCTTGGAACGTCACTATGAAGGCTCTGTCAGTCAAAGGAGGCAAACGGGTGGTGATGTTGGATCGCTATACCCAGCCAGTCTTTGCCTCGAGGAACGGTGCGAGGTGGCCCTTTGACCTGCTGATTCGTCTCTGCAAAGTTGAGCCGTACTCCTCGTTTGCACTGGCGGTTGCTCTTCAAGCAGTTGTTGCACACCGGTGCCCCCTCGTCGCACTTGACATGTCTATCGCGGCAGGTAAAGCACCCGGTCCGTACGCGGCGAGCTTTGCTGGTCTGTACAAACCTCCTGGTGGGCCTCTTGACCTGTGCGTCAGCAACAGTTGCTGTAGTGAGAGGGTTCAGGGAGCGGACTCGCTTTGGCCGAGGAGGTGAGTTGTCTGGACTGCTGGACAGGGCCTCGGGGTGTGCCGGAGGGGTCAAGGAATGGGCTTCGGGATGGTAGTGCTGGTCGTCATGATAATTGTGCTGCTGATGAATGTACAGGGTATGTAGATTGATGTTCGCCGTCATCGGGACTGCCCCTGGGACGAAGGAAGCCGTGCCGCCGTTGAAGGTCGCCAGTCTTTCCGCCGCGTCTCGACCCCGAGACGAACAAACCCGAGGTAGGTTTTTGTAGGGGGAGTCGATAGTGCTATGCGGCGATCCGTCAGGCGAACGGGGACTTGGTGTTTTGCTGAGGCTGATATGCTGATTCCCGTTACCGGGGCTTCCGCTTTCCCGGTTGGCGTTGCCGAACTCCGAGGCCACTGATCGGTGGTCCTATCGATCTTCAGCCCTGCAAATCGACGACGACGGAAGCCGTATAGTAGGTAGTGGTAGAAGGGCCGGTCGTCAAGATGGTGCAACAGTCGTCCTATGTGTGCCTGTATGTCCCTGCTTCCAACGGAGCTGACCCTAGCTGTAGATCAGTTGGAGCAAGAGTCAAGCCCTGGATGACAGTTCAAAGATGGGATGTCGTCGAGGTCGTTGACGGGAAGAAAGACAAGCCCCTTGCGCTTGCGAGTGACAGGGGGAATCTACCTGGGGCCTGGTGCGGCAACAGGTGACAGGGGTCGCCTCTAGCCTCTCTCGGGGAGGGTTACATCAAACAGGTACAAGGCGGGGGTCAACGCCTTCCAGGTCGGGGTTGACCTGGGCTTCGATGATGCCGTCGCTGCCGATTTGACGATGTGGCCGACGCGGGGGGCTGGACGGGTTGGTAGATGGTGTGCCAGTGAATGCTGAATGCTGCTTGCTTCCCAGCGGTCCCAAATTGAACCTGTAGTGGTAGATGGCGGCAGCACCCGTTCCTTTGCCATGGATGATTGGGGGGGGTTGGGGGGGGTTCAGGATGGCCCATGGGGCGTTGGACGGACAGAGACCCAGGCGATGGCTTGTGCATATGTAGGTAGGAGTACATATGTATGTAGGTAGGTGCATGTACAGGACACGCAGTCCCTTTATCGTCAACGCCATCTCTATTCATAGCTCTCCTCCTCTCCAGGCCATCGATGTTGTGCATACGCCACCAATACTCGAGATCTACATAGCAAGGTAGCTGCTCAGCTCCCGCTTGAACGTTGAAGCTGCTCTCCGATCTCTTGGGAAGAGGTCCTCGGCAGGCATCTCGCTTCCTCGGACTCTCTCTCTGTTCTCTCAAACCCAACAAACCCCAACGATGGAGTAAGGATCCAGCGTCAAGATTGGAAACTGGTGACAGGGAACCGGAAGCGGGGTCATGTCGCGCTTAGGCTCCCGGTCCCCGCCCACCGGTTCTTTGTCAGGGGGGAGGGGCGGCATCGGCAAAACCTGCTGTTTGGGGGGCTTGGCTAGTGTCAATGTTGAAACCTCGAAAGCTTGGTTTGTTTCTTCAGTCGAGGTCTCAAGACCCTTTTCTTCATCAAGATGTCTCTGGATTTCATTGCTGGCGAGACCGGAGCTTGCTTACCTACCTAGGTAGACACGCACCGTACTTGGTCCGGATCTGGTGAGACCGACACGCACACATTGATCAGATATCTACCAAGGACTGCTGAAGAACAGATGTTTCGACAAGCTTCCTAGTCGCATAAGAGAGTAAAAGCTTGGTATAGATCGGCAAAACCGCTATAGCCGCTGATGATCTGTCTCATCTTGACAACCTGCCACATCCAAGTGTGTACTCTGTATCAAGAACACAACAAAGAATATTTCCACCAAAAGTTCCCTCAGCTCTATCCCAACAGTCTGGGAAACCCGTGGCGAGCCTCTGGCTTCCCGTCCGTTTGCCGATTCCCGTCCCCAGTACCGTACGACTGGCACGCCCCTTTCCCGAGAACAAAGAACAAAGTAAGACTTCGCCAGCAGAGCGGTACTCGAACACAATTGTTGTACAGAACAATTTTGAGTCGGTGAGTCCGCGCTCATCAATTAGTCTTTGTATGTACCACCTTGTAGCATGCAGCCCAGGCCCCCTGGGCCCCTGGCGCGCCGTTTTGACCCTTCCCCGCCCGCCCGCTGTGCTTTTGCGGGGGGTGCGGGGGCGGTGAACGAGACGGAGTCCCGTCGAGTGAGATGATGGTTTAGATGAGGTCTCAGTTGCGCTGACCAGGTCTCCGGTGCTCGGGCGGGTGAGAGTGAGAGACCAGATGTGAGGATGTGTAAGGTAGGTAGGTACAGGGACAGCATCCCTTCAGATTCATTTTCGATATCTAGAACTCGACATCTCAACAAACAGTGTGGTGAGGGCACATGTGAAAGCCCCCACTTTCGATCAGTTAAATCTCCGACGAGGCGTTGATCGCAGTGCCCACCAAGAAGTTGTGGCAGACATGTCCAGGGACAATGTAGGTACTTTTTGACGTGCCAAGGACAGCTATCACGACGGTAAATCGGTTGAACAAGTACGTGGTGTGGTGGATGTCATCACGCTCACCGTCCAACGTGTGCAGGTTGGACAAAATAGGCGGTGTCGGTGGGGCGTGGAATCTCGGTGCCCTCATCAGATCCATCAGATAACAGAGCATTGGAGCATTGCACACTTCCCCGGCCCTCTTATGACATGGAGCAACAAGTTATGAAGCCATGGCTGTATACGGATGGGCTGTCGCTGTGTTTTGAAACATTTTGCGGACCACAGCTGCCTTCTAGAAGCTCTTTTGCAGATCAGCTATCGGCCCGCTCCACTAACAATGTGCTGCGAGACGGACTTTACAGCGCTACTTCCACTAACCCAACCATCAGCAGCAACAACCACCTAAGAACCTATGGTACCTAATCGACTTTGATACCGCCGTTGTGTCATCACCCACTACTCCTAGATATAAACGCTGTTCCGACGCTCGGTAATCACCAGCCAATCATTCATCGGTCACAGATCACTTGAACATGGCAAGCAATGCGCGGCCCGCCCAGCCCAAGACGATTCTGCGAGGCCACAAGACACCGGTGCAGGTGGCTGCCTTCGTTCGAAACAATGAGCGCCTCTTGACCGGTGATTCCGACGGCTTTGTTGTGGCATGGGACCTGACCATCATGCGTCCAAGGGCCGTTTGGCAAGCTCATACGGCCTCCATACTAGGCATCGCAGGCTGGGGACACGATCGCATCATCACGTAGGCCACCACGATTCGAGTCTTGTAGACAACATGCTCATGATCCTGTAGACACGGAAGAGACAACAGACTGGTGGTCTGGAAGTTGACCGCCGAACACGAAAATGTCCTCAGTACAAGCCTTCCCCTAGACCCATCCTCACAGCCCCGTCCAAAGCCATGGATGCTCCACGTGCTCCAGATCAGCACCATGAACTTTTGTTCATTCTCGTATTGTCCCGCATACCCAGACAACAGTCCGGCCGCAGCAGCAGCAGATGAAATTCTCCTCGCGGTACCCAACACCCTCTCCTCGGAATCTGTAAGTCTGCCCAACTCTTCCCCTCCTCCTTTGCTGACAAGGCCATCCTGGTTTCCTCGACTTGCACAACTTTGAGCTCGAGCTGACACTGATGTAGATCGACATCTTTCACCTCCCCTCCCTCGCTCGAAAGCACACGGTTGGCTTGCCCACCTCCTCGTCACCCGACCAGAAGAATGGCATGGCCATGTCCCTCTCCCTCTTCCACCACCCCACAAGCCATCACCTAACCCTGGTCGCCGGGTACGAACGCGGTCTCGCGGCAGTCTACCAACTCGACCCTAACACGTCAAAATGGGCAGTAACCTACCAATCCAACCCTCACACCCAGCCAATCCTGTCTCTTGACGTCTCCCCAGATGAGTCATTCTTCCTCTCGTCAGGAGCAGACGCCATCATAGCCAAACACCCCATCCCGTCTTGTCCTCCTTCCTCGGGGATAATCCAAGACCCCATCTTGACGATCAACACCCGCCACGCCGGACAACAGTCCCTCCGCATCCGCTCCGACAACCTCATCTTTGCCACCGCAGGCTGGGACTCGATGGTGAGGGTCTACAGCGTCAAGACGATGAAGGAGCTCGCGGTGCTAAAGTGGCACCAGCAGGGGTGTTACGCCGTTGCTTTTGCTGCTGCCAACACCTCTCCAACCACTTCTCCTCCTCAAGAGGAAACCCCCAGATCAGACGACAAGAAGCCCGAGGGGAGTCACAGCAAGGAGGTTACCACGCAAGTCCCCAAGATGTTGGTCGAACAAACACCCAAACAAAAACGCCTCCACCAAGCCAGAACCGCCCGCTGGCTCGCGGCAGGGAGTAAGGATGGGAGGGTGAGCTTGTGGGATGTGTACTAGATATTCGACTACCACATAGCACTGAGCACGTATCATGTCAATAAGTCGGGTCCATCATAGAGCCAGTCAGGCGCGGACCTATTGCAGGATGGATGGGATGTATTCTAGATACCACAACGTATCCTAGCTAAGCAAAACCTCAGCTGTCTCAACGTATCCCTTCCTCCCACAAGAATTGTCTCGGGCAGGTACCTACCCGACTCACCTACCTACCTTTTTCCCCCTCAGCAAAAATGATATGCTCTCGTGCAGCGCCACAAACCTTTGTGCTTCCCACCATCGTGTTGAAGGGGCTCCCTCCCTCCCACCGCTTCCCGAGTGCCAGGTTATCGTCTCTTTCCCCTCCCCTCCCTCTTTCCCTCCCCCGGTCCAAATCTGAGACTCAGTTCGCTATCCGACACACTGCTTGTATGCAACGCATGTAGAGACAAAAAAGGTTAAATAGGTAGTTGATGTCTGGTGTTTGTGGCACGTTGTGCAGAACATACAGCCAGCCCGTGCTGCTCTGTGTTTTGGGGGGCGGCTGTTTGGCTTCCTTGTCACCCGTTGCTGTTGTCGTCATGCTCTGAATGGGTACCTTGCTCCAAGAAATCGTCACAACACATTCCCACTCTCTTTGACGTATGTGTGTCAAGAGCAGCTCCACTGTCACCACGCTATGTAGGTATGTCACCGTCTTCAACAGGCCTCAAAACAAGTCACACAACCATGCTGCCGCTGCTATACATCAACCGTACCTGTCACAAGGACCCTACAGACATCATCAGGGCCTCAAAAGATGCCTAGGTAGTGTTGACACGTCTTGATTGCGATTAGCTGGCCCAAAGATCCACCTTTTATGTCACACACAACCCCGCCCCCCCCCCTCTCCCGCAAAAAAAAAAATAAATAAAAAGAATAAAAAAATAAAAGAAATCCTCGACGCCCTATCAAGCTCCTCTAAATGCCCAGCAACCGTGACCTCTTCTAAACGCCCACACCAACCCATCTCAAACGCCCATTAAACCCATCCCGACGTCCACCAAGCTAGGTAACCTAAGCCCTACCAACAACCTCCACAACCTCCCCATCCGCCAACCTCCCCGTCTCAAGCATCCACCCCTCCCCCTCCACCTCCACAGGCGGCACCACAATCCCAAACCTCTCATACGGAAAATCAACCAGCGTACCCCTATACTCAGCCCACCCATCATCAACCTCCCCAAGCTGGTGCGTGTCCACTTCGCCCGCCTCGTACGTCCGTCCAGCCAGAACCTCCTTCTCCCGCCCCTCATACTCCTTCTTCAGCATCGGGTGAGGCGCCCAGATAACCCGCATCCCCGCCCGGCGACCAGCCTCAACCCCCGGAACGCTGTCCTCAAAGACAAGACACTCCTCGGGGGTAATCGGCTTCTCCCCCTCGGGAAGCGAGTCATTGATCGTCTTGAGGGCAAGCAAATAAATATCAGGAAGCGGCTTGCCCCGGCCGGGGGCAATCCGCTCGTCGTCGCCCAGGACGCGACGGTGGGTTTCAAAGACGCTGAACAGCTCCGTTAGGTGCGACGTCTTCAAGATAAAGTTTGACTTGTGGGACGACGTGGCGAGGGCGATGTGGACGCGGTGGGGGGTGGGCGCCGTCTCGCCAGCCCTGGACTCCTTGTTCTTCTCCATGTCCCAGTAGCGGGTGCGAGCGAGGTCACTGAGAAGTGTAGGGATGCCGGGGAGGGGCTGGGTGCCGGGGAAGTGCTGGGCTTGGAGCTCATAGTACTGTTTGTGGTACCTGCGTCGAAAAAAAAGTCGGTGTCAGAACGGACCGTCAGGAAAGGATACATCACTCACTCCTCGGGGGTGATCGGCAGCTGGGCCCAGTCGTGAAGCAGCTTGTTGGCCTGGGGACCGGGGCGGCCTTGCAGCTTGGCCTTGATGCTCCAGGGCAGCTTGGGACGCCCGTACTTTTCGAGGATCAGGTTGATGCAGAGCGTGTAGAGGTCCTCGGTGTCGAGCAGCAGACCATCCATGTCAAAGAGACAGGCCCGGACGGGGGGGAAGCTGTTGTTGGAGGGAATCGTTGTTAGTCTCGCCACGAGGCTGGACCCGGCCGGAATCACACAACATAGGGGTTCAGGGGACCTACTCGGTTCTGGGAGTCATTGTGAAGGCCGTGGCGTGCTGTGAACTGGGACGACCGTGGGCTCGTATCTGCTGGATGGACTAGAAAGAAAAAAAAGACAGGAGGAGGCTCTGGGGGAAAGAAAAGGGCTCGTATTATAGATAGATGGCTACCCTTGCCTAGGTAGGCGTAGGATCGATCGGGTCCAATCAGGCACGTGGGTTAGAGTAGCTGACAAGATGTAGTCACAGAGAAGCCAACTGCTCTTTGAGGTTGGAGATAAGACGGCGGACCTGCCCTCTTGTTGGATAACTTGTAGGGATCAGAAGGAGAAGGGAGCGCAACAATCGGATCCGAAGCAACGAAACAAAAAAAAAAAAAGGCAGGAACTAGATGTCACGAATTGGAGTAGCTACCCCTTGTCATGCGGGGTACCCCCCCAGCAAACTGATGCTCTTCCAGTGCTCCTCCCGGCGGACCTGTGACGCCACCAAGACAGGGGAGACATGTAGATACCCCGGCCGGCCCAGCCAGCAGAGAGCCGTCACGACTTTTTCCGAAGCTCTCGTTCGTCGAGAGCATCCGAGAGAGGAGCTCTCTGTAATGCTCTCACACACTCTCAAACTCTTGTCCGGCGGAATATTTCGGGCCGTTTAGGTACCCCTTGCGATGGGCTGGGTTGGCAGCCGAGGAAGACGCGAGATAAGGGGGGGAACTTGTGGGAGTGTGGAAGGTGTGATGAGATTGTGGAATGTTCAGACAGACAGAATGAGAAAAAAGCCGTGTGTTTGCTTGTTTGCTCCCCTCATCAGGGGTCCGTCCCATCTCGAGCGGACACCAAGCGGCAGGAAGCCGTTGCCGTCTCCACAAAGCCTCAAAAAAAACCCAAAAAAAAATGGCCTTGGATCAACGTGAATCTGCCAAGACCCCGCCATCGGGCTGAGGTCTACAGTAGCGCCTCAAGAAAAAAGTGTCCGCTCCATGCCCAAAGCCCCAACAGCGTAACAACACCACGTTTCCAGCTCCGCCCCTTTCCCCTTTTTTCTCTCCTGTGAGCAGCCTCCTTATCTCGCATATCGGACGGACGGTTTGCTGCCAAAGACGATGGCTGCCCAAGATGAGGAGCCCCGGATCGCGGGAGCCGATGACGACATGGAGCAGCAGCGGCATGAAGAAAGGTTCCCCCCTGAAGAGGAAGCTGTAAGTCACTGTGGCCCTCATTTCCGTTACCATGCTCAACTCAGCTCTGACGGGACGTTTGTTGCTTTTCAAGTCCATGGTAGCGGACTCCAACGCGCACAAGACCGAGGCCAACTCTCTCTTTGGATCGGGCAAGTACGACATTGCCATCAACAAGTACGATGAGGCTCTTGCCGTCCTTCCCAACTATCTGGACTATGAGCTGGCCGTCTTACGATCCAACATTGCTGCCTGCCACCTGAAGCTCGAAGAATGGAAGGAGGCCGTCACAAACGCAACAGCCGCCCTGGACTCTCTTGACAAGCTCGAGGGCAACGGCTCGTCGAAGAAGCAGGACCCCACCCCACCCGCGGCAGAAGACGAGGTGGAGGGTGAGATTGTCAGCTCTGGTGCCAAAGCAGCCGGTCCGGCACTGGGTGATGACGCCCAGCGCAAGCGTCCGGATGATATCTCGAGAATCCGCGCCAAAGCTCTCATGCGTCGTGCTCGGGCCCGGAGTGAGCTGGGCGGGTGGTCCAACCTGGAAGGCGCAATCGAAGACTACAAGCGGCTGTCGACCTTGCCTGCCTACGACACGCTGATGAGCGCGACGGATAAGAAGATTGTCAGCACGCAACTCCGCGCCCTGCCGGCTCGTGCAAAGGCTGCGCAGGAGAAGGAGACGGCTGAGATGTGGGCCAAGCTCAAGGACCTGGGCAATGGCATCTTGAAGCCGTTTGGCCTCAGCACTGACAGCTTCAAGATGGTCAAGGACGAGAAGACGGGCGCATACAGCATGAACTTTGCTGGGGGGTCGGGCGGCAAGTGAGGGTGAAGCTGTAGCACGCAGAGATAATGTTTATTCAGTCTAGCTCTTGAGACATCCATGGGTCTTTGCATGTTGGGTGGTGGTGCCTGAATCCACCCACGAGCAGGTGCGGCTGGAACCTCGGAGAGTATGGCTAGGTACCCAGACGTCCATGGCAGCTTCTGCTAACCTGCCGCATAGGTGTTCGGTGCCTTCCTGGACAGCTCACTTCAAGGAGGGACATTGATCGTCTGCCCAAGAATCCAAACTCTTCCCAACTTTTGTCATCAAAGCTCTTGTTCATTCCCATTCACTCTCCAAACAACTCTCCAGTGCAGTCTCTATCTTACAGCACAGTCTCTATCTCAGTCACCCCAGACATTAATCAAAAATGGAGTCAAGAGCGCACCATCTCCATTACCTCCAGCGCTACGTGGATGTCGACCACTGGCGCCCATACATCACCACCAGATACCCCGAGGAGATCCAATCCGGGGATGCCCGCGAATTTGAATACGAAATATTGGGTCAGGACGCCGGCCCGCGACCCATCCCAGCCTTCCCCGTTGGCAACCTTGACGAGCTCGACATGCCCCGGAAACTCATCATTTTCTAGGTGAGAAACGGCTTCCGCATTCCGGCGTGGATACCCGCTGCCAACCCCGAACTCCAACCCGGCGTCGTCACCGACGACCACATCCGAATGGCCTGCATCATCCTCATCCAGATGGCGCCCGACCTGGCGAGGGAAATCCCCAGACGCTATCTCGAGATCCAGTCCATACTCGACAGGGGAATAGAAAGCAGCAGGAGAAGGGTCCTCACGGAGGAACGTGTCGCCGAGTATGCCCCGCAGGATTGGACCGCGTCCCCCGACGAGGGTGGGCTCAAGATGGAGGAAGAGCACTTGCCGGATGTGTACATGAGGATTCTGAGGACGTTTGAGGCTGCGGACGGCAAGGATGGGCCGTTTGGGTTGTTTGCGGATTTGTATCCCGGTGTTCGCGAGCATGACATTATTCCGGCTCCGAAGTGGCCTCGTTGTCTGGGACATTACATTTTTGACCGGGTGGCGCAGCGGAAGGTGACGGATCAGAGGCGTGACGCGTGGGCTGCCGGGAAGTTTGAGAAGAGTCGTGCTGCGATTGCTGCCGAGAAGGCTGCCACTGAGGCGGAGGCTGCCGCGCAGCAGCAGCAGCTGGAGCAGCAGCAGCAGCAACAGCAACAGCAACAGCAACAGCAGCAGCAGAAACCCCAGAGAAAGAGAGACAAAATTATTAGTATGATGCAATATGGCGCCCCGAAAGCACCTCTACCATGATTAGATGCCGAGTGGGAGGAGTTGTTTTACTCGGAAGCGATACATGTATCTTTCTTGTCACAGCGGAATGTTTAGGTGGGAGAGAATTTAGGATCGGGCTAGGGGAGAATGGAACATGTTTTGGTTGACGCTCTTTTTCTGATTTGAGTCTCTTGGGCTTGGTGTGTATGGATACCTTACCTACCATCTTGAAACCGCTCTGCTTATGAGGCATCTCGGAATACCTTTAGACTCTATAGAAACCTTTGTTTGAGCGCCGTTACATCAGGCAACAGTCTTTAATTTTCTCTTTCTTTTTTTTTCGGGGCTTTATGCGTGTTTTTTTTTAAAAAAAAAAAGAGGTGTCCGTTACCAACGTCTGAGAGGTGGTGTTGATGCTGAGCAAAGGATTCAGATTCCGACGTCGAGAATTGGAACACATGCTTAGAAACATGCCCTGAAGGCGAGTCGGACTTGTCGGGCTGCTTCACACATGTTCAAAGGACTGGCTATATTAAACAGCAACACAAATAAAACCCAATAGGAGATGTATTGTCTGTACAAAGTACAGTAAAGAGCAGTGATGATCTGACAAGAGAAACCCCCTTCCCACCCCAAAACTCCAATACTATTTCCTGCTTGTTGCTGCTGTCGTTGTAGAGTTAGATACAATCTTTCTTTGTTGGACCACGCTTTTTCTGCAAGATATGACAAGACACCAAGGGAGAGAGCGAGCAGACAAATCATATCCATCCATCATCAACAAACTAAAAAGCAGAAAAACAAAACAATCCCCCCCTGCCTACCTACCCATGTGTTATTTCCCTTTCATATATCCCATCCCATTCCATCCATTTCATACAAAAGAGAGAGAGATCGATCAGTCATGTCTTGACTCCAGGGCTTTTTAAACCCTCCCATAAACATTCACCACCCCATCCCCCCAAATCCCCACAACCGACATGAAGAACCCCAGTCCCAAGACAGACACCTGGACAACCTGCTTCTTGAGCCACCCCTCCACCTTGGCCCTCACCTCCTCCCCGTTCGCCTCCTCCCCAACCTCCAACACCTCATCCTCCTCGCTCTCTTCCTCTTGCTCTTCACCAAGGACCTCGTAGCTGGCTTCCATTCTCGCGCGGGCAGAGGCAGAGGGCTTCTTCTTCTTTTGCTGGGGGAAGGACTTCTTGCTGCCGGCAGTGGTGGCGGGGGAAGAAGGTCCGAGGGAGATGTAAGGAGCGACCAAATCCGTCACGACGAGCTGGGAGCCGAGGATGAGGGCCGAGGTGTAGAGGAGGTAGGGGTGGCGGAGGGGTTTGGGGGAGAGATAGTATGCGAGGAGGAAGGCGGTTCCGGAGAGGCCGGAGAGGGATCGGAGTTGTTTGGTCGAGGTTGTGGTGAGGGAGTCAAAGGCGCGGAGGGCTGTGGTGGCGGAGGGGAGGTTGAGGAGGGAGGGGATGGTGAGGGTTGTTAGGGTGTAGGAGAGGCCCTGGTTAGTGAGCGTCATGTTAGTTGCTGTTCAAGGTGAAGGCATCATGCGATGCCATGTGGAAAGCAACACATACCGTCAACAACCCCAACGACACCGTCCCCACAAACTTGAGCGCCGAGACGCCCCTCGTTGCCATGATGTTACGAGTGTGTGCTTAATCTCTTGATCAATCCAGTCTCACTTCCTTATCAAAACGCGCGGATGGCCGTCGAAGGTTCGAAAGGTGTCACCAAGTTTGCCTGACGCAAAGTCGTGGTCGTAAGAAGCCAGTGTTGCCGAGCTCACGGTTAAAGCTTAAGGTCTTGCCTATTGCGTGGTTGGACAGCCCGCCCGCCCCGCCGAAAGGAGGGGATGGGGGGCTGGATCTTCTTGGTCTGGCCCCGCTGCAACTCACAGCGGCCCATTTCCACTTTTGCGTCATCGCTCGATCAGGTTAACAAGGGGTAGCTGATAGAACACCCTAACCCTGATTCAAGATGGAAGACCACAGAAGAAGACATCCTGCAGATATCCACCCCCCGATGCAACTTGTTTCCCAATATCCGCCACCCCACCAACATCCACTATCGTGAAGGCGCGATGGCAGAGTGGTCTAATGCGTGAGACTCGAAATCTCATCTCTTCGGAGGCGTCGGTTCAAATCCGGCTCGCGTCGATAGGATAAATTTACTTTTACAGGTTTTTTTTTTTTAAAGACTCTTCTTGGCCAACATAGCACAACGTTGTCAAGGGCGGATGCTTTATTTCCGGTTTAGCTGCTTCATGTTTGTCTTGCAAGCCAGCTATGGTCAAATATCACAGCTTCACAGACCTCTCACACATGCACCCATTAACAGATATACTCACTGTGTTTTGACCGCAACTGATAGTCTGATACAACTACTGCCACGCATCATTAATTCGCTTGTTCACTCCGCTACATGCCACTCCCGATCATCACAACTTTCCTCCCCCCTTCATCCTCCTCTCATCTACTCCCTCCCATCAAACACACCCTCATCACCCTCCCACTCACAACCAGACCCCTAGTCAACATTCAACCTCCACAACCCATCCCCCAAAAAGTGCGCATCCTCCATCACCGGCCCCTTCCCCTTCTCCTTGATCTCCCTCGTCCCCATAACCAGCACCCCCACCGCCGCCGCCTCCTCCTTCCCCTCAGCCATAACCA
The DNA here is from genome assembly GCF_000226545.1 of Podospora anserina S mat+. Lineage (NCBI taxonomy): Eukaryota > Fungi > Ascomycota > Sordariomycetes > Sordariales > Podosporaceae > Podospora > Podospora anserina. Next base: position 447,938 of record NW_001914856.1, read on the forward strand.
CAACCGGCTCCCCCTTCTCCAACTCCCTACTCCACCTCCCCTCCCCATCAGCCCCCTCATTCGGCGCCCCCTCCCCAAGCGTCTCCCTCCCCTCCCCAAGCGTCTCCCTCCCCTCCCTCGCATCCGGCTCCGGCAGCCTCCCGCCCGCAGAAGTCAACCCCGGCGCCATGAGCGTCGCGCCCGACAAGACAAACCGGATAGCACCACGGTCTATCCTCACGGTGGGGAAGCACTGCGGGAACCGGTGCACGAGCTTGAGGTGGGGGAGGAGGACGTCGCTGTCGTGCTGGAAGAACAGGGGGTTTCCGTCGCAGACGTAGAGGGATACCCGGTCGGGGAGCTTCATCTGCTCGAGGGAGGACTTTTTGGGCATGATCTCTTCGATGAAGGGGTTGAGGAGGGGGTAGGTCTGCAGGAGCGAGGTCCGGAGGGAGCGCTGGATGGAGGATTTGAGTTTTTGTTTTGGGGAGGCGGTGAGGCTTTACAACAGAGGGTTAGTTTCCATATAGCTGGAGGGAGAAGGGGACCGTACTCTTTCTTGAAAGGCATCTTGTTTGTTGAGGTTGAGAGAGCTGCGCGGCTCTCTTGCGGTGAACTTTGTGGTGGTTGGTTTGGATCAAGTGAAGGGAAGTGGTATGGAGCTGATTTTGAAAATCTCGTCTTCTTATAGCTGTGACTTCGTCTCGTTGTTGTAGCGCAAAATATCTGATGATGCTACTCAAAATGCCAGGAGTTGCCTGTTGCTCGGAGGTTGCCCCGCGATGCGGAATTGAATGGAGGGGTAAATCAGAACAATAGCCCCACTTTCAACGTTCCTGGGCCACTGCCAAGGTTGCGATAAGGGGGGGCGATAAGCCTACGAGAGCACCACTGTCGTCACCCGCCCCTTGAGCAGCGATGGACGGCACTTGAGAGCATCAACAAAGACGTAGGCATAGTGGTGAGAATAGGATTCAGTCATTAAGGTAGGCTATAGCTTCAAACCCGCCCAAAGACATCAACCAGCAGGTATAAGAGCGTAGGTCTAGATGATATCCGCTTCCGGCCCAGTTCAACCCCGCAATCTAGCTCCCCTCCAGTTCCTTAACCGTGAGAAACGTGCGAAACAGTCCCGTCTTCCTGGACGTGTACATTCAGCCTGTTGGGGTTGAAGTCCTTGGTAACCATCGAGCCTGGCTCGATAACTCTGGTGGATTCAGGGAGGTCCTTCTTGCAGAAGCACTGTTGACAACCATCCGTCAGCATGCTGTTCATTCTTAAGAGGGCGGTTGAAAGGGACATACAGTCTCTGAGCTTGGCTCGTTCTCTGATAGCGTCTTGCCGACAAGCTTGTTCATCCACTCCTGGGTCTTGTCCTCGGGCATGTTGTCGGCTGTTACTCCTGGGACGACGAGAGGCATCTTGGTGGTGGTTCTAGGTTGGTGTTTTGAGCGATTCGTGTAGTTATTCTTGGAGCGTGCGATGTTCTGGTGTATTGGTATGTTGATCTGTTTGATGTAGATAGGTCTGGGGATCAGGAGGTCAAGATGGGATTTAAGTACGTGGTGGTTGTGCAGGAGCGCTCAAAGGGTCCGATGACGTAGTATTGGCTCTGCCGGCTAGTTGCGCGGCGGGTGAACAAAACGGTGGGACTCAGCCACATCGTGAGCATAACTTTATACCAATTAGCAAACAATTGCACAGGTGAGCATAAAGCATGTGAAGTGTTCCAGCATCTGAAGAAGAAATCCAAAATACAGGAGAGGTGAGTAAAAACTGCAAAAGGAATGGTTTTGATTTCGTCCAGGCTCGAACTGGAGACCTTCAGTGTGTTAGACTGACGTGATAACCAACTACACCACGAAACCATAATATGGTTGATTGGTGGTTTCATCAGTGCTAGCCCTTATTCCACGAGCTCTGCCAGCTCTGGAACATGATGTTGCTGGGTGGCATTGCAGGTGGACTCAGGGGTAAAAAGGGGCGCCGGAAGCACAGCATGGTTGCTGCTATCACAGACGAACAGCAAGCACATTATATAAAGATTTCAAGTTTTCACCTGCCATTTTTCTCTCGTAGCTCACCTTGTTTTAAGTTTTTCATGTGTCACAATCGGTGTATTTTGCTAAGGGCTTAAGGTTTTTGAGGCATTCAAGCCATTAACTGGACATTGCAAAGATGAAAGCATTGTCTTTAGGGCCCCAAGTCTGCTTTTGAGATCCAGGAACGAGTACGTCTCATGTATTAGGCTACTGTGATCCATATCTGAAAGTATTCACCGATTTCGATAAAGGTAGGTCATATGTCAGTTTTGGATCTGAACTTGAAATGGCAGAGTCGGCAAGTCTAACAGTCTTGTCCGGGCTTCCACGTTTCTTTAATGGTTTCCGACTTCCTGCGGGGAAGACACCAGGCTAGTTTAGGATTCGCCCAGCACAAACAGATCTTGGTACCGACGGGATCTAATAACAACATCCATGGTTCGTTCGGGAGGCAATATTTTTGTGGGAATACTCGGACAACTGGTTCCTTAGCTCCTGGTATAAGTGCGCTTCCATGGACTCTGTACTGAGGGAACTTGGAGAAGCTGTGATTATTCTGTAACAAGCTGAAACATAAATGTGCTCTTTAGTACAGTGTGCCTGGGCCAATATGTCTTTCTTGGAGTTTCCTATTGACAACTCTTTACGCAGTAGGGAGCAAAAGAAAAAACACAGCTGCAAGTACCTGGCTGAAGCCACGAACACCTCAAAGCTCTAAACCTCCATACAAATTCCCTCTGAAATCTTTGATGGCGTATGGCTGTAGAGTGGCTTCGACTGGACTCTGCAGTTTTACTTACCCATCGCATAGTGTAAAACCACCATGATAGTCCATACGGGTCCTATCAATGCCTCTTCCCTGTGAGAATACACAAAGAGGCCGTCTCGGCATACTATCTCTAAATTGACCATGGTGGCGGACTTCGGAGTCGCCGCCCTCTCAAAAGATTTTGACAGCTGGTATACGTGTCATCGACCCGGATCCAAAATTTGTGCCCTTTTTGACTTTACCTTGGCGGCATTGCAAGCCGGAAGAGGTTGATAATGGGCTGGTCGTGGATATAAAGTGCAGGCGATAAGGCCTCAAATCCATCACGAGCTCAAGCCACAAGGATCGCATTGCTGCCGAGCCCAGCAAACGCACTCCGGGCGCCTGCCTCAAGCCAGATCTCCACGGCACTCCGCAACCTTCCCCAACCTTCCGCCTGAAAGCAACCACCTGTTCCGCAACGTCTCATTGGAAGATGTGCTCCCAGTGCCCGGAGGGGCATAGAAAGAACAGCGATGCAGCTGGCCTTGGAGCAGATCTCTCTCTCTCTCTCTCTCTCTCTCTCTCTTCGCCATTTCACCATCCTAGGATCAAGCCATACTGGGCAGCCATATTTTTTCGTGGTCTTTAGGTCATCTGTTCAGCAATCAGCTTATCTCCCCACTCGTATACCTACGTGGCCCCTCCACCCCGAGCGTTTGGTTCGGCGTGGTGATCTGCGGGGAGCAACAAGCCAGTAAGCCCGTCCAATCTCCAGTCGCTTTCAATGTCCTCCCATGGCCTTTTTCGCTTGCCTGTTGAACTTCAGGCTGTGGGAGCCCTTGATCAGCCACAAATCCTGTTTGTTAACTGGAGCAGCCTAACTCTTAATTGTCACCAGGCAACCCATCTCCAACATAGCGTCTGCCAACCTAAGGTAGAACGATTCAGCCACATCGCCCTTTCCCTCAAGAGCTGGCTGCTTGGTTATCCCCATCAGCTAGATCATCCATAGTCAAGCGGCATCAAAATCGGTAGTCACCGCGAAAAAAAAAAAAGCTACGATGCCCAAAGGAGCGACGCAGCATCACTGGCATGTGGTTTCTCTCACCTCGAGTCAAGTCAGCATCCAATGGCACCATTACTGACATTCTAGGTACCTCCAACCAGCCCGGTGTGCTTCCACATTGCAAAGCCCCGTTGCTATGCGCGGAAACACCTCGTGCAATGCGAAACTCACACCGTGTTCCACTCATCGAGGTCTCAATGGTAAGTCGTGAGTTCACTCCAATCACACCTTTCCTTCTCGACCGGTATCGAGTCGAATGGACTAGGCCTAGGCTCCAGCATGTGTCGAGCGGCCCGGGAAACCCACACTGGATCTACCGCCAGCGGTCCGGCCAGTTGGAGGGAGGACCAGGTCCGGATCGGTCGGGTTGTCCATATCTCCCACGGTACTCTGGGGACCTGGCGCCACATCAGATGTGGTATCAACACCCCAACACGACCCAACAGTGGCCAACTTTTCTCTTTGGACACTGGTTCGAACCCGAGAGGTTGACACCGTCCAACAAGGTCCGGGGCCACCGAGGTGCATCTGTGGTTGGCGGGATGGGAAGACGGCCTCTGATGGTCCTTCTGAGTCTGAGGTCTCTGGTTCCCTTCATCGTCCAGCATGCATCTAGTCTGGTTGCCATCGTCATCGCTTCTTTCGGCACAGCTTCTCGGAATCGCGGGATCTTTGGCCCAAGCTGTCTTGATAACTGTGGACAACCTGCTGACTGTTCACCAGCGTCCAATGCCACGATGATGAGCTCCGTGCCGAAAGAGTGCAAAGATCTCAAAGGGCGCAAAGCGCCGACGCCGGCGACAAAAGAACCCGGAAGAAAAAGGGCCAGAAGAGGCGAGAAAGTAGTCCCGACTTTGACTCCAAGAGTGAAAAGATCGACACCAAGAGCACCAAGAAGCGCAAACGTTAATCTCCCCCAAACGTGGCTGTCTGGTGTATCCTGCGGTGGCATCCAGACTTGTCAATCCGGGAGGGGTTGCCTCCATGCGTGAGGTCAGAGACTCGATGTCTTTCAGCAAAACATCACTCCCTTTGCTGGCGACGAGGGGTGGGGAATCATGGAGAATGTCAACTTGATCTTTGCATGGTTCTGGTTGGCGGCATTTCTGGGCGGGCGTTTTGTTGGAGTTGTCATTGCATCTTTCTGATATGGGGCAAGGAGGGCAAAGCGAACAGCGATTGATAGGAATTGGTGAATCAGCCATAGTATAATAACTTGGCTTTTCTCTTCTGGCAACTTGTCTCTTGAGAGGCGTCTCTCTTCGACCAACATTCTGACCCCCCTCCGTGGATCGTCACCTCGCCGCTGTTGGGTCAAACTTTCGACGTGTTGGGCAACTCAAAATGCATGGGCAAATGCAACACTGGCCGCCAGAGGATCAGCCCAAAAGAAGCGAGTGCGGTTGACCACATTATTCGGCCTGAGAGAAAATAGAAGTCGACAGGAAGCTCTCACGCTCTTTCGTGAATCGAAGGTCCCAATGCCAACAACACCTTGGCGGACGTTGAGCCATTGTTTCATCAAGCCGCCGTTGAGATCCAAACTAGGGTTAGGGGATACTACACTAATTCCGGCAGCCGCTATCCCAAAACAGCAACCTTTGGTTCTCGGGCTTTTGAACTGCTCACCTCAGTCCTTTCCAGCCCTGTTCAGCCCCCTTGAAGAAGATCTCGGTTTTGCTCGTTATATTCGTAATACTCGGATCCCAAGGCTATTCGCCCAGCAGATCTACAAAAGAACGCTATCCCCAATTTTTGATGTTCGCTCAGCCCGATCCCGTGTGTGGGGCAAGGCTCATTTTCCCACACCCAACAGGAACCGCAAAAGGTCCAACCACGGGCTGGCGGATGCTGCCGACAGAGCTCTGGCCAGGACCCTGAGAAATTTTGCCCCAAAACTCGGTCTGGAGCTTGGCTGGGGGTTTACGGCGAGGACATGACTCTAGACCATTTCCTTACCTCTCCAAGTAGATGTCTACCGAGTATAGACTCTCTCCGTCTTCAAGAGACAGAGGCACAAACATTGAAACAGTGACAGCCTGCAGCAACCCACATCCTCATCTTCAACCTGCAATCCCATCGCAACCCAAGCCCAAAGCAGGGGGTTCCCTGGTCCGCGATGTTTCTCCTTCCATTGGCCACACTTCCTGTCCAACGTGGACCCTCAGCCCACACCGCCAAGCCATTCCTCGTCTCAATTGGGGAAAGGACCCCTGCTCCCTTGGACTGCCATCGTGAAGCGCAGCCTCAGAAGCTGCATGTCGGCTCCCGGGGCTGGGTCAGTCTGGGCTGCCCCCCTTTCCCCCCCCCCCTAGCCCTTCTTCTTCTTCTTCTCCTTTTCGGCTTGGCTCGACTGGGGAGAGAGAAGAAGAGAGGTTCCCTTCAATTAAATCTCAGCCGCTCCCTATTTTACCCCTAAGTTTTCCTGGCCGCGACCTAAAACACCATCGTCGCCTGTATACAACTTTTGTTGCCCTCCAGAAGGGATAACATACATCCTCCCATTCCCATTTTTTACTTTTGCGAGGGGTTATTTGTTCGTTACACGGCGAATTTTAGTAATTACACGACGTGTTTGCCGATCGATCTCGCACAGCTCGCACCGACAAGCGACGTATTGCTCGCGTTCGAACCGTACATGACATTTCTGCAACCTTTCGCCGATCACTCAGGATAAAAACACCTTGCTCGAGCGTCAAGACACCACGACCTTTCAAAAAAAGAGCCACGCGACAGTTCCTTCCCCCGCTGAAGAAACCGTGACAATTGGAAGACACCACGAGAAAAAAAAACACCGCTTTTCCCAAACCCATCGAGAACCACAACACCATGAAAATGCGCCTCCTCGCCCTCCTGGCCTCAGCAAGCCTAACAACCGCCCTCGTCCCCCCCGCCATCCATAACCCCGAACCCATGGCTGGTATCAACCTCCCCCGCGAAGCCCTCCCCCTCATAACCTCCGCCCCAAACCCCCTTTCCCCCCTCTCACCCCGTCAAGACCGCCCCGAGTCCCCCTCCCCCTGCTTCACAGAAGTAGTCACAACCACAACCTCCTGCGTCGCGATCGGCGAGTGCACCTCGGGCCCACACACCAGTCTGGTCTGCCACGCAGACTACATCTGCCGGTCCGACTCCCAAGGCAACCCCTCCTGCATGTACCGGGAGAACTCCCTCGGCGTAGAAGG
>NW_001914856.1:455110-557984 GCF_000226545.1 Podospora anserina S mat+
GTGATGTGGGACAGCAGACGGGTTATGCTGGCGCACAGTGGGGGGCAGGGGAATCCGTTTGCTGATTCTCGGGAGGGGGCCTTGACGTGAGAGTAGAAAAAGAGGGGAAGAGGGGAGGAAGGAGAGAGAGATAGGGGGGTGTGATGTGGAGTGGAAAGGTGTTGACGTGTTGGCTTTTTGTGTGCTGCGTTGGACGGCCGCTGGAAGGGAAGTATACTAGAGACGGGAAGAACAAAAACCGCTAGATAAACAAGACACAGGAGATGTGGCATTAGCTGCTTCATTAAAGCCGGAGTATAACATGAAGGGAAATATATTTTTCATTGGGCATATTCTCTCACGTTGTCACCTTGTTTCAGCTGTCCTTTTGCAATGCCCTTTCATGTGACTTTATCTGTTCGATAATGTCTGTTTCATGGTGTGAAGCTCACCGACATATCCCACTGTTTAAGCCTTCCACTCCAGGGCGTTAAACTCAATCACTCAATGAGTCACAGTCGAGCATAAAGGACAGTAGATGAGCCATGAACAGAGCCTCTGTGAGCCGCTTGATTGTTACATCCTCCAACATCCGCAATGCTTAGCTACTTTACACTAAACCCGACAACTTGGCTTGATTCCACGCTCTCCGACCATCTCCTTAACCATCTATTTTCTCGAATGCTTCCCCCTTCTGAGCAAATTACCGCAAGATTATCGACGCATCTCAACACCAAGACAAACCCAACGCAAAACACCCAGTAAGCTAATAAATATGCTTCATTGCCGGGCTTGGTTGCAAAGACATCGTGGGCCTTGGTGATTCCCCAAGAACATAAAGGCAAGGTGATGTATGACTCGGTTAATAGTTGGTGTCTTCGCTATTCGCTATGAACAGGTTAAAACACCCGCGCCCTCTTCCTTGGCATAATAAGTACTTTCTTCAAAGTATCAACAAGTCAGAGTGGGAAGCAGTGTTACCCCAGCCCACCGCCACTGGTTGGACTGCCCGGATGATACCCAACCGTCCTGAGAACCCCCTGCGGTCTTGCCCGATCATTATTCAGGAAGTACTGGATCGACTTGTTCCCATTCTCTTCGCGAAGCTCAAAGATGCCACCTCCATTCACCTCGTTGCCTTCAGTCTCGCAGATCATGAGCAGCTCGTCGAAATTTACCGGGGGTCCGTTGATGTGCAGTCGGTCAACCTGGGCTTTGATGTCCGCCAGTGGGATGAATCCCGTTCGCCCCTCGGCCGCTTGAGTGTCATGCTCACCTAGGTCCTCGCATGCCTTGCGCATCATCTTGCGGAGAGTTAGGTGGCGTGGCTCAGTAGGCCGCTCGAGAACACCTGGTATGCCAAAGCTGGCTCCTGGAGGGGGACCCCATGAGGAACCTACTGGGCTAGGCACGCCAAAGCCAGGAGGAGGTCCTGGGGGGAAAGGATGCGACTGAGGTGGCATGCCGAATGGTTGCGGTCCCCAAGGGTTTGGATGACTGGGGAACATGGGGTCCATTCCAAAAGCACCAAATCCTCCAGGTCGTGGCAATGATGATGCGGTTGGGAATCTCACCGGACGACCAGCAAAGTCGATCGGGTCATCTCCGTCATCTAGTAGGGCACTGCTTCCCAAGTGCGTGTCCGGATCATTCCTCGAAAAGTCCCTAGAAGGGGAAGAGCTTGACGGTCGTTGGCCATGGACAACACTGGCTGGGCGTCCTATTGGTGTCGGCTTTGAGATGGGTTGCGGTCCGCCACTCTCATGACTGCCAGAACCTTGGCGGGAATGCGTGGTACCGCCATTGCTTTGCATACCTGCCGGCCCCATCAGATGAGCCATTGGAGGGACAGGCGAGTCCAACGGTCCGGGAAAGCCAGGCGGGTGATGCTGGTGTAGTGGAAATCCTCGGTTAGGACCAGGACCGCTTAGTCCAGGAGGCATTGATACAATCCCAGGAGGAGGTCTAAAGGCATTCATGGGTGAAAATGGTGGATCACGATGCATTGGACTACCAAATCCAGGTGGCGGCATCTGGCCCAAGCCAGGAGGAAACGGCATACTGCCGCCGCCGCCCATGGGCATACCAAACGGACTCGGATGCATCGGTACTGGCTTGCTGGGCTGCGCGCTCAAAGGTGACGCAGCGTGTTGTGATGCTTGCCCGCCGAATAGGTTTGGACCTGTGAGTCCCGACTTACTTGGTGGGCCAATGGGGCCTGGACTAGCCTGTATCGGCGTCAGGGGATGAGGTGATTGACTATGGCTCGGAGCGACCCCGGGTGGAAAACCAACACCTGATGTCTGGATGCCTGAGCTTTCCTGCTGAGAGGGCTGACGAGGACGAACTGGTGTAGGGGCCATCGGCAAGGCTGGTGTAGCTACCGTGATTAGTGGAGACGCAAATGAAGCTGACGACTGCGCCAGAGCTGGAATAGCTGTCGCAGACTGCTGGGCTAGACGTTTGGGAAGCGTAACAGAAGGGGCCGTTGCAGCAGCAGCAGTCGCCGCAATAGCTGCAGCTTTTTGAGCTGCCCTCTCTTCCTTTTTGCGCTTCTCCTTGGTCTCCTTGGCCTGTTCTCTAGATTCACGCTCTGCTTTGGCCTTGGCCTCCTTCTCACGCTTATCACGCTCTTGCTGTTCTCGTCTTTCACGAGCTTCTCGCTCTTTCTGCTCCTTTTCCCTGAGTCGAGCCTCTTCGCGCGCCTTTTTCTCGCGTTCCTTAGCCTCACGAGCTTTGCGTTCATTTTCTTCTCGCTCGTGAATCTTGCGTTGTCGCTCAGCCTCCTTGCGTAGCCGTTCCTCCTCTTCAGCCTTCTTTTGAGCCTCTCTTCGCTTCCGCTTCTCCTCTGCTCTCTGCTTCGCCTCGGCCTGCTTGCGTTCTTCTTCCTCTTTACGCGCGGCTTCTTCGGCAGCCTTTTCGGCCTCCTTGCGAGCTTTCTCCTCAGCTAGAGCTTCCTTCTTCCGGGCCGCTCTATCTTTGCGTCGCTGGGCCTCCTTGGCCTTCTTGGCTTTGCGCTGGGCATCTTGTTGGTTCTCAGCCTCAATCTCCTCCAGAAGCTTGGCTTGACGCTCTTTGGCAACCTTCTCCCGATAGGCTGTGAGTACTCGCTGCTCAAACATGCGAGCAGCAAATATTTGGAACATCCGACGGCCCTCTTCCATGCGCTGCTCATCAGTCATGGGATCCTGTCCACCCATATTAGAATTCTGCACTCGAATGGGCCAGGAAAATCACAATTGTTGCCATACCTCTTCCTCTTCTTGGCTGTCGTACTCCTCCTCGTCTTCTTCATAGTCCTCATCCTCTTCATAGTCCTCCTCCTCGTCATCAGGATCGGGCGGGGGGTGGCTGTGGCTGTAGCGGTCGCCATTCGTGTGCTCGTAGTCTTGCTCACCAGGATGCAGCACCCGCTCTTGAGTGGCCATGCGCCGCTCGGCAAGCTGTTCCATCATCTCAATGAATTTTCTACCGTCATTTTTGAGCAAGTCGTCGGCCACGGTCAGGATGCCGCCTATAGAAGAGGAGCCATAAGCGTTATTGCCAGTCCCTGCATAGGGATAAGTCTGTAAAAAGGAGGGAAGTATGGGAAGTCTGTCCCTACCCTGCACTGTCAGGCTATTTCCGAAATTGAAGAAGTCGGAAGCGTATTCGGTTCGGTGCAGTTCGGATGGGTCGTGCTCATCGTCGCTGTATTCCTCGTCGTCTTCTTCCTCATCCTCCAACTCTTCTTCGCTGTACTCCTCCTCCCCCTCTTCCCCTTCATAGTCGACTTCCTCGCCCTCGACTTCCTCGCCCTCGCCTTCTTCATCCTCGTCAGCATCGTCGTCGACGTGCTCCAAAATTCGACCGTGAGATGGTTGATGGGTGTATCTCGGCCCGCTTGGAAGACCGTGTGGTAGATTAGGTGGGATAGACGAAAAACTAATCGAGTGGTGGCGACTAAGTAGTGAGGAATTACTGGTCGTATGAGGATGGTTCGCATAGTGCTCCAGTTCTTCATAATAGGCGTCATAGAGCCCTTCCAATTCTTCCTCAATCGCCGTCCTTTTCCTCCCGCAAACCGAGCAACTGCAAGTTTGCTTCTGCTGCTCCTTCATCTTCTTGAGAACCGCATCTTTTTCGACCTTGACTAGGTTCTTGCGCTGCACCTCGTCTAGTCCTAGCCAGAATTCCTTGATTCGCTCCCGCTCCTCTTGAGAGCTGGTGTTCCAAATCTTTTCCTTCGACATCCCTCGGCCGTTGATATGTGACGTTGGTGGGGGACGGTGATCAACGTGGTTGCCATTCACCGACCCGTCAGCACTCGCCCCTGCAGCATTATTGTTTTTCTTCTTCTTTTTTTTCGCCTTCTTCGATTTCGCAGGCTGCCCGTTAGGAGTCCCGTTTGGAGGTTGTTGGTTTTGGTCTCGAGAGTCTTGACCGGCATCCGCTTCCTCTTCGTCCTCGTCTTCATGCTGTTCGACATCGGCCGAAGGTTGGCCTTGAGGTGGCTGTGGACCACTGCGAGTCCCATTTGAAGGCTGACCAGTCTGTGCTTGCTGCTGTTGCTCAGCAGCGGCCTTGGCCGCAGCCTTTTCGCGCCTTTTCTGCTTCTTCCTGTTCACCGCTGGTGGAGCAGGTGGCGCCGGGGAGGCACATGTTGGAGAAGGTTGGGAAGATTCTACGGGCGTGCTGCCTTTAGGTACTGTGATGAACTTGGAACCATCCTTGTTGGTGTACTTGGCTGTCCCCTTCGCCGAGGGCGACTGAGAAGCTGCACTAGCAGCAACTGGCGGGGCCGGGTTCCGATTGCCCTTCATCGTCACCTAGTTCAATGCAACCTGAAGTAGATAAGTGACGAGGACATGTAATGAGATGGTCCCTTCGTGGAGTCGGCGAGTCGGATATGGCACGTGTCTGAAAGAGAAAAGCCGTCGTAGAACTAAGTGATTTGCTAGGTAAGCATAGGTAATGTCGAGGGGGCACAAGGTTCGGATTGTGTCAAGGTTCAAACGGTCGTTGCTCGAGGAGCTCTTCTGTCCTATTAGGTTGGTTGGGGGCAAGGGTAGTGTGATTCGATGGGGTGGAAAGAGCAAAACTGTAGTAGCGACCCAAAGAGCAACTTCGTTCGATTGTCGGTTGGGGAAATCAAAAGGGAGTCATGACTAGGCTCGGGGGCCGTCGGGGGCAGGGCAGGGTTGATGAGGGTTAATTGACGGAGGGGTCGACCACTCACTCTCACTTCAGGGTCCTCCACTGGCAGACGCTTGGGGTGTTGAGAGCTGCTAGATGAGAGCGCGAAAAAGGTGGCGGACGGAAGAGGGCGCGGGGTGGTAAAGACGCGACTCCGGGGCTCAGCGCGGGACAGGATGCAGGCCGAGAGATGTCGTGCGCTTCGGAGGTGATCAAGTTGTTCGGATGTTCAAGGTGCTCCTAGATTGCTTAGATTTGTGGTCCCGGCCCTGGAACTCCTCCAGTGCGGGCGCGCTGCCCAGAGCTCCCCGCTCCTATTGGCCCACCTGCTACACGTGACCTCAGCCTTGCTGTGTCGCTCCTGCCCTGTCTTCAATTTGCGACTTTAGATTTCCCGCTCCTCCCTTCAGCCGCGAAGAGAACACGACAAAGTTTTCATAGTACGGCTCATATTCTCCGCTCAATGGTTGTATGCCGATACAATCCTTCATACGGTAGTTTTGGCAGGCACTCCCGTGACCTAGTGCCATCAACCATCAACTAGACCTGTTCCCATTGGAGACTTGGGGCATATGAAATGTTGGGAGATCTCCCATCCCATCTGCCACATGACACGCTAGCTCGAATCTGTACCTATGTTCCTTTGCTGGTAAATACGATGAACCAAGAAATTCGTGAACTCCAAGACGAGATGAACATCCATGACATGGATGCGATATGCCAACAATAATAGCTGGAGGTCTCCAGCTTATTACCTTATTTGGTACCTCTGAAAGGGCGCTCAGGGGCTAGGCTGTGAGCAATGCCGTCATCGCCACGTTAGGGCAGGTTGCTATAAGTGAGTGGGGGGAGTCGCGTGTATTGTGATAACCTCTAGTCATTCCTACGGCCGAGCATCATCATCATGCCCATCACTTGATAACACTTACTCCGTTCATACTCTCCACCCATCGCAGCTTCCTGTTGACCAGCAATGCTTCGAAACAAAAATAGGCGCTCGATTCGAGAGCAAATGTCGACCCTTAAACGATTTCCATGTGGCTTTCTCCCGGGCCAGCGGTACCGGTGGAAGCTAGATCTCTTGGCCTTCAAATGCAAGCGATGCCGCATCCGCACCGACTGCGATTGTTCACGACCACAAATCTTTGCTGACCTACCCCTTTCGAGTGCCAACCGACCTGTTTCAAACACACCCTTGGCGGCTTCCTCTGCTCCACAGCTTCTTAGCACAAGAACCATATCATGGTGTAACAGACACCGAAGAGCTAATCTGTCTTGGCGCCATGACCATGATACATTGTCTTCTCTCCATAATCACAACCTCGTTTACATAGGTAGTCAAGAATAGCTGATCCGGTCCAATGGAGCACTCCAGCTCCGTCAGCCGCTCCGTTCAAGGTGCCATGATTCGCGTGGGAGGCCGTATCGGGTGCGTATTGAGCATTGATGTCGTCGGGTACGAAGTTGTGAAAGGTGCACAGCCTCAGGGTCGCCCGCCTGCCCCCCCAGAGTTCAGCGCCGGTCGCCAACGGCTCAGTAGCCTATCAAAGCCATGGTGTGAGCATCCCGCGGCCGTTACGGCCCACTCGTCACTCGCGTCTCCCACGCACGGAGGAAGTTTGCTTTGGCCGAGTTGGGCTGTTGTGTGTGGTCTGTTTGGGTGTGCTGAGGTGTCTAGTCAGTCACCTAGTCTGAACAGATGTTTGATCCAGGTAGACTAGGTATTGTTGCTCGGTGCGTTCGGATGATGGTTTGCCAGTGACGACAGGAGTGACAGTTAAAATCGAACGGTGCTGTCGGGCCTGCTGGGCCCAGCAACTGGGGGAAAGTGGGGCATGGCACATCGTATCGCGCCCCAGGGCCGGCCGGGACGAGACGCTGCCAGTGGGAAGCTCCAGAGGCTAAACAGGGGGTCTGTTGGCGTGTTGGCGTTATGTAATCAGGCCTCAAGCCGCTATCAACCCATTGTTTCCCCTCGAAATTTCCTGGGCCACCGCTTACTGCTGGCCATGCATCCATACTGTGCCGGCTTCCTTTGAAAGGCGAGCGGTCAGCCAGAGCAGTGTGCTTCTCTTATTTCTCTCCAGTTTTCGTCCATCCGCGACCAATTCAACCCCTTCCCGAACCCATTGCGCACAACGAACGAGGCCCCAGAGCGAGACGACGCTCCTCCGATTCCCCCTTCCTCCTATCCCACACATCTGCCAACCATGGCCGCCATGCAAGAATCCGGACAGCACCAGACTGCCATCCGAAGGTACGTCCTGATCCACTCCATCCACCTTTTGCGATTCTGCCGGAGCCAGCACCGCGATCCCCTCAACCCCCCAATTGAGACCTTGCTGACTCGACCCGTTGTTCAGGAAGCTCGTTATCATCGGAGACGGTGCTTGCGGTAAAACCAGTTTGCTGAGCGTATTCACCCTCGGCTTCTTCCCCACAGTAAGCCCTCCTGGACTGACCCACGCTTCGTCGGTGTGTTGTTGATGCTAACATGGGTAAACACAGCACTATGTAAGTCCTAGTCGCCGAATTACCAATTCTATGAATCACCTACAAACTCCATGCCAATGTTTCCCGCCGATGTGATCCTCCGGCCTTGCCTACTTCAACGACGCTAACCCACGTTACCACCCCCATAGATTCCAACCGTTTTCGAAAACTACGTGACCGACTGCAAAGTAGACGGCAAGAACGTACAACTCGCCCTCTGGGATACCGCCGGCCAGGAAGACTACGAGCGGTTACGGCCGCTAGCATACTCCAAAGCACACGTCATCCTGATAGGCTTTTCCATCGACACGCCAGATTCACTCGATAATGTTAAACACAAGGTGGGTTCCGCCGAATTCCCCCCCCCCCCCTTTCCCATGCTTCTTCTCGCATGGCCCCCCTCCCTCTTTCGGCCAACCCCCATGCTGCAAGACTCCGGGCTGCATCTAACGTCACCGTCATGGTGTTACGCTTGTACCACGCCGCAATCTCTTCTCCTCCCCATATTCGTCAATTGGCGTGGAAGAAGTCGGGATCTGCTGGGTGTTGTGCCTTGGTTTGGGAGGGAGCAAGCGAGCGCAAAGGAGAAAGGAGGAAGCATTTTTGCTGACCGAGATAATGTGTAATACAGTGGGTGACAGAAGCACAAGAGAGATGTCCCGAGGTGCCGATCATCCTGGTAGGACTGAAGAAGGATCTCCGTGACGACCCAGTCGCCATCGAAGAGATGCGGAAGAAATCGCAGAGATTTATCACGCCGACCGAGGGCGAGCATGCCGCGAAAGAAATCGGCGCGCGCAAGTACCTCGAGTGCTCGAGTTTGACGGGCGAGGGCGTCGATGATGTGTTTGAGGCGGCCACGAGAGCGTCGCTGCTCATGTTTGAGAAGAGCGAGGGGGGCGGCTGCTGTGTCATTTTATGAGCAACCAACGCATCCGACATGTCGTGCTTCTCACGGGACAAGACCGATTTACGCCAGGAGGAGGACGGGATGGCATAGGTCTCTTTTGCAAGCCCCAGGTCGCGTTGGTAGTCGCATGAAGTAATAAGGCAGTTCAGGTCTGAGCAGCTTCGCTTCATGTTCATCATCGCCATCACTCCACCAACACACCACACTACACCACATACCACACCAGACGACATCACTGCCACCGCTTGGCCGGAACGAATAACATTCTTACTCAATCACCCCTCACAAACCGCCCTAAATCCGGCACAACAGTCCATACACACACGACATTTGACGTGTTGAAACGACGGGAGGGGGGGGGGGAACAAAAAGGCCAGCGAGTTTCTGTATTAATAACGGTTTTATAGAAGTTACTTTCGGTTTTGCTTTTTCTCTCTCTGGTTGTATCTTTCTCAATACTCTCAGTCGGAGGCTTTTTTCTCTCTCAAGTATCGATCCAGGGAATGGGGGAACAAGCGGGGAGGTGTTTTGTTTTCATTGTCTGTATTTTGTCATGTTTTTTTTATTAGTGTTCATCAAAGGGAAATGGGAGGGGCACGCAGTGAAATTGGGTTTGGGCTGGGTTCTCTTTTCTCTTTTTCTTTTGTTTTGTTGCATGGAAAGCGAAACTGGGAATTTAATTATTTTGAACTGTGTTTTTGAGGTTTTTCTATCTTGAACTGCCGATGTCTCTGTTTCCTACCATATCTCCATTTCTTCTCTATGAGCAGGGTAATATGGGAACATGTAAAAAGCGTGGTGTTGTACGTGCGGCAGGGGGCGGTTGTGATTTATCGAATATTTTCTGTATTCAAGTCGAAAAAAAAAACAGATTGTGGACTCATCATGTCATGACCAAGTGAGATTTGTGAAGTGTGGTTGAGCTTGTTTATTTGGCTGCTCTGAGCGCGATTTCCAAGTTTTTTTTAAAAAAAAAATGCCGAAAGCGTTTTCTTTTGTAGTGATGATACATGATATTTTATACAACTTCTCTTTCCACACATCTCAAAATATATCAGGGTATATACACCCACCCACTCACTCACCCGCCCAATTCCCATCTCTCAACATCTTCCAAATCTAGGCCGAATCTACTACTCAATCCCTCTTCCACTCATGATCCCACGGCACCCTCGCCGGCGTCTCCGTCTGCGCCCTAGCATACTCAATCGGCACCCCCTTGAGCCCGTAAACGCCCTTCTTCTCCATCGCCATCCTAAACAAATACCCCTCCTCCCTCGTCCCTGGCCCGCTGGTCAGCCTCAGCTCCTCGCAGGCGCGGTTCATGGACTGGTACTGCCTCATCCAGTTCCTCTCGCGGGCCTCGCGCTGCTGGCGGCGAAAGAGAAGCCAGGCGCGGTGGATGGTCCAGTGACGGAGGTAGCGGTTGCGGGCCATGCGGAGGGGGGCGGGAATGCGTTGAGGGGAGAGGATGGCGAAGTGGCGGAGGAGGTTGATCATGCGGGGGTCGCGGGCTACTTCTCCTTTCTTCTTGGAGCGGCGGGTTGGTTGGTTTTTGTTGGCTGAGGAGGAGCCCTTGCCTGGTTTGGAGCCGGGGCCGAGTTTGGCGATGGAGGATTTGGAGAGGGCGAGGCTTGGGGGGGTGGTGGTTAGGGGGCGGCATTGTTGGGTGGGGAGGGGGGGTGGGCGGGTGAAGAGGCGGGTTGTGAGGGCCCTGAGGGAGGGGAGGAAGGTCTTGGTTGACATGGTGATTGTTGTTAAAAGGGGATGAATTTGCGGGTCGAGTTTTCGGGTTTGGAGGGGGGGATCGTTTCTCAAGGACGGATTTCTTGGGGCGGCCGTTGGTGGGGATGGCGGCGCCTTTGCGGTTCGGGGGAGGGGGTGAGGTTTTTGGGATATATCTCGAAAGGAATTGCTCGGAACTAGGTTGCAGTGGGCTTGTTCGATCGTGGGGGCGGTCGGTAGGTTCCTGATCTGCCGGTCTCGCAGTGGGGAGATGGCGAGTCTTGAGAGGTGCGAGTTTGGGTCGCTTTCCAGGAGGGTTGTCGTCGGAGGGGTCGGTGGTATCGAGTGGCCTCTTTTTCTTGGTGCTGTCCCCGGTGGAAAGTTTCCTTATCTTCGTGGACCCGACGAAGACTGGTGTTTATCGCGGACGAGGGGACTCGATTGACCACTGCGGGGGCTCCGAGTCGCAAGGTGTTCGTGGTGCTCGCGGTAAAATGATGAAAAGTTGAGTGCTCCTGTGGGTCCCCGCACAACAGCTGCCTCTCGAGCGGTGATTGGCTGCTGGATTGCCGGCCGCCTAGAAATCTGGTTTGGCAGGCACCCTGCCCACAAATAATTGCGACACCAAATACAAACCGCCTTTTCACACACGCCTTTCTCTACCAAAAAAGTATTTAAAAGCCTAAAAAAAGGGCTAGAAGGATATAGTACCTCAGGCCTACTCCTGTTAAAAATTTTGGAAGCTTTTAACTAAACTACAGTTGAGATATGACTGGTGAGAATTGGTGGTTCCTGGGTAAGTGACCGCGGTTTGGGTGGTTTGGTGTCTGAAGTAATTTGTGGGCAGGGTGGCAGGGACCCATTCCCGTTCCTTATCGTTATCACTTACACCCTCTTCACTTCCACTTCCGCTCACAGTGATTCAGTCAAGGGTGATGTTTTCTGGCCTGCAATACAACAACACATGCGTGCTGACTGATGAGACGCTGTTTAAAGCATAGATAGTCCCTCTCTATTCATCCTCTCTGTGTGATGCTTAAGCAGAATGTCGAAATTGGTACCAGATGCATCTTCGAGTAAAGGGATAAACGAATTCCACTCAAGTTAATACGAGCGAAAGCCCCAAATATTGTTCTTTCGCAGCTTGTAAACCACCAGGAAGCCGCGGCATATGTATCCGTCGCTGTTGAGGTCTGGCAAACTGCTATAAGCTGGGCAGGACGAACCTTTGGCGTGATCATAGTCGTCTCGTCCCAAAAGCCGACAATCTAAGTTTCCACAGCTCAGACAGATATTGCCGACTTAGCTGATTTGATTCTGTCTCAGCCTCAATCCGATCCGCTCAAGTTCGAATAGAAGCGATTGTTACTGGACAGCCGGATTAAAAGCCAATAGAGAGATAACCATCTCGAAAATTGCCGGCAGGACTGCGTACATGAACCGCCGAAAGTAATGTCTGGAAAATTGCTGGATTTGGCTTTCGTACCTCAGGCACCTCTTGAGAGTGTACCTGATCTTGGGGTTCTTTGCTACCCGGAAGACGTGGTCGCCGGGCTGGTGTCCCGTGAGCCGGATGTCTTCTCGAAAGATAGCAGCGACTTTTGCCCTTCGAATTCGAACTCCTTGGATGTGAACGGAGAAATGTGAGATCTCATCGCCCACACGCGAAAGACCGTCTTCCAGAAGAACATTGCTGGCGCTGGCGTACTTAGCTCATTCTCGCGAGCTACCTCGCACGACTACACTGTAAACTGGTGAGCCTGAACCAGGCTGGCCCAGCGTGCGGAGGCGTCTGTTCGCTGCAGCGACATCCCGGTGGCTGTTGTTGCTGTTATTAATGGTATTGATTCTGTTACTGCTGTTGGTGCTGTTGCCGGGGATCCTGTTATTATAGGTGATCGTGGTTGGTGCTGGTCGTAGGGTTGTTACTTGCTGGTTTGTACTGTGTCTCTTGTCATACAGGATTGAATTTAAAAGTCAAAGGCTTTGAGGAACATAACGTGCATGATAAGCGAGCGACGCAGATAAGCGAGCGACGCACTCTCCACCACCTTACTATAACTATCCTCAATTGCTAGACCACAACATTAAGAACCAACTACAATTACGTCAGAAACAGCTGAATCAGACCCTTCTGCAGCCTCCTGGCAAGTGCGGGCATTATGGCCAGGCTTGCCGCACACACCACAGCACTGAACCTTCGTACGAGCCCCCCCCTATACTACCGCCATCCGGCTGTATTTCTTCCACTGCCTCCCCACCCACGGCCTTCTGGTCCAGTAGATCCTATGCATCTTGCACAGTAAGTGATCCTCCGAGTCGTACACGTGTTTTTTTAGCTCTCCGGCGCTTACTTAGTGCCTCATTGGCCTTGCGGAGCGAAGCGTTCTCTGACTGAAGGAGGGCCACTTAGTGTATCACAGTTATCGTACCCTTAGTAAGCTAGTCTATAGTAACTAATATCGAGGTCGGGGAGCTATTTTAATAGTTAGTAATACGAGTTTTAATAAACGTTAACTATAAATTAGTTTCTCGGGAGTTTTATAATATTTAAAATACCTAAGGTAGTACCATGCCCGGCCTTAAGAATAAGGGTATTAGTATACGAAGCTTTATATTTAGTTTAGAAAGTACCCTCTTTGGATTATATAGTATAAGGCTAGTACCCGTAAAGCTACCCTATATATTTTTATTATAAAAGCGAAGAAAGCTTCGCGGAAAGTATAAAGAAACTTAAACTTACTTATATAATTAATATATATATATATTAAGCCCTTAATCTAGCAGCCGTACGTTTATTTTAACGGCCTAAAATAATTAATATTAAGTGGCTAGAGGAAGTGGGAGGAGTATAGAGGTATATAAAGCATAATAATATTATTCTATTAATAGTAGCGCTCGAATTTAATTAAGTAGTAACTTTCGTAATTATCGAGGATTAATAACCGGTATTTACCCTTCGTATAGGACGCTATATAATAATTAAAATATTTAATTTAATTTAGGCCTACCGGATTAATAGTTTAATTATTATCGGTAATTACGATACGTTAAATAAATAATAAATTATATTCGGTATATTAATTAATAAAGTAATATTATATAATTAAAATAATAAAAGGTAAAATAGTTTAGCCGAGGGTATTAACTTTTTAAATTATTATTATTTATTTATAATTATTAAGTTAAGTTAGTTTTATTTTATTAAAGCCGTCCGAAGTTATAACTATTATATTTACGAAAATAATATTTATTATAAACTTAATTTCATTAAAATTATAAATATTATTATTTATAATACTATACTTAGCCTTAATATTCCGTACGAATATAAACCATTTAATAATAACCTTTAAATCCTTATACTTAGCCTTTTAGTAGTTATATTTATATGTAAAACGCGTACGGAACTATGGCTAGCGTTTAACGAAGTTATAGGCCTAGCGTTTACTAATAAGAGGCGCGTTGCGTACGCGTAGTAGTTAGTTAGCTATATCTTCCACGCTACTTAATTTAGGTAGGAATGCGCGTGTAAATAGCTTAAGGACGTACTGAACTATCGTCTTCTCCTCCAGATCCGTTAAATTACGTAAGTTAACTAAAATATCGCGTCGCATTAGTCGGCCATTACGCCTATAGCGGAGGGTTGCTTCTGGGACGTTATATAACTTGGCTGTAGTACGGATACTAAGATCCTCCTTATTTTGAATAGCTTCGAGGGTAAAAAGAAGTCTAGCTTCTTTTGAAGGGCCGTCCATGGTTGTTGGTGGTGAATTGTAGTAGAAGATATTTAAGAGACGTGTTGTGGTGGAGAGTGCGTCGCTCACTTATCTGCGTCGCTCGCTTATCATGCACGTTACCGTTTTTATTTAAAAAATAAAAATAAAAAAAGACTGAAACTAGAAAATCAGAGTATACGATGGACTTTAAGGTAAATATTGCTTTTGAGAACTTCAATGCTAGTAAGCTCTGGAACATAAGTATTAAGTTTGCAATACAATGCTAGAGTTGCTTTCAGAGCCTGAGGTAAAATGACCCCACAGCCAGTCCCGGTGACCAGTTTTTGGTCCGTTTCGGTTTTGTCATGGATTCACGACGACAACGTGGGTAAGATACTTCACCAAAGCCGATTTTCAGCGCCTTCTGTTAAACTGTGCTAGCAAGGACATCGAGGATGAAAATGCCCGGTTGCGTTGACTGTGTTGTTTGAATTGATGTAGACCATGAGGAACGCATCTTTTCTTTCCTTGAAGTGACCGGCTCCATCCGAACACTTCAAAACCAACTAGATACCACTAAATGAGAAAAAGAAGAGGTTATCTTCTAGAGTAGCTATAATATAAAGCCAAATGTTCGGTGCCTCTAGGCTATCGAGCAGTGTCAAACTTTTCATGACATCAAGGGATATTGTCAAAACGACTCGACCACTTCGTCTGTGGGAGTATAGATGTGGGAAACGGGCTTGCTAGAACTCCCTCAAACAGCTTGATCTGCTGATAGCTAACTCTTTGTAGGTAATCAGTGTTAGATGGAAGCCAGGCCGGCAACACCCAGACGAACCTGCCTGCCCCATTGTTGCCTCCGTAACCAGGGGAGACGCGAAACCAAGCTTATAAGATTGTGTTTGGTTCCACATAACAACAAAACAGACAGGGCGTATGGTCTAGTGGTACGACGTCTCATTTGCAAATAATTGTTCGTTGCTCTGAAACTGTTCCAATTCTGTAATAGTTGCATGGCTTGAATGATACACGGCTCCTTGAGAAGGTCCCGGGTTCGAACCCCGGTACGTCCAATCCCTTTGCATTTTTCTGCCTTTTTGGTTTACTTCACCAGTGGTAATGTCTGTGATTGATTTTACACAACCTCACAGTGTGTTATAACATAATAGATGGCATTCCAATGATATATCTAGGTAGGTACCTAAGCATCCACCGTTCTCATCATGACCATAGCTACCCTAATCAATCATCTTGACTAGGCACTGAAATAAAATTCAGCCACCAGCAGGATCCATCCTAGTGTGTTAAGCAAGAACTGAATTCATTAAAGTAGACCTTTTACAGTCAAGTGATTTTCGAGCTCGCGGTTATGAGATACCTGCTGGAAAGTATTCAAGTAGGTAGTCTTTGGAACTTCTTTCTGAAGCAAACCTCCCGTAGCGTCGTAGTTGATTTGCCTTGCCATTTCTTCCGCTAGTTTACCAACAACAGGTGCGGATCAATACAACTTCATGAGTGGACGGTCTTCTCACTTTGATAGAGAATTATGTCTCGTTATACTAACCGCTGTCAATTTGATTGAGGCGCCATCAACTACCTGTATGTGGATAACCAGAGGAATATGGCACAAACACTAAATACCTACTTAACACCGTCTTGAAATGATCGCTGCTTTAGGAGGACGGGTCTCCAATAGGAGCCTAGAAGAAGCCTACTAAATGTGTAGTGAATAGGATGTAAGTAGTTCAGGAAGACATTTGTCGGTCCTATGTTTTCAGGGGATCCGTACGTGTCCAAAGGCTGCCATCCAATCCGGCAAAACCCCAGGCATTTTACCGAACTGAATGGATTTGATAGAGTAATTGACAAGGAACCCCCACGCAGCCTGAGCGATCTCGCGAGCCAGGACTGCATGATGGACAGTTGACAGTCAGGGACTGGGATAAATCCTTGACGAGGTTGACACTGACACATGCGTCCCTGAGCGAGTTCCGGTTGAATGTGAGGGTACGACGGTTATCCAGGTATCTTCCTCAGATATATAGGTGGTTCAGGGTAATGAGGAGAAGAAGGAAATATCAAAGTTTTACTCGAGATATGAGAGAATTAAAGCCGTGAATATGCTCGTCTTGAACATGAAGCGTCGTTTCGCTCTCGCGCTGCCCCTCCATGCGATAAGAGAAGTGCAGTGGTTGGATAAGAGAGCCAGCCAATTGTGTGGGGAAGCGCAAAAATAAAGTGGGTTCTGCTCTCTGCCCCGCCATCATAAAAACTCGAAAGTGCCACCACCACCCCGCCTCCAGACTCGCAGCTCGCTCGATGACTCTGTATCCATTCCAGTGAGCTTTGGCTCTCTGCAGTCGTCCATCCCCTATATTTGAGCTGACCTCCCCCCCGCCCCGTTGTCATTGCTCCCTCTTCTGTGTCATCGCAATCACCGCAAACGATGGCGCACCTCACCCTCGCAGGTGACTCCTGCTTCACGGCCTCCGAGGCCCAGAAGCTCAAAGATCAGATCAACAAGATAGCGCCCATCAAGGTGTCCAAGCTCGCCGGCTCCTGGATCTACTACGCCCACATCAACGGCGACGCCAATGCCGCGAAGCAAACCCTCTCCCAGTTTCTCCCGCTCTCCGGCTCATCCACTCCTCCTCTCACTCACATCGGTTACGGCCGCCAATGGTTCGTGACACCGCGATATCTCTCGCCATGGAGCTCCAAGGCCACCATGATTGCCCATGTTTGCGGCTTCGAGAACCAGATTCAGCGGATAGAGCGCGGACGCATCATCACCATCGAGTTTGATCAGCCTTATAACGACAAGACTGTTCCATTCAAGGATGTTCTGCATGATCGCATGACCGAGCACCTCACGACAGAAGAGCCGGATCTCAACACCATGTTTGCCGAAAGCGAGCCCGCTCCTTTGGAGGTCGTTGACATATTTGCCGAAGGCCGGGACCCGGTCCAGGTGCTCAATGAGTACAACAAGGCTCGCGGCCTGGCCCTGGATCAGTCTGAGGTGGAGTACTTGGTGGAGCAGTTCACCAAGCTGGGCCGCCCTCCCCATGATATCGAGCTCTTCATGTTTGCTCAGGTCAACTCGGAGCACTGTCGTCACAAGCAGTTCAACGCTAACTGGACTATCGATGGCATCACCAAGGAGCACAGCTTGTTTGGCATGATCAGGAATACCCACAAGGCCACCCCTGATTTCACCGTTTCGGCTTACAGCGACAATGCGGCTGTCATTCAGGGTGAAAACGCCAACCTGTGGGCCCCTGACTACTCTACTGGCTCCTGGAAGTTGAACAAGGAGCTTATTCACGTTCTCGCCAAGGTTGAGACACACAACCACCCGACCGCCATTGCCCCTTTCCCCGGAGCTGCCACTGGCTCTGGTGGTGAGATTCGCGATGAGGGTGCCGTTGGCAGGGGCTCCATGCCCAAGGCTGGTCTCTGCGGTTTCTGGGTCTCTGATTTGCATATCCCCGAGCACAAGGCGCCCTGGGAAATCGATGTCGGTCGCCCTGCTCACTACGCCAGCAGTCTTGACATCATGTTGGAGGCCCCCATTGGAAGTGCCCGGTTCAACAACGAATTCGGTCGCCCATGCTTAACCGGTACTTTCAGAACTCTCCTTACTGCCGATGACACCAAGGCCGAGGGCGAGTTCCGTGGCTACCACAAGCCTATCATGATTGCTGGTGGCGTCGGTACTGTGAGAGAGAAGCACGCCCTCAAGGATCCCAAGGATGTTCAGGAGGGTGCTCATGTTATCGTCCTCGGTGGACCTGCCATGTTGATTGGTCTGGGTGGTGGTGCTGCGTCCAGTAACGCTTCCGGAGAGGGTAACGCCGACCTTGATTTTGACAGTGTGCAGCGTGGCAACCCTGAAATGGAACGCCGTGCGCAGATGGTCATCAACACTTGCGTCGCTCTCGGAGACCACAATCCCATTGCCATGATTCACGACGTTGGTGCTGGTGGTCTTTCGAATGCTCTACCTGAGCTCGTCAAGGATGCTGGCTTTGGTGGAAGATTCGAGCTTCGCCAGGTCGAGTGCGTCGATCGCGGCATGAGCCCTCTCCAGATTTGGTGCAACGAAGCCCAGGAGCGCTATGTCATCCTGGTGAACAGCGATGGCATGGAGCGCTTCACTGCTATCTGCAGTAAGTTTGATTTATTTTTCAGAGTCGCATTGTGCTCTTGACTGACTGGGCAATAGGACGTGAACGCTGCGGTTTCTCGGATGTTGGAACTGTCTTGTCCAAGGAAGAGGACGGTGTCTCTAGACTGGTTCTCAGCGACAAGGAGTCGAAGGAGTACCCCCGCCCTATTGATGTCCCTATGGACGTTCTTTTCCCCAAGGGCCGCAAGCTCGAGCGCATTGTCAGCTCCAAGAAGCCTACCTGGCCCGTTTTCGAGCCCGTCGCCAGCCTCAAGGCTGCTCTTGGCGATGCTGCCAGCGACGCCGATCTTTTCAAGCAAGCTGTCCAGAGAGTATTCTGGCTGCCTTCCGTTGGCTCCAAGTCATTCCTCATCACCATCGCCGATCGCACCGTCGGTGGTCTTACCATTCGCGACCAAATGGTTGGCCCATGGCAGACACCAGTTGCTGACGTCGCCGTCACGGCTACTTCGTTCAGCTTGAACGGTATGAAGACTGGTGAGGCGATGGCCATGGGTGAGAAGCCAACACTGGCTTTGATCTCTCCTGCTGCCTCCGCCAGAATGGCTGTTGCCGAGAGTTTGTTGAACCTCGGTGCTGCCGATATCAAGGGTGGCTCCTACAGAGGCGATCTCAAGCGTGTGAAGCTTTCCGCCAACTGGATGGCCGCTGTCAACCACCCCGGCGAGGGTGCTGCTCTCTACGAGGCTGTCGAGGCCATCGGTATGGAGCTCTGCCCTAAGCTCGGCGTCAGCATTCCTGTTGGCAAGGACTCCACCTCGATGAAGGCCAGCTGGAAGGACGGGGAGACTAAGAAGAGTGTTACCGCTCCCGTGTCGGTCGTCATTTCTGCCTTTACCCTGGTTGAGGATGTTCGCCGTACCTGGACTCCCCAGCTTCGCCGTGTTGAGGATGTCGGCGAGACTGTGCTCCTCTATGTCGACTTGGCCCAAGGCCACAAGGCTCTTGGCGGCTCTGCTCTTGCCCAGGCATTTGGTGCCATCGGCCACGAAGCCCCAGATGTCCGTGATGTGGATCTCCTCAAGGATTACTTTGACGCTCTTGCCCAGCTTCACGAGAGCGGCATCGTTCTTGCCTACCACGATGTCTCTGATGGTGGCCTTGTCACCACCGTCGCTGAGATGATGTTCGCTGGTCGCTGCGGCGTTGATGTCATGATGGATGGTGTTGCCAAGTCTGGCAGCCTTGCTGACATGACCGAGGCTCTGTTCCACGAAGAGTTGGGTGCCGTCTTCCAGGTTCGCGCTTCAGACGAGACCAACTTTAAGAGATGCTTCGCCACTTGTGGCCCTCCTGCGGGGCTCATCAAGAAGATTGGTGTTGTCCAGGACTCGTCTAAGCAGAACCTCAACATCCGTTACGGAGAGGGTGCTCCCTTCGCCAGCCTTGACAGAGCCGAGATGCAGCAATGGTGGTCCAAGGTCTCTTACGAGATGCAGAAGCTCAGAGACGACCCCTCCTGCGCCGAGTCTGAGTATGCCACCATTGCTGACTCTGCCGACCCCGGTCTTTCTTACAACCTGACCTTCTCGCCTGCCGAGAACATTGTTCCTCTGACCGCCTCGATTACTGGCTTCTTCGGCAAGAGCCCTCGCGTTGCCATCCTTCGCGAGCAAGGTGTCAACGGCTACGCCGAAATGGCTTTCGCTTTCCGCGCTGCTGGCTTCGACGCTGTCGATATCCACATGACCGACATCATCAACGGCCGCTCCCTGGCCGACTTTGTCGGTCTCGCTGCCTGCGGTGGCTTCTCCTTTGGTGACGTTCTCGGCGCCGGCCAGGGTTGGGCCAAGTCCATCCTCCTCCACGAAAAGTCCCGCAAGGAGCTCGCCGAGTTCTTCCAGCGCAAGGATACCTTCGCTCTCGGAGTCTGCAACGGTTGCCAGATGCTTTCCCGCTTAAAGGAGCTCATCCCAGGCGCCGAGGACTTCCCCGCCTTTGTCCAGAACAACTCTACCCAGTTCGAGGCCCGCTACAGCATGGTCAAGATCGAGGACAACCCGTCCAACCCCTCTGTCTTCTTCAACGGCATGAACGGCTCCTCCCTGCCCATCGTTGTTTCTCACGGCGAGGGCCGTGCCGAGTTCCAGAGCCAGCAGCAGTTCCAGAGCTTGACTGAGTCGGGTGGCATTCCCATCAGATACATCGACAATAGACTCGAGGTCACCGAGACATACCCCTACAACCCCAACGGCAGCCCTGGCGGTATCGCCGGTGTTGCTAGCAGGGATGGAAGGGTGTTGGCTATGATGCCTCACCCCGAGAGAACCATCATGGCGGATGTGACGAGCTACGCGCCCAGGGAGGATGTTGAGCAGTGGGGCGAGTTTGGTCCTTGGTTGAGAATGTTTAGGAGTGCTAGACGCTGGGTTGGGTAGATAGCCTTACCTGAGGCCGGCTTGATTGAAATGAAATAAACGAACAAAAATAGACATTAAGGTGTTTTGCTGGCGGAGGCGTTTATGGGGATATATGGTGTAGGGGCTTTGTGTCATAAAAAGAAAATGGGAGGCATACATTTGTTGGGTGGGTGGGTTTGATTTTGTTTTCTTTTTATATGAGGAGGGAAGTAAAAGGGTATTGGAATGAATGTAACTAGATGAAAATCAAAGAGATAGAATAGGGCTGGCTAGGTCTCGTGTAAATAGGCACTAAATGGTTATCACGGTGTGATATGCATCACTGTTTCTTTTTTGATCGGGTCTACCTTATGTGAGTAATTGAATCTTGAACTCTGTCACCTGTTGTTGGACATTAGATACCCGAGGTTGTCATGAATCCATCTTGAGGGCCTGCTCAATCAAGAGGGCTTTCTTAGTGAGGTAGGTATCTGAGTAATTCATCAGTTAGCTACTTGAAGCGTTTTGCCATATTGGTTCAAAGCCGCAATAATACCTAGGTAATTTACCAGATTGAAAGCCGCATTTTATCATTCCCTCAAAAGATATATATGACGGCATCGTTATGGCTGAGCAGCGACCAGCGACTTGACTTGAATATATATTCAATGTTTCAGCTCGGGAAATCCTCCTCTTCTCAACTCGTCTGTTGTTCATCTCTCAATGTAAATCTTCAAAATTCATTTGAAATCGTGAAGTCTATCTGCCTCGCTCGAACAAGAGACAATTGAGCATCGACCTTGCTTTTAACGCTCCCTCCTCATAAAAAAACAGCACAACATATCTAGGTATTCTTCCACATAATAACGGACCAAAAAGAATCGGGACATGTCCATCTATTATTACGAATTGACAAACGAAGCAAGACTGGTGATTAGGTATAGTGAATATCACACAGCTCAAGGAGCACCACTGCCCCGACCAGCACCAGCACCAGCACCAGCACCACCAGCACCACCAGCACCGCCCATCATATTTCTGGCCCTGTTTTCATCTTAATCAGTAATATGTTCAATCAACAAGTTTCATGAACAAAACTCACATCTCAGCAATAGAAGGATCAGACATCAAACTCCCAATATCCGGCAGCCCACCCCCGCTACCAAACGAGTTGGCCATATCCCTCAACCTAGGGTTATTCATCAAGTTGGCCATCATGTCTGGGTTGCTCATCAGGTTCTGCGCCATGCTCGCAAACATGGGGTTGTTCATGATGGCACCGAAATCCAATCCACCTGGACCGCCGCCACCGCCCCCTCTGCCACCGCCGCCGAGCATACCAGCCAGGTCGGCCAGACTGGGAGTACCGCCGCCTCCTGCAGAGGGAGAGGCGCTTCGAGCAGTGGCACTAGCTGACTCCTCGGCCTCAATCTCCGCTACCCTCCTCTTGGCTGTTTCGTACCCCTTCTTCATGGCGTCGCTGCCACCGTTACCCTCGTACTCGATACCCTTCTGGTAGGCCTCCATGGAGCCCTTGGCGTCACCGAGAGCGAAACGGGCGAGACCGAGGCGAGACCAGGCTTTGGTGTATGTTGGCTCAATAGCAACGGCAGCTTCGGCATCCGCCTTGGCGGACTCGTGGTCCTTGGCCGCGGAGTAGGCGGCGGCGCGGTTGGATAGGAAAATGGCGTTGCCGGGGTGGACCGACAAGGCCTGTGTGTAGTAGTTAATGGCGGTAGGGTAATCCTTTTGGGCCATTGCCGCGTTGCCCTTGGACTTCAAGGACTCGGCCTGCTTCTTCTGCTCTTCCGTCACGGCGGTTGATGGTGGTGGGGCGCTGGAAGAACCTGCAGACTGAGAGGAGGCGGGAGCGGTGACATTCTTCAACTTCTCGTAGACAGAGTATATCTGGAGGAGGTTTTGGGAGCCGATGGCTGAAGAGACAGCGGCCTTGTCGGAGAAATCGACCGAGAACGCCTCGGTGATGCAGTTGATGGCGATGTCGATGTTGTCGGAGTCTTCCTCGCGGAGGGTGCCGTCTTTGAGGGAGGAGGACAGGAAGTCGCAGACTGCGAGGGCGAGGCGCTGCTTGGAGTTTTGGGCTGCCTGTGGTGGGATAGTTAGATTCCCATATATTCATATATGAAGATAGGGGTAGAAGGCGAAGTTGCGGCTGCTACCCCGCGCAAAGAAAGGTGATGAATACCATTATGAAAAGGAAAGCAGATCTCCTGCTGGCGGCGGACTGGGTATCTTGAGGTGAAAGGACGATGGTTTGATGTATCCCGGCAGAAACCCAAAAGCAAAGAGGAAAGTAGATGGAAATTGGTAGTCAGCTAGTTAAGTTTGTTGGCGGGGCTCGGTTTCAACCCAAGAGCCAGATGCGTCGGCTGGATTCCACACAAGTCGATGGAGGGGTGGAGGTTGGAGGTGGGATATGCGTGGGTCTGGAACCTTGACGTCTACAGAAAATATCCGGCCATGGCGGGCAGCTGCAAGAAACGGTAGCAGCTATTCTGTAGCGCTCCGGCACTAGTACCAAACGGGAGAGGTGCCGGTTGGGCGCAAATCAAATAGTGGGGCTCGCTGATGTCAACTGCAAACCCCTGGTCTGGGAGCTCTCAACTCGAGCCGCCGACTTCTAAACTTCCAGGCGTTGAACTCACCAACACCGTTGCCCAGAATTGATCACTATTTATAAGAGTCGAAGTGCCGATATAACCGGGGCAACCACAGTCGCGTGTACTCTTTGAGTATAACTTTTTGGTTACATTATCACATGCTTCTTCTCTGCTGACTGACTGTCCCAACAGCGACAGCCGATCCTCCTGTTCCGTCACCCATACCTACCTACACCAACAATGGCGACGCCATCAGGCGCAAGCAGCCCAACCGGGTCGCTCACACCCTCCACCTCAGTTCACCCCTCCATCGTACCAGCACCTTACGCCGAGAACGACCAGCACGTCTGCTTCATCTGCCTCCAGAACGAGAACGACACCCCCGACGCGACCTGGGTCCATCCATGCCCATGTACCCTCGAAGCCCACCAAGACTGCATGTTACAATGGGTAGCAGAGATGGAAGTTTCCAACCGGCGGTCAAAGAACGGTCTCCAATGCCCAGCTTGCAAATCCCCCATCACAGTCGAAGAACCCTACGATGCCATCGTCGCCTTGCGCAACCGCTTCAACCGGAAGTTCAGCCGAATATCCCCAGGCCTTCTTGTCCTCATAGTCAGTGAATGCAGCGTTGTTGGCGCCGCTAGCTATGGCTTTGCTGCGATCACAGTATTTGCCGGGCGGAAGGCTGTCGCGTCCATGGTTGACAAGATGGGGGTAATACCTACGGTAATTACATGCTCCTTGATCGGGCCGGGGTTGGTGCTGTCAAGGTGGTTGGCTTCCTTGGGCAACTTGGTGGTGTTGCCAGTTAGTGCACTGGTAAGTTCCCCCCTCATGTCAATTCTCACCACTTCAAATTATCTGTTAACATCCTCTACAGTACAGCACGTTCCTAATCGGCCGCAGTCAACCTCTCACCTGGCCCCCATCACCAGTATGGGCCGTGGCTTTGATGCCGAGCGTCCAATTCGCTTACACGTTTCTCTACTACGAGCTCTTTGGCAAGCTGGAAAAGCGGCTCAACCGAGCCCTCCGTGGCAGGCCCATGGATGAAGAGCCGCCGAACGAGGCACAGCAGCAACAGCAACCACCACCTATCCAAGCTGTCGCAGCTAATGGCCAGCAGCAACAACGGCAACCTGGCGAACAACAACAACCACCACCACAAAACGGAGCAGGAAACAACAACAACAACAACAACAACAACAACAACAACAACAACAACAACAACCAAAGAGAAGGCGAAAACGGAGAAGAAGGCATGTGGGACGCGGTAATCAATCTCGGCCGCGCGGTGGTGGGCCTCTTTGGGGATGACGACGACCAAGCAGATGCTGATCTTGATGACGACGATGTAATGGGCAGAGCCGATGAAATCGTCTTTGAGGTGCAGCTCAATCTCGGAGATGACGGGCATGACCATGATCATGATCATCACCACCACCATCACAACGATGACGATCAAGATGAAATGGGGAATATTCATATGGATGTGGCTGTTCCTGCTGGGCTTCCTGCACCTCCGCCGGCAGCGGCACAACAACCGGCTCCTCCGCCACAGAACAACAACGGCCGCAACCTCCGCAACCACCGCAACCGCGACAACAACGAAGTTGCCCGTCCACCACCCGGTCCGAACGGGGAGGGGGAAACGAATTTCTTGTCGCTGTTTATTAATTCGATAGTCTCGTCGCTTCTCATGCCGGTGATTTCGTTTGGCATGGGGGAGGCGATTCGGTTCTTGGCGCCCAAGTCGTGGGTTACGAGGTCGATCTTTCAAAGGGATTCAATCTGGTCGTCGATTTGGGGTGGTGGTGGGAGGAGGAGGACTATTCCTGTTGCTGCTGGGACTGGCGGGGTGTTTGCGCCTAGTATACTGCAGCATCAGTGGGGGAGGAGTTTGGTCGGGGGGTGTTTGTATGTGGTGCTGAGGGACGCCTGGACGCTGTATGTCAAGTGGAGGAGGGTGCAGGTGAAGCAGAATAGGAGGGTGAAGAATGTGGAGAGACGGGCGGCGGGGAAGGATAACTAGGAGGGGGAGAAGGGGGGTAGATCATTTGTAATGAGACTATATTTTGTAGTACTATCTGGAAAGTTAGGTGATTTGGCGGTTAGGATGGGGTTACCTAGGTTGGGCTTATGAACAGCGTAACTGCATTGGTCTATTTTTGTTGAGAGAATTACGAGAGGGTGGACAGACAGAAAAGACAGCTTCCAGAATAGGTTCACTGAAAGTGAAATGGAAACCCAAAGGCAATTGAACAAAAAATGTTTCAACTAATTCTCAGTTCATGAATTCTCTAGGTATCCCAAGCCCCAACCATCTCAATACACCTCACTACCCCTATCCCTATCATCCACCACCACCGGCCCGGGCTTATCGTCCACCAAGTAAACCGCGCTCCCACTCCCCGGTTTACTCACCACCACCGCAGCCTCCTTCTGCTCCTCGCTCAAGTCCAACTTGCTGTAATACTCCCTCTCCCACGCCTCCCTCACAGCCTTGACCTTGCCAGCAGGCACGAGATGGACCGAACAACCACCCCACCCAGCACCCGTCAGTCTACTCCCATAGCTCCCCGCCTTTCTCGCGATAGAACACAGCTCGTCAATCTCCTTGCAGCTGCACTCGTAGACATCCCGGCACGAGTCCTGGGTTTGGTTGAGCAGGTCGCCTAATTGGGCATTGTACTCTGATGTGTCATCCGTGTTTGTCGGTTGCTGCTCAAGCAAGGACATAAACTTTAGCACCCTTAACGCTTCGCTAAACACGTGGAGGGCTCTCTGTCTCAACTTGAACTTCTCCGCCCGGACGGGGAAGCGAGAGGTGAATTTCTTGTTGAGTTCATCGACTGAGATGTTAAGGACGGCGGCGATCTCCTCGCGGGTGTAGCCGTCCCTCTTGTCGAGCTTTTCTGCTGTGAGAGCAACCAACTCTTCAAGTTGGGACTCGGTCGACTTGGACTTTGTCGCGCCAGAAGAGTGCTCCTGGAGGGCAAAGTACGTTTCGTGAAAGCCGTGAAGACTGACCGAGAGCGGGCTGGCGTCAGATGGGAGTTGGGTTCCGGGGGGGTTGAGAACGGCGTTGAGGTAGGCAGCGGCGAGAGAGCATTCTACCACCCGGAGGTTGTAGTGGACGGGGCCAGTGACGAACTTGTCGGCTGTGACGAAGGATTGGGCGATGAGGAAGGTGAGTTCGGGGTTAGTCTTGGGGAACGAGACCGGGCGGGCTTTGAGGGAGGGAGTGAAGGAGACGAAGAGGGCTGAGCCGCGTTCTGAGAAGACGGAGGCGGATTGGTCCATTCTGGAGACATGTCAGCGATGGTCATTAATGGTATAAGATGGTGATGAACTTACCCGCCCGAGTTGACACCAACAGCCCGCTCGCTCACAATAGCCAGCTCAGTCAACTCAGTCTTGTCCACAGTCTTCTCACCATTGGCCACCATGACAGCCAGAGCACTCGAGCTCACAAATGCAGCGCTGGAGCTCAAGCCACCACCCGCCGGAACTGTCCCATCCATCAAGATTTGCATGCTCTTTGGCTCGAAGTCATTGCCGTGCTTCTTGCGCAGCAGCTCCAAAGCACCCTTGAGGCCAGACTTGAAGTAGTTGGTCCACTCGTGAACAGTAGCATCGATATCCACGGCTTCATAGGGAATGTCAAACTCGTGAGCGGGGAATTTGGCGTCTTGAACATTGGCGATCTTGATCTTGTAGTGGCCTTCCTTGGTGTTGGTAGAGGCAACGTTGGTTGATACAGCAAGGAGTGAGTCGGCAGTGATGGCCATGGGGAGGACGGGGTAGAGAGAGTAGTCGATGTGCTCGCCGATGATGTTCACTCTGCCGGGTGATCTAGCCACGAACTCGGCTGGCTGGCCGTAGATGGTCTGGAAGCGAGCGAGGAGGTTGTTCCATCTCTTTGCTTGAGTGCCGATGGCATCAACGGTGTAGATGTCGCTCAGAGAGCTGGCGACGGGGACAGGGCCGGCCATTTTGGATGGTAGCCTCCGGTTCTAGGGCAGGTATCTTGTCGTAAAGGTGAGCTCTGGGA
Organism: Podospora anserina S mat+; assembly: GCF_000226545.1. Classification (NCBI taxonomy): domain Eukaryota; kingdom Fungi; phylum Ascomycota; class Sordariomycetes; order Sordariales; family Podosporaceae; genus Podospora; species Podospora anserina. The sequence continues at coordinate 482,324 of NW_001914856.1, forward strand.
CCGGCAGATCGTAAAAGAAGGTATTCATATACCGGAGCGTATCGTGGTGATGCGGATGATTAGGGTGAGGTTGTGGTGAGCGAAAGATATGTGCCCCGCGTTCAGTCGATGAGAAGAAGTAAAATGCCCCGCACTACGGTCATGAGGCCGTATAATTTGGGAAGTACGATGGCGGGCAGCTGCACGCCTGTTCAACCTGTTCAACGGTGGAATCGACCAATAGCTGCTGTCAAGGAGGTGTTTGTGCAGGCAAATTAGGCAAGTGCTTCCACATCTCGCCTGTCCTCGGTGTCGTCATGCCCTCTGTCTCCCCACACGAGCTGCTTCTCGCCGAGTATTTGACCGCAGCGGAGCTCATGCAGTCCTCCTTCTTTTACATGTCATTATGTTCAGGTAAAGGTCTCGATGCCGAGAAGACAAATCTTCGTTCGAGGTAGCCGTTATCTACATTTCAAACACTACTCTGTATGTGTTCATTATTGCGCCCATAACCAAAAGCTTGATCCTTGGAACCCCAAGATTTGGAGAACTGGCGGGGTTTGCTCCGGAGTCTGGAGCCACGGGGCCGATCCCGGCGGCTCCACACTCCAACTCCCGGCTCCGCTAGCCCCGGACTTGGTGTAAGTGGCACCTTGATTTCCGAGGAACAGGCTTTTCCTCAGGCATGTCAGGGTTCAAGAAGAACTTTCAGCATCACAAATCCATAATCGCCATCTCTGGTGGAAAGAAGGTCCTTGTCATGTGAACTTGGTGCTGTATCTACCAGCCATGCCAATACTTCATATGCACCGCAGAAACAGTTAATTTTGCTATTTTAATAGGTGTAAACTGAGCCAAACAAATGACCATTTGACAAACATACTCATACATCAACAACAAATCTATTTTTGACCTTTCTCACCACCATATCTGATGAAAATCACCTACCAAACCACCACACCCACTCCCAATCCCCATCCTATCATATTTCCCCTAGACAGGTCAAAAAAGCAAAATCAGCAAATGTTGCTACAACTCCAGATTCCCACATTTCCGATTGCAGAAAACAGCAAAATGCTAGCAACCACACAAATCTCAAGACTCAAAACCCATCGCACATGTACACCATCACCATTCAAACCCCCTCTCCTCTCCCGTCCTCTCCCCCCCCCCCCCCTAGTCACCTATCCTCCCGGATGTCGGATCTGTTTTTCATCTCAAACCACCCATCCCATCATGACGTGTCCCAAACCACAAAAGTCAAACGCCACACAGGCACCGTACGGATATTTCTGCTGGTCGTCATCAGCACCACAAGAGTGTTATGTGCTTGCCGAGTTGTTTCGTCTCTCCCCCTCCCTCCACCTGCAAAAATGATCGGTCGGTCGGTGATAGGGTTATTTGTCTTCCTTGGGGTGCTTTTCGCACCAAAACAACAAACAAGCATTAGCGGGTGTTTCTTCTTTCATATGGAGGAAAGGAAAGGAGGTAGGTTGGAATGCGTACAGGGCAGTTGGTGCATGTGCACTGGCCCTTGGGGCAGGTGCACGTTCCCGAGGTTGAGCAGCCGCAGTCACTCATCGTGGTGGTGGTGGTGTGGGGGGGGGGGGGGTTTCTTTGTCTTTCTCAAACCAAGTATGATTTTCGATTGGTGTACGATGAGGATATTTTTTGCTGTGGGAAATTGCAGAAACGAAAATCACGGTTCAAGTTAAGGGAGGAAAGGTAAGACGGGGAACTTCCGGGAGGAGGGGCTATATAGTTGAAGATGGGGCTGTCAAGGCAGCAGGAATCTTATTCAAACCTATGGACGGGCCGGGGCCGCGTGTTGGGCGGATCTTATCCTGGTGGCTGATCGGGGAGGGCTTTTGGGGGGATGACGTCGGGGGGACGTAAACAAAGACGGGGTTTTAGGGGTCCACGCTGTGACGCCAGGGCGGGATTACGAGATGTGGCTGGTTTGGTGGTGAATGAGTCGTGATAGAGGTGAGCTAATGATTCGTATTGGGGGAGCTAGATAGGCGGAGGGTGTTTCCGGTGGGAGCGGCGACATCGATAAGGTTCGTGAGTTGGGATGAATGAAGATGCCAACCTCTCCTGAACTTTTGATCAATTGATTATAGACATGTCTAGCGTGTATGTCACTGAAGAGTGGACTTGCTTGTCAGTTCTGTGGCCTATCGAAATGAAAGTCATTTGTTCCATTACTTGTTTCTACATGTATGATCACAGCGCATCTCGTGGTCGTATCATCATCTAAATGTCAGGCCCCGCACCCCCGACCGCATCTTCGCCATTGTCGTCGAGAATGTCAGACAGAGGATAACTCCACCAATTCTCCCACCACTTATCACTTCCCCCCTCACGCGGAGGCCATACCTGTTTCCAAAGCTCATTGACTTCTTGATCATCCGTCTTCTTAAGACATTCCAATGCCTTGTCCCTGCTGCCAGTCTCCTTGGTAACCTCACGCACCTCCACCTCGGATGATTCTACATCCTGTCTTGTGCAGATCCATGTACGACCACCGACAACCTCCACGATATCTTTCCAACTGGCGTCGTAGGATGATGACACGGCGTGGTAAGATCTGAGGGCCCTGGCGGAATCTTGGATCGGGAGGCATTCGATTTTGAGCCGTTCCAATGGGCACTTTCTTGCTGCAATCTTTCGAAAGATGGCACGAGCCAAAGTCTCATCGACGGCAATCTCGACTAAAGCCTTCCGAACGTCTCGAAACTTGTCCCATGACAGATCCATGATCGCGCTGATGGGAGGAGGGTATTGCGGTTCTGGACAGACAAACTGCAGCACAACCCGTCGGAGCCGTGGCAACCGCCCAAGAAGTCGGTAGATGGCAGTTTCATGCGGTCCCGCCTCACGCGCTAGACGTAGGCGGACGTCTTCCAGGTTTGGACACCACTGAATCAGCTGTCGCACCTGGGAATGATCCAGGGGCGCAAAAGGGTAAATCTGAAGTTTGCGCAAGGCCAGGCGTGGGCCATCGTGGATCCCTTGAAAGGTCGTCTTATCGAGATTGCCGCTCAGCTTGAGGGTGTCGAGATGAGGTAGAACTGAAAGCAACTGGCCGAGGTTGTTGTGCATGTCTTCCCAGTCGACTGATAGGCTCCTGAGGGAAGGGATCTCGCCCTCTGCTGCCATTGAAATCAAGGACATGACGTCCAAAGAGAGGCATGGCGATAGTTCGAGGTGACGCAGTTCTGTGAAGGATCGAAGAGGTTTCCAGGCTGCAATATGATTGAGCAGTTCGTAAATAAAGCCAGATGAGTGCAATGTGAGCGACTCCAATGGGTGCTTTTCGGGTTTCTTCGAAATCTTGCCGTCGGCAGATTTGCCAGCACCGGCTTGCTCTAGAAAGTCCTCCCAAGAGGATTCGGGCTGATAAGCCCCGTGCCGCACCGCCATAGTATCGTACCTGTAGTCAAGCTTGAACTTCCTCAGAGAAGGCGAGTTCACTATCAACCAGTGGAGGGCCTCTGTATTGAAGCTTTTCTCTGCTTCGTCGCTATATGGCTCGTACTTCATATCGATGCTGTAGAGACAGGGAGATGTAAGCAAAGCATACTCATCGGCGTCTATAGCTTGAACGTTACTTGCGGACAAGTAAAGACTCCGCAGACTGAAGGTATGCATATGCAGGCGACTCCGGGGATGGCGTTGGTGCAATGCCTCGAGTACACATCGCGGTATTTGGTGGGTGCAGGCGTAGATAAGATCTCTCAGGCCAGATAGCTGGCCTATGAGGTCGGCGAAGGGTTGCCATGCCTCGTTCAGCTCTTGTTTGCGCTGTGAGTCGTATTTGGGCAGATTAGGCCTGAAATAGCTCGAGTCATAAACACCCTCCGTTTCACTGTCTCCTTCATTGTCGGGCGACTCGTTCCAACCACCGTTGGCGAGGAATCTTCCGTCGACACCGTTTGGGCCAAGATGATCAGTTCCCAAGAGGAGAAAACCCCTCAGCGTGATTCGACGGACGTGATGGGAGCGATTTTCGACGGCGAGAGTTGCTCTCAGTTCTTCCACATCACGATCGAACTTGTCCCTCTCGCGCGCGGTGAGCTTAAGGCTGGTAAAGCGGCGTGGTGCCGCTGCTTGACAGCAGAACTTGCTGGCCAAGGAAAAAGGGCGGATGCTGTCTTGATGAAGGAAGTTGGCGAGGTACTGGGCAATGTGTAAAGGGAGCCTCTCTAGAAGGCAAGGTTGCTGAGACATGGCTGGGACGAAGCAACTTGGACGGAAAAAAGTCCAAAGGTCGCGTTATTGTGAGAAGAAGTGAGGCTGCTTCAGGCAGTATCAGGATTACAGTTTGGGCAGCTCAGCTCGGCGGCTAGATACACGTGATGTGTGTAATTACATAGATTTCGTCCAAAGCCGTCTTTTTCCATCAACATTACCACCACCGTGCTTTTTCAAGCTCCCAGCAGAACTACACGCAGTCACTCTGAAGATTTTGAAATCGCATCATTGTACAAAAATCGCATCATGGCACGAAAATCGCATCATTGTACAAAAGCCGCCATTGAGTGTTCCACGTTGGCCCGCCTTTCTTCCCCCACGCTGGATGATGCTTCATCGATTTGAAGATTATCAGGAGGGCTCAGCATCCGGTGACTTTGATGGATCTAACGGGTAGCTAGACTAGTGACTTCCGATGTGAATGTGATCGCGTACCTGCAGGCAGAAAACTTCCCCACTAACGGTGAAACGCAATATGAACCAACGACAAATCCTAGTAGTACAAGCTAGTCAACGGCCAAGCTCTATTCTATGTTTTCACGTCGTAGAATTCGACAACCTATGTAACCTCCCTACAGAAACATCAACATGCAGCGCAGCCTTCGCTTTCGACTAGCGTTCAACAACTCGCTAGCCCACGAGAGGCTGACAGCCAAGTTCCAACCACCATATGAAAGGATGGCCAAGCATGGAAGCAAAGCGCTGGACTTCGGAGTCGACTATCCAAACAACTATTGTTATTGGAATCTTGGTCATGGGGTGAATAGATGAGATGGTCAGAGCTGACAGGATGATCGAGGTCAGTGACAACGAACATGTGCTTCTCAATATCAAATAATATCTGTCGGTTAACGTTTGTAGTTTTGGTACAGAACAAGGAACAAGGCTAGCAAGTGTACTCCTATTTCGGCAGAGTGGTGACCGCTTCAAACCTGCGCGTCATCACGGGCCGCTTGTCGAATTTGTACGACTTACGCGTGATACGTTGGTGCTCAGCACGATGGCAGGATGCAGGTACCAGGCATGGGGTGACCGTTGAGGGGTTCCAAAGACCGGGATACTTATCACGACGCTTGTACCAGCCAGGCTAGGACTACACATATCCGCTACCCTGTGGTCCATTTTCAACACCTGCGTCCAACTTCCTCTCCTGGGGCAGGCTAGTGTCAAACTGGTAGAGTAACGCGGGAAATTGGAATGGCTGACGTGTCTTGAGGTAGGAACTCATTATTCTCGCAAATGTTGCCATCCACGGAATAACAAGGGGAGATGACATCGCGAGCATGAGACGATCCGACTATAAGAGCCCCAAGTCTTCTCTCGTGGTGAAGCATCTGTTCTGACTGTAGGCCACCCAACAAAGGCGAACAATCAACATGGGCCAAACCTGTACCACCGTTCAGGTTGAGACTGGAGAGAGTTGCTGGCACGTTTACCTCACAATCCCATCTCTTAGCAGTACAGCCTTACTAACCGTTTATTAGGTCTCTGGCTACAAAGTGCGGAATCACAGGGTCACAACTCACCGGTTACAATCCCGCCCCCGAATTCTGCTCGAATTTCCAAGTCGGACAGCACTTATGCTGCTCAGAGCTCGATCAGCATGTCTGCTGCTCCAAGGGAGACTTGCCCGACTTCTCCCCGCAGCCCAACCCGGACGGTTCATGCCATACCTACACTGTTCAGGCCAACGACAATTGTTGGGATATTGCAGCGGCCTACTACATTACACAGCAGCAAATCAATGACTTCAACCAGAACACATGGGGCTGGGCGGGTTGTGCCAACCTCATGCTGGATGCTAACATCTGTGGGATATCTCAACTTTCTAGAAGACGATCAACCTCTGTGCTGACAAGTCACCCACAGGCCTTTCAACAGGTTCACCGCCCATGCCAGCCCCATTTGCCAACGCCATTTGCGGACCCCAGGTTCCCGGAACCCTCAAGCCCGCCAACATGAACGACCTTGCGACCCTCAACCCATGTCCCCTCAACGCTTGCTGCAACGTCTGGGGACAATGTGGTATCGACGAAAACTTCTGCATCCCAAGTCCAGTCCTTGGAGGTGGACCCGGCACGGCCACACCAGGGTCAAACGGTTGTATCGCCAGTTGCGGCATGGACATCGTCGGAGACACTACTCCTCCTGCAGAGTTTAAGCGGATTGCTTACTGGGAGGCATGGAATGCCAACCGTCCTTGTCTTCACATGCCTGTATAATGCCCTCTCTTGGACTTCTCTGTCACAGCTGCTGATAAACTTCGATCGCAACAGGCGAACAGAATCGACACCAACTACTACACCCACGTCCACTTCGCCTTTGGTGATATCACCCCCGGCTTCCAAGTCGACGTCAGCAGTCTCCAGGGACCTTACAACGATTTCAAGGCCCTGACGGGTGTGAAACGTATCATGAGTTTTGGCGGTTGGAGCTTCTCAACATCACACGACACCTATGCCATCTTCCGATCTGGCGTCACTCCAGCTCAACGATACGCTTTTGCTCAGGATGTCGTCAATGTGAGATTCCCTCCCCACCCCATCGTTTGTCTTTTTCCTCTAACAGCCCACAGTTCATCATCAACGAAGGCCTCGACGGCGTCGACTTCGACTGGGAATATCCCTCCGCCCCAGACCTCCCCGACATCCCCCCGGCCAACCCCACCGACGGCCAGGACTACCTCTCCTTCCTCCAAACCGTCCGCTCTTTGCTGCCAAGCCACCTCAGCATCAGCATCGCAGCCCCTTCCTCGTTTTGGTATCTGAAAGGCTTTCCCATAGATGAGATCGCCGATGTGGTTGACTACATGTTTGTCCCCGCGCCCTCCCTGTTCCTCAACCCCACTGATAACCCCTTACTTAGAGTATACATGACCTACGACCTCCACGGCCAATGGGACTACAACAGCCCCTGGTCCTCCCCGGGTTGTCCCACCGGCAACTGCCTCAGGCACCACACCAACAAGACCGAAACCCTCACCTCCCTCGCCATGATCACAAAGGCGGGCGTCCCATCGTCCAAAATCATCATCGGCATGGCGTTGTACGGACGCACGGTGAAGATGAGCATACCGGGGTGTTGGGGACCGGATTGTTATTTTACCGGTCCGGCATCGGGGGCTGAGCCGGGGAGGTGTACAGCTGAAGCTGGGTATCTGTCCAACTGGGAGATTGAGGAGATCATCAAGAATGATTCGAGTGTTTTTCGGTATAGTGATGAGCATGGGGATATTTTGGTGTATGGGGGGGATCAGTGGGTGAGTTGGATGTCGAGGGGGAGTTATGAGGCTAGGGTGGGGTGGGTGAGGGGGTTGAATATGGGGGGGACGAGTGATTGGGCGGTGGATTTGGGTGAGGATTGGGGGGAGGGGGCTTTGTGCTAGGAGGGATGATCACGGGGGTGGGAAGGGGGTGAGGTTGAATTATAAAGGTTAGGTAGGGAGGAGAGGAGGAGGAGGTTTTGGGAAAGGTTCTGGGGTAGTGGGGGGACGTAAGTACAGAAATTCAATAGCTTGCCATACCTGCCAGAGGCTTCATGTTGGATTGTCCTTTATATATAGGTAGGTGTGACCCCCACAATCAAATATTGATTTGCTACCCCGCCTTGGCAGGTGTATGCCACGGGTCATGAAATTCAAAGTTTGTGCTGCATGCAATATTGGTGAGAATTCGGGAACAATTGTTGAATGGATGGTGGCATCATATTAGGTCCCGCTGACTGGAGCTCTGGAAAAGAAGCGCACACCTCATTCATCTTGAAAATAAACAGTAGCCTACTCTGACAAGTTGCTTAGGTAGGTAGGTGAATCCTGAATCATTTACTTCCACCTACTTAACGAATAACCCTATTCCAACTAATAACCTAACATTAGTAACCTTATCCTGCCTACCTAACTAGAGACTTTATTCTAGTCGATACTTATCTCGCGCAAGAGGATAAAGAAAGTCTGTAAAGATGACGAAAGAAAGCCCCGTGATTCCAAGCAGTCTCTATAGAATGGTTCAGGGAACGCATTCATCCCTGACAACCCCTCGGCTCTCTCCATATGCCCTGCCAACTGCCTCATCTCTGGTGACACTGGGTGGGTAAGAAGCAGACAAGTCTTCATTGACTGAGAATACTTGGCCAACTTATCGAGAACAACGCTGCATACCCACGAGCGTCTATCTCCAGAAGCTTGAAGTAGGTGATTCGTCGCAAGTTGTGTCACGTTCCCGAATGAACGTCGAAGTTGGCAACCTAGTCGAAACTGGCAGTGTGAATAAATGGCAGAAATCAGGTCGTTGACGTCGCCCAAGCCGCTGCCGTCGTTCAGTTTTGGCATGAGATATTGAGTTTGTTGGTTGTTCAAGGGTCTTCGAAAGCTCGGTTCCTTGACAAAGTCAGGAGGGAGGTTGACGAAGAACGGTCTGTTGCCACGAGATGACGAGGACTTGTCCATGTGGCGAATGGTGAATGAAAGCGACTTGTAGGCTGGAGACGAACCAATGCCAGCTAGGATGGTGAGTACGTCGCAGAGTTTGGCGCGGAGAAGTAGGAGAGCAGCGAGGTGATGGCCTCCGTCTGGAGCACGAAATTCAACCACGGTGTTGGCACGGCGATGGCATGTCAGATTCCGAGCCAACGGGGAATCGAGGTCGCTGATGCAGAAGGTCTTGGGCTTCTTTTGGGTGGGCGATTCGGTGACGGCGAACTCGAGCCAGCAACTTCCTGAGCAATGCGAATTAACGATTACGGTCAATTTGTGAACGTTGATCTCGTTGGTACAGACACCACCTGGAATAATGTCGATAGTCTCCGCCCGGGTCCTGCGGTCAACTTGAAGGAGATTATTCAGATCCTCAGTCTTGCCAACCTCACCCCCGGATCGTCTGCCTGATCTCACAGGTGAGGGCCGAGACTGTAGTCATGGTTTGTCGTTGGTAATTGTAGTCTTCTGGCTAGGTGACTGGCGAGTGTCGACGATGGTCAGATCCGGGTCGAGGGCGGGCTGATGATGGTGACAGAACTGGCGTTGCTCACAGATAAATCAGAAGTCTGGTAGAGATAATTGCAAGAGGAGTAATATTCACCCGGGAGATAAGTACCCAAAAATTTGAAAACTCTTCCTCTGTTGATTCACATTTATTCACTTATACGGAAGAAGCAACTATCAGACCCATGTGCGCTTTCGACGATGTCAATCAGCGGTCCAAGTAAACACAGATTAACAGACGAAAGTACGGAGCAACCGATAGAGGATATCGACAGTAGATAGGCACTTAGGAAGGTGTGTTGATATTAAACGAGGCGTTAGTAGCAACCTGGTCCAGTAGACGAAGAGAAAGGCAACCGCCCTATCGTTCAATTAAAACAACTATGTCCAAAAAGCCTATATATAAACCCCGTGTCCATTTGCTCAACTAGTCGTGGCAAATCCCCTTCTCATTCCTCCTCGTCATATTTTACATGAACCCCGTCATAAAACGTTATACAAATATCGAAACCTCGAGAAAAAGAAAAAAAAAGAAAGGAAAAGAATCACCCAATAACATCCCTCGTCGAAACTGTCGTAAATATGTTTCACGAAAAGTAAAAGTCCAAAAGTCCAAACAGTCATGGGCCTATCAAAGTCGTCATTTCTTTTTCCTCCCTTGCTCCTGGCTTGTGATGAGGAAGATAAATTCTTCCTGTATGAAAATAAAAGGAGAAATGGTAAAGGTGATTAAAAGTTTTAGAGAAAAGACGTTTAGTGTGAAATAGGAAAGGCGGCCGAAGTCGAAGTGAAATATTTCGAGGGAATTAAGAGGGTGTATGTAATCAAGGCCGTTGCTGTGATGGTGGTGATAGAATAGTGGTACAGAGGTCTGTGGTCGGTAGCGGTATAGGTCAGTGGTAGATGACGGTACATGGTGAAGAACATGTCGGTGAAGCATAAATTGGTGAAAGGGTTTTGGTGAAGTCGGTATATAGATGGTACACCGTACAAGTGAGCTCAGTTCTACCAGCTCGACAGGTCGTCCACCTCACGGGTAGCATCGACGCCCTCCATCCCATAGTCCATACACGATGACTGGCCTCTCACGCTGAGAAGCGCGGGATCAATCATGGTGTCTGACATGTCCTGGTTGTTTCTATTGTAGTAATAACCGGACCATTCGGGAGCTGGCTGCTGGTTTACCGTGAGAACTGGAACCCCCAATGGGTATCCACCTTCCAGTTGAGGGGATTTATCAAACGGCCTGCTGACACCAATAAGTGTAGAATCCTGGGTATGGCCTTGATCGTTTACATTCTGGCTGAAAGTAGAAGTGCCAGAATAAGCAGCTAAATCAAACTCTGCAGACCTGTCGGCCAAGCTCTCAGGAACCTGAGGCGAACCGGGAGAAGGATTGGGGTGGGATGGCGACGGAGGCACCGAGTTGGCACTGCATCCACACAGCTCGGACACAGGAAGACAGAGAGCCTCAGGGAGACCCCTCGGTGCCGGCGAAGTGGATTCGGAGTACGGCTTAGAACCCAACCTGACAGCCCAGAGTACCAACAGCTCACTATCGGGCACATGCCTGGTCTCCAGCATCTTCCTCAACACGATTGATGTGTGCGGCTGCCACTTCAAGTCTTTGCCCTTGGGGTTTCGATTCTTCCAGCCATCATAGATACCTGCTTGCCGCATGAGATTTCGGAAGCAGGTTGAGTGGGACCAGGCCTGGTTGGGGCGATTGGCCTCGACGTGGTTGGCGACGTGATGAAAGTAATCAGTAGCTGTCTCGGCAGGGTCGGCGGCGTCAGGTGTTTCGAAGACATGCTTGCAGTTGGTAAAGCCACAGGCGAAGACAACTCGGGGGCAGAGTATGGTCGTGATGCAATCCGAAGACCGGTGGAGGTTGCCGTGACTGGGCTCCTTTAGGTGCGCTTTCATCCCCGGAAGACAGTCATATGTCTTGCCGCAGCCACGCTTCGGGCAGGCCCACTGTGCATTGGTGTTATGATAATTTCGCATATGGCGTTTAAGATCATTCTTCCGGCGACAGGCCGTGTATGCCCCAACTTCAGAGCAGAGGGGGCACTGGAGATAGTCATCTTTGCTAGCCACGGTTGCTGGTGACGAGGCACGCGGGCGACCTGTGGTGGCACCGAGAGAACGTCGTCCAGTGCGCCGTTGATGTGAGACAGGAGGTGGTTTAAGTCTTGTAGCGGAGGATATGTTGTCATTCTCGGCAATGGTAGTCGCGGGAGAGAGGCGTGAGGATGGACCTGTATTCGTGTCAGAGCTCGTCTCGAGGATCACGGCCATATCAGACTTGCGTTGAACATCTTCCAACTCCGGAACAACTGCCAATCCTTTCCCATGAAAGTTTAAGTACCCACCAAGACTTATGTAAGGGCTGGGAAAATCCGAGTTCGGGGATTTCTTGAGCAATTGTTCAAGGTTGATGTTGGTGCTTTGCATAGCCATAATAGACCGTCGAGATGCCGGACGCGTTGTGGTTGTGGTTGGTTGATTTTGCTGCTGTGAGACTGGAAGGACACGGCGAGGTTGAACAGAACCGGACTGAGGTTAAGGATGGGATCGCGGGCGTCGAAGCAACTCGAGAGATGGGCACGGAACGTGTCGAGTATAAAAAGGAGGGTGGGTAGTGTGGGGATGAGGAATGCCCCAACGAAGTCAATAAATATGAAGTGATGAATGAAGGTGTAAGCCGTGATGGGTTGAAAGGAGTGCAACAAAAAGTGCAAGGAGCACACGAAGGAGAGATGCCAGCCGGTTGCTGAGGACAGGAAACGAAAAGCAAAAAGGGAAAATGTCAAGTTATAAGAACAAACCCGGAAATGAGTTGAGCGGTGCCAACAAGGCTTTCCGGTCTCATCAGTCATCTTGAAAATCTCAGCGTAAACCTACGCCCAAGTGCAGCCCACTTTTCTCCTTTTGTTTTTCTTTTTTTTTTTTGTGTTGTTGGCCAACACGGCGAGCTGGAGGTCGATGCCGGGGTGCTTGCCTGTCATTGTCAAAAAAGTACCTAATCCAGACTTGAGGTCCAGCTGGGATTGGCGGCATTCACAGAAAAAGCCCGTTCGTACCTGCATCTGACGTGAACGATCTAGATCCACGATCGGCGGGAAGCCAGGAGCTCTGCATCTCCAATTCCAAATAGGAATAAGCCACTGGTTCCAAAGAGTGGGATGAGATGACTGGAGTGTCGAAGAAATTTTTTCTTTTGGAACTGGCTGCCTGTGACGTTGACAGCAATTGAGGAGGTCTTACATGGGGGTCGGATATTCGGGTGCTAAAAGGTTTTGGAGAAGAAAAGAACAAGGCAATTTCCAAGAGCAAGGTAGCAGCTGAGACAGATTGTAGTGATGTAACCTGGTTTCTCCGTCGATCCCTAGATCCCGGGTGTCAATCGCTGCTTTTAGAAGCGTACCTAGTATAGTCTACATTCACGACCAGCCCGATGATAATGTTATTATGATTAACAGAGTGGTTCATGAAATTGCAAGCGGGGGATAACTTCACCTGGAACGCCCGTCATCCAAGTTGCGGTGAGCTTTCATTACCACCCACTATCACAGCAGCTGTCTGATCATGAAACACGCCCTGAGAAGAAACTTCTGCCACGTTGACGTGGACACCTTCGAGAAGGTGGGCTAGGCAGTTTTGTTTCTGTGAAGAGCGTCATCAGACAGCGTGGGAAATTGAGCGGAGAGAGGAAGCAGTCACGGCAACAGCAGCTTTCATCAATCGGCACACACCGAAACCCGCCCGTTCCATGAGGCCGGGCCCAGCTGGACGTGGTGAGAGCCGTGCGCCTCCTCTAGCGTTGGGGTAGTAAACATTCGCAATGCTGGCCTTCATTTCGCAAAACGAGCTAGCATGGTCTCTTGACACTGCTGCATGCAGACAAGATGAAAATGGCCTGTTGCGACGTCAACAGTGATTTGGAATGGGGGAAAGTGAACAGTGGCTGGCAGGCTCGAAAGGGAAAAACCTTCAGTTCATGGGCTGCTGCAAGGCGTCCTTGGCGAACCATCGCCATGTCCGCGCCAGGGTCAAAGTGTGCGCTGGCAAGGCGGCAGGCTGCGATTCAGCAAGACCGCTGAGCGAAAAGAATCCTGACTCTTGGAACAACATATTGAGAAGCAAGGTAAAGGAGAAACAAAAAACTCGATCGTGTTATGAATGTCATGAAATGCTCAATAGCCATGGTATCCCCCTCGTCCAATAGGTATGTATGTATGTACAGCCCGCCAAAATTGGTGGGGAAAGAAAAACGGCGACGCCCTCCAGCTCGCTCCCAGTCTCTCCTTTTTGAACATCAGATCCGGCCGCGGACCTCCAACCGCCATTTTTCACCGACCTGGTAATGCACAATGTATCATAAAAGCAAACACTTTTCGCTCCCTTCCGGATATCACAATCGAAACTTTAAGAACAAAAATTTGAACAACACGCCCAATGCTAAAGTCTCACGCCCAAAACAACGTCCCAGTCAAGGTGTATTAGGGTACTAATTGCTTAACCGTGGAGACCGCAAGTGCGCTGGCGCATGAGTTCTCTTCTCGCGAGATCCTTGACTGTAGTTTGTGTCAGCAATGATACTTTGGTAAGTTACTGGAAAATAGAAGGTTACATACCACCGTCGTATGTGATGAACTCGTGAAGAGCTGACCCACCGGGAACCATGGGGAGAACGGGAACCTTCTTGTCAGTGACAACCTCCAGAAGGGCTGGGCCATCAGTGTCAATCAGCCACTGGAGAGCTTCCCGGGTCTCATCAGGCTTGATGAGACGCCTGTGCTGGATGCCCATGGCGTCGGCGAGCTTCATGAAGTCGGGGTTCTTCTGGTGAGTGTGGGAATAGCGATCCTCGTAGAAGAGGTTCTGCCATTGTGTAACCATGCCCTGCTCTTCGTTGTTCAGAACGATGATCTTGACGCCAATGTTGAACTGAGCAGCGGTGGAGAGCTCGGTAAGGGTCATGCCAAAGGAAGCATCACCGTCGATGTCGATGACAAGGGAATCTGGCTTAGCCACCTTGGCACCGATGGCGGCCGGCAGACCGTAGCCCATGGTACCGAGACCACCAGAGGTGATCATGGTGCGGGGATGTCTCCAGCGGAAGTGCTGAGCAGCCCACATCTGATGCTGGCCGACACCAGTGGTGATGTAGGTGTTCTCCTTGCGGTCAGCTGTGAGGTTGCTGAGCTCCTCAATCAGTGTCTGAGGCTTGATCAAGCCCTCGCGGGCAGCACGCTCGTAGTCAGAAAGAGGCCACTTCTTCTTCCACTCGTTAATCTGAGCGAACCACTCCTTTCTGTCAGCCATGGTCTTGCTCTCCACCTGGGGCAGGAGCAAGTCGAGGTTCTTGCCAAGATCACCCTCGATAGCCTCAGTGGCCTGCACGACCTTGTTGATGTTCTTGGGGAGGATCTCGAAGTGAATGATACCTCCGCGGTTCTCCTTCGCCGCAGCCTTAGCCGCTGGGGCAAACTTGGCAACACTACCGGTAACACGGTCATCGAAGCGGCCACCGAGAGCAATGATGAGATCAGCCTCCTGCATGGACATGTTGGCATAGGCTGAGCCGTGCATGCCGAGCATGTGGAGGGACTTCTCATCAAGCTCGTCGAAGGCACCGAGACCGTGAAGGGTCGTCGTCACGGGGATGGACGCCTTGTTCGCAAGCTCTCTGAGCAGCTCAACACCACGCTCCGAGCTAATGACACCTTGGCCAGCGTAGATGACAGGCTTCTTGGCGATGTTGACCAAGTGAGCCACACGCTTGATAGAAGCACGGAGCTGCTTCTCGCTGGCCTCGAGAGCGGCGCGGGAGGCAGCGCTGGGGAGCGACGGAATGGCGGGGGCCGTGGGAATAGCACGACGCAGAATACCAGCCGTCACGTCCTTGGGAAGATCCACGAGAACGGGACCAGGCCTTCCGCTGGTGGCAATCTCGAAGGCCTCGTTGATTCTTTGAGGCAGCTCAGCGACATTCTTCACCATGACGTTCCACTTGGTGCAGGCGCGGGAGATGCCCACAACGTCGGCTTCTTGGAACGCATCGCTACCAATGGCTGTGGTAACGACCTGGCCGGTGAAAACGATCATGGGAGTACCGTCCGCAAGCGCATCAGCCATTGGTGTCACAACGTTGGTGGCACCAGGACCGGAAGTCACCAAGACGACACCGGGCTTGCCAGAAGCGCGGGCGTAACCCTGGGCCATGTGGCCAGCGCCCTGCTCGTGTCTGGGAAGGACAAAATCGAAATGTGGCGAGTTGTAGATGGCATCGAACACGGGAAGAATAGCACCGCCAGGGTAGCCGACTGTGTATAGTTAGCCAACTGTGCAAGTTTATGGGAGTAGGAGTAGAGACATACAAATGTGCTTGACGCCGTGTCTGAGCATCATCTCATGGAAGATCTCACCACCAGTCTTGCCGATAAACCTGTAGCGCATTTCGTGTTAACTATGCATACATATATATATATACATAGACGATCCTCATTTGTATAGTTGGGAGACATACGACTCGTCGACATCGTTCTTACGGGCGTTAGCCAGAGGTTGAACGTGATTGGGCTCGGCGTTGAATGATTGGGCGGGCTTTGCTCGTACGTCGCTGTATATAGGATGGAATTAGCCATTGTGTTTTTGTAGTGATGGTAGTGGTGAGTCACTACTAGTAGTAGTATGACTCCAAAGCCGACGATGGCGGTGGGACGACTTACGCAGCGGGCACCTTCGCGGCAGCCGATGTGGACTGATTCCTAACGTCTGATGGCCCATTACGGACACCTGTGATGGCAGAAGCCTTTTGTGTGAGGGAAGCAATTCGCTGTTGGCTAGGCCGAGTAGTGGCCAGCGCCTTGAGGGCGCGGCTGGTTTGACGGATCATCACGAGAAGGTGACTGCGAAGAGACCGGAAGGAGAGCAGACGGCGGAGAGCGGGAGGTGGCGAGCTGTAAACTAGGAGAGCACACCTAGGTGAGAGGGACCTGAAGGTTATAGGAGTGGAAATAGGAAAGTTTTAGCTGTAACAGCGAGAACTGGCTATTAAACAGCAATGTAGAAAGATTCCAAAGTTCCTCTTGACGAGCCGAGGAGTCAATGGGTCTTGTTGGAGGCGGACGTGGTGGTTTTGAAAGAAAGAAACCCTGTCCTTGGCGGGAACGAGCAATCGGAGTGGTATGAGTCGTTGAATCTCAAATTTTTGGCCGTCGATTGTGGGGTAGAAAAGTGAATACACGGGTGGCACGGGCCTTATAGTGGCCCCTAGTGGCGATGTCGGAACTGCCCTGGAGCGCCCGATTTGCTGCCACGGCAAGCACACATGGCCACCGGCAGGCGGGACGGCGCCTGGACCCTTTCACCTGCTTTTTAGAATAAGTTTCTAACCCGCCTAGAGGGTAGCCGTTGTTTCTTCTTTTGCCCTCGGCACCTTCCTGGAACATCATATCACGTTTCGAAACTTTCTTCTATGACAGTTCAGGCATCACACGACCAATTCATCCATCGTCTGGGAACACTGGACCATGACACCGTGGATCTTGGTGGCCGAGGAATTCAAGTTTTTGCGGGGAAGAAAGCTGCGTGCCGGTCTGCAGGTCCGTCCAATCACACGCTGTCAATTAAGTGTTCTCCCGTAAGTAACACACCCAGCGCGACATTGTAGCACATAACGGCAAGCCGATGAGCCGATCCTTCTCTCGATATCCTCGGGATACGATATTGTTAAATTGTGCGATCACGGCCATATTCTTTGAGATCTCTGCAAGAAGCGGGCGAAGAGGGCGACCGGCCCAACGGACATTCTAATACTAGGTACCTGACATCCGGCTCACGGATGACGCCAAGGCGGGGCGGGGTCCATTCCAGGTGTCAAAAGTCACAGCCGTCACAGCCCTGCGCCGGTGGTCGGCCCCACCAAAATATTTCCAGCCGGGTATTCCAGCTTCACGCCGACAGTCGCAGCGGCCGGCCGCCTCTGACTTCACTGATCGAGCTTCGAATTAGGTTCGGCGCTACCCTGTGGCTTGTCAACACCTCCAACTTCGGGCAAGAGCAGCATCCCGCCTTGTTTTCTAGCACTCAGCCCGCGGACACTATGCGATGATCAACTGACGACTGCAGATGCCATCCGACTGCTCACTGCAACGCTACGGGACAGAACTGCAGCAGCAGAATGAACGGAGACAGTTTCCCGAGCTGGCCCTTCCACGTGCACCAAACCACAGCTGCCATCGGATTTGGAGTGAGAATGCTGTCTCTAGCATCAATTTGGATGCTACGCTGAGTGGATATCATCTTGGCAAGAAATCACGCTAACCTCCAGTCTGCTAACAGTTCCCAGACACGATCTTCTCGCTGTGTAAGTCACATTTCCTATTTCGCTCTCAGGCTCTCAGTTATTCCCGCCTGCCGATATTTTACACATTACAAACAGACAAACAAACCAAAAATTGAGTCAACGTACAAGGAGATAAACAAGAGAAAATTACAAGTCACTAATCATCACTCATACTACGTGGCTTTAGCCACCCAAGACTCCGCCCAAAAGACCACCCTTCTTCTTCTTACCCGACTTGAGACTGTCACTGAAGGATCCAAGACCCAATCCGGCAAGGACGCGGTTCAAGCCGAGTGTACCTAGCAACCCGTCAACCAGTCCTCCCAATCCAAGGCCGCTCAGCTATAGTACTAGTGTTAGCACGTTGTTCCTTGCGTTGCAAGTGGACCCTGAAAGGACTTACCAATCTGCCAACGAGGTTGAGCACACCACTCAATAACAACCCAACGGCGGCAAGGATCTGGAACAGAGGCTCGTTGAGCAAACCCCACAGAGGGTTGAGCTCCTTCTTTGCGTGGGGCATATCCTCAAGCTTGCGCTTGGCATTGTCGATGCACTGAGTGACATCGCCAGTGAGATCCTTGAGGAGCTCAGCAAGACGGTACTCCTCCGGAGTGGCCTCGCGAGCAGCAGTCTTGTGCTTGGCGTTGGCCGAGATGCGGCCATCAGGGTCGAGGCCCTTGATGATGCCTTGAGCCTCGGTCAAGATGCGGCCACCCTCTTCGATTAGAGGGCGGACCTCCTTGACAAGCTGCTCTTCGTCGCGCTCGTCTTCTGGAGTGCGCTCTGCCTTGTCGATTTTCTACTGTGTGTTAGTGATGAACAAGCTGTGGCGTGAGTTGGTAGTGATAACTTACCTCGGTGATCATCTTGCAGATAGGTCGAATCTTGTCAAGGCACTGGGCAATGCAGACAGACATCTGGATGGCCATCTTCTTGTCATTCTCGGCTTGCTCGCGCTTCTCCTTCTGTTCAGGTGTCTCCTCGTCCTTGACCTCAGGAATGCCCTCAAGAAGCGAGCAGTGGCCAATGACAGTGCCCTTCTGGTCGACAACATCACCGTCGTCGTCAATCTCCTTGCCCGAGCAGACCTGAGGATCGCCAGAAGTCAACTTGCCAATGAGGTTACCATCACCATCAACAACATTGCCCTCCTTGTTGACCTTGCGGCCCGACATGGGGTTCTTGGACTTCTGAACCTCCTCGGGCTCCCAGCGCTCAGCCTTGCCAATGACATTGCCATTCTTATCCAACACATCACCATCCTCATCAACCGCCCTGCCAAACAAGACCTTGCCCTCTCCCTTCACCAATCTCCCCACGATATCCCCCGAAGGCGTAACAACAGTCCCATCCTTAGCAACCGTGCACCCCTCCAACTCGGCAAACGGCCCCTCCTTGGATCCCTCCCTCTCCCCCTCACTAACCAACTCCGCCTTCCCCAAAACATCACCACTCTCACTCAGAATATTCCCCTTCCTATCACACATCCTCCCCACCATCCTCTTCGGATCCCCCTCCACCACCCTCCCGTAAATAACCCCGTTCCCATCAACCACATACCCCGCCTTGTTGACCCTCTTCCCAGCCAACAAGCTATTATCCACCTCCTTAACCTCCTCCTCCACCTCCTCCTCCGGCTCCCAACGTTCCGCCTTCCCAATCACATTCCCCGCCTTGTCAAGCACATCCCCATCAGCATCAACAGACTTCCCCCTCAACTGCTTGACATCCCCTTCGATAATCTTGCCCACCCACTCCCCATTGCTGACAACCATCCCATTCCCGTCAACAACCGCGTCAGGGAAGGACTCGAACGGCGCAGACTCCTTGAGCATGTCATCACGTTCCGAGTCAGAGATGGGCTCAGCCTTGCCGATGATCTTGCCGTTGTCGGACCAGATATCCCCGTTTTCGTCGACCTTCTTGCCGATGAGGTACTGTAGGATGCCGCTCACGACACGACCGACAACCTTGCCGTCGGAAACGACGTTGCCGCCTTTGTTGACGGTGCCGTTCTTGAGAATGGAAAAGTCCATTTGTTCGGCTACGGTGGAGCCCTCGCCTGCTTCGACGCCTTGGGGTTGGTCCTCTTGGATTGTACCTTCGGGTTGACCTTCGGCTTGGGATGGGGAGAAGTCCTGGACCTGTGACTGGCCGTCTTGGATTTGGTGGGGGTCGAATTGCTCTTGTGCTTGCTCACCAGCTTCAGTTTGGGGTTGCTGCTGCTCCGTGCCGGTGGTGGAGGGGGTTTTCTCTGTTTGCTGCTCAACATCGGGCTTCTCGGACCCTGACTTGGCGACAGACTCGGCCTTGTCGCTGACGGTCTTGGTGTCAATGTCTGGCTTCTCAGAAGCAGCAGGCTCAGGCTCGTCGATGTTGTTATCCGCAGCCTCAACGTCTGGCTTCTCCGAGGCAGCCTTGTCGACTGTCTCCGAGGCAGGAGGCTTCTCCGATGTGGTGGTAGCATCCTCCTTTGCACTCTTGAGGAACTCCTCCCTCGCCTCATCAGTAGGCTGGTTCTCGCTCGCCTGGTCAAAAGCCTTCTTAGCCTGCTCCGTCAACCCCGACGGCGCCTCAGAGATCTTATCCGCGGCGGGGGTCTGGGTCTCTTCCTCAGCCTTGTCAGACTCTGGCTTCTCAGACGACTCGACCTTCTCCTCCGTCGTAGTCTTAGTATCCTCCCCAGCCTCAGTCTCCGTCTTGTCACTCATAGCCTTGGGCTCAACCTTCTCCGGCTTCTCCTCCTCCTTATCCTCCATCTGAATCCCCTCCTCTGTTTCCTTGGGCTTCTCCAGATGAGTATACCCTCCACTCTCCCTCTCCACCTCACTGCCATCATTCCCCTCGAAATCCCCCGACGTGGTCACAACCTCGTCGTTCTCCTCCTCCTCCTCCCGATTCTTGTTCTGCTCCTTCTGGAGATCAATAGCCGGAGGGGAGGGGGCAGAGCGAGGGACGTTTTCCTCTTGGGGGGTGGAGACCTCCTGCTGCTGCTGCTGCTTCTTTCCCTTGCGGGAGGGGAGCGTCTTCTTCGCAATGTCGGACATATTGTCTTGTGGTGCGGTTGTAAAGGTGCCTTCCGTGGTGGGGGTTGTGGTAGGGGAAGCGGGACGTAAGGGAAGGGATAGGTTGAAGAAGAGTTCCAGGATGGCACAAGATAGGGACGGAGGTGAGATGATGGTGTGACTGTATAGGTAGGGTCTGTGGTGGAAAAAAAAAAGCAAGCAAGGTGAGTTACGGTGTGCTAAAGCTGTACAGTGACAACAAAATGATGTAGATGTGTGGCTGTGCTCAAAGGTTCAAGAGATTACCGTAGATAGCTATATAGATTTTTCGTTGGTCCAGAAGGAAAAAAGAATCAGACAAGAACACAGCACTAGCCTCAACCTTTTTATGTCGTCAGCATCTTGCTACCTCAACCACTATTTTCACCCGTCGTCGTCAGACGATAACTTCGAGACAAGCCGGCTTTTTCGAGAAGCTCAGAATATCTCCCCGGACGTCATCATCGTCTCTTCTTTACGTCACGAAACCTAGGGGACTTCTCCTGCATTCACAAACTCCCACTCGCGCGCAAGAAGCAAACTGACAACCCCCCTTTTCCTTGTCCCCCAACACCCCCCAACACCTGCCGTCCCACCCACCTACCTATGCCCCCCGGGATGACTTCATCCCCCTCACCTCCCCGCCCTCCCAGAGGCCAACACCTCCAAAAGCTGCGCGTCATACCAGCCACACATCCCAAAATCCTGCCTGTGGCACTAAGTCTGCGTAACAAATCGACAGATCGGTGGCTTGCTTCAAACCTGTCGGAGGTAAAGTGTGGCGAGTGCCCTCCATCATTGGGCGGGGAAATCTTGATCAGGAAGGTGGGCTTGTCATTGGGATTGGACAATGAACAAGCGAAACCGTTGAACTGGTGGGAAAAAAACTCAAGATTGGACAGCAATGTGTCAAGAAAGTTGGATGTTGTGTGTCACAGACACTCACAGTGTGCGTGTAAGAGGTGTGGCTGGATCAAAGAGTGGCTTGCCGTGTTTACGAAGCGGCAAGTAGCGTCAACTGTGGCGAGGGAGATACGCGGGCTGAGGTAAAGGAGTGGCCGTAGTGGCTGGTGTGTATTTTTCTCTGCCCACCCCCCTTGCTACATGGATATGGATCCTAGTGCAGTTGGGTGGTGAGTGGTGAATAACATGTGGGACTGACTGGCCAGGGCCAGCTACTCAGTTTCCTTCTAGGGCTGGCCTCCCGAAAAGCTGGGGGTGTGTGGGATGAAGCGAAAAACGTTGGATGTTCCGTTTGGCATCCCGGAACCGGACTGGAAACTTGCCGGGGTTCGAGATCTTCGCGTCCCCTCTTCTCACTCAGAAACCGAATTTTAGGGCCTCAGCTTCCTTCTCACCCCTCTCCCACGTGCATAACGGCTCACTAGCTGCTTGTCATGGAACTTTCTGAAAGAAAATTACTTGATACCTTCGCTATTGTGTGACGAGCTCGCTTTCTTTCCGGACCCTTCCCGCGGGTCTTGCAATCGCATAACCAAACATAAGTTTGGCACCATAACCCCGGAATTCGATTCCCATCATTCCTTTCATTACATCATCCCAAGTGCATATACCAACGCCTCTGACGGCAAGACTGATCCCGATCCATCAAGAAAACGAGATGTTAGGCTTGATCTGCTGACTACCAAACACGGTAGGAATCCGAATGGTAAGTTGAATCCCTTCCTTTGTTGACTTCACGTCCAGGAAGATATCGGAGGGGCTGTCACTGGGGTTCTCCTTTCTCCAAGATTCCGCGTTCTGTCTTCTCTCTTCCTCCGTTCGTCTGGGTTGTCTCGGCTGGTCCGGCTCCTGCTCCTGCTCTTTTGCCTGAGACTGCTTCTGCTGCTCTCTCTTGGGAGATTTTGGCGGCGGTGACGGATGCTCTTCTTGCTCGTCTGCCACGCCATCCTCCTGACCTCCCTCTTTGTCTTCCTTCCCAGACTTTTTCCCCTGCTTCTTTTTCCTCACTGATGACGGCCCAGCCTCTGCTTGCTGCTGAATGCGCTCTCGAAGTTCCTGTTGCTCTTTCTCCTTGCGGTGAAGCGGGTTGTTGTTGTCAAGGAACTTCCCCACGACATTCCCAGACGCATCCAGAATATTGCCCAGGTGGTCAACCATCAAGGAAGCATTGGCCTTTCGCATCATGTCCAGTAAGCTGCGAGGTTGGGACTCGGTCCGTGGTGAATGTGGGCTCGTGCTGGGTTTCCTTTCGATCTCAATGTCGGCGACATAACCCAAAAGTTCCCCGTTGTCTCCCAGTATGTCGCCGTCCCTGTTGGAGACTTTGCGCCCAATAATCTCGGGGAGGTCACCGCCGGCACGGGCGAGCACCTGCCCCGTCTGATCGTCTACAATGTCCCCATACTCATCAACTGTCTTGCCCATCAAAATAGACCCCACATAAGGCGGCAATTTTGGTCGCTCAGGTGATAAGGAGATTCCAGGGGAAACCTCGGGAATGCTGCCAATCTTGGGAATAGGGGCAACATATGCTGGGCTCCTACTTTTCGTTCTGTCTGGGGGATCCCTTTTTTCCTGTGTCTCTGGCTCCGGCTGGTCGGTAATGTCCTCAACTTCGATGTCGCTCTCGTCTTCATGCCCAACCTCCACAATGTCATCCTGTGACTGCCGGCGAGACCTTGGCAGTTGAGATGCCTGAGTGAATTGTTTGGATGTCATGATTCTTGTAGTGGTGATCAACCTAGGTGGAATCTGCAGTGTTGGGAGTTGCTAGTATCCGATCGGACTCCAGTCCCCGCAGAGAAATGCAAAGGGTCTTGGGGCTGAAAGCCTGAAACACCAGTTTAGGCCGGTTCCAGAGCATTCGACTGGTCGACGTGCGTGAAGGCTGTTGGGTGTGTGTTGAGGGCGTGAAGTAGGAAAGGAGGGGGTGAGTGACGTCATCGGACCAGGGTTAAATCTTGTGAGCTTCGAGGCTGCAAGGTCTCGACTCAACCCTGGCAGAGTCGAGACCAACATGGAGCTGGGTTGGGTAACACGAGTGAGAAGACGGTGTTAGCCGATTGCACCTCTGCGCTTGCTAAGCTTATTAGGATAGCCTATGCAAATCGTCAGGTTGGCAGTCAAATTGCGAGTCTTTGCCCAAGACAAAGCAGAACATTGAGCTGGGCTTTTGATGTCCAGTGAGGTGGTTTTTTGTGCTGGGATGTGGCTGCATATCGGGGGCTTGGCATTGTCCCGAGGATCAGTTAGCGAACCGTTGAGATCAGTGCTGATGAAAGCGTTGAACTGCCTGGTTAGCTTCGGACCAGAATATCTCAAGCCCTGTCACTGGACGGATCAGAATTCTAGTGTTCTTCGAAATCGAGCGAGACTTGAGACATTCGAGCAGAACAATAGACGGGCCGAGCTGAAACATCATCAACGGACTGGAGAACTGCAGCCGCCATACGATTCGTCGGCCGGTGCTTGTTGAAAACCGGTTTCTGCACCACTGCCTGCTCTGAAGCAAGCGAGGCAAGGCATGGAAGCGAGGTCAACAAGGTGCTGGCTCCTTTGGCATGCAGCTTTATGCGTCGTTAGCGGTTGATAAATCGTGGTTTTCCTGGAGATCATGAACGGATAACCAGCATATATCGGTCTTAGCCATGTCGAACCCCGTATGATGCTACAATGGCATCACGGCCAAGGCCGAGTCGGGCCGCCTGGGAGGTGACTCGAGATCTCGGAAGGCCAGCAAGTCTGACGGCTGCGCCGTGGTAGAGTTGCAGTCGTTCCTGGTGCCGGCATAACAACGATGTTATTGCTGAGGATGACCTGTGCCGCATGGAGTTGTAACAACAGGCCATTACACGGAGGACATTATATGTCTGAGTCGAACCTCAGTCCGTCCATATATCGTAGAAGCGGTATGATAGGTAACTCGGGGAAAATGCAGAAGTGGCCGTCGTGCGTCATGACCTTGAGCGATCCCGAAACGCGCCACCGAGGTACAGCAGCTGCATGCTAAGGTAGGTGGTCGAAGATCCGACGGCAGGCCGTTGTCAGGCAATTGTTCTTCATTGGAATTCCGATTCCTCATTGTCCGGACGTTGTAAAATGGCCTCACCAGATATCATGATTGTCATCAACAAAAGAAAATCTCGAGGTTGTTTTACAGCAGAGGTGCAATTTGTGACGCAGCGGTTGATGCACTGTAAATTGTTTTCTCCCAGGTTCCTGGCATGCCGCTGCATGACAGCTGCGAGCGCCCGCTGGAAAAGCACGGGTCAACTGTGGCACAGTGGAACCTGCCCGCTGAAATCGATCCGGGCCCCTGTGTAACGTGCCATTAAGCACTGGCCATGCTATCGGCGCCATACTAGGCAAAAGCTTCGCCAAACTTCACACAGAGACAAAATACAGCAAAATAGAACAACAACCACAGTGTCCCGAACCATATCTAATACAATTATTAGGATAAAGATAGTATACAAAAGACCAAAGACCAGAAAAAACCCATCATTAACAAAACAACTACTCCATTCGCCGCCCGACATCAGATACCCTCACCCAGCCCTGAAATGCACACGAGATGAGAAAAAGCTCACGAGAGCTTGGAACCGGAAAGTTTAGTTGCTTCAGTTCCTAAGGAATTAGCCCCATGTCTCTGTCTTGCAGTTGACGTGTAACAGTGTGCTATCAAGCGGAGGCGCATCATCCACCATCATGGTCATCTCATCGAGCATCTGTCTAGGCAAACAGCCTGCTGATCGTCCTCCACATGGGAGGGCGTGTCTTGCTTATGTCTCTCTACATGGACCTTTAGCCTTAGGTAAGAAACATGACGGAAAGAGAGATGAAGTAAACAAGAAGGCGATACATCCGACCCTCGAAGCTAACCAAATCGCAGTCGCCGTGGTTGTCGCATGCGCCGTTCACTTGATCAGGGGGAGGGAAGGAGAGGGGAAGGGGAAGGGGTAAGAATAGGGATGGGTAAAATGAAGATAAAAGAAAAGGGTAACTTACAAGAGAGCAAGCTCAAGATCGCCATGGATCTTTGCCTTGAGAGTAATCTCAATGTCGAGGTTGAGGTCAAGACGAAGCCTCAAAGTGTCGCTCTTGCCGCCGCCACCACCGCCTTGTTGGTTGACGGCGCCGCCAGCTACACCACCTAGCACACCGGTTGCGCCGTTGACAAGGCCGCCTGCTGTTTGTCCGACGCTGTCGAGGGCAAGGCTGTCAAGGGGACCACCGCCGCCCTGCTGTTGTTGGCGCTTTCCGCGTCTCCGTGGGGGAGGAGCATAGTCCTCAGACTCCTCACCCTCAGACTCGTAGACCTGGGGCTTTGGCTGGCGCTTGGGCTTCTTGGTCTCTGAGCCGCTTCGGGAAGACATTGTGGGTGTTTGTTGTGGTGGGAGTAGCCGTGAGGTGTTGTGGGAAGAGATGGGTTCAGGGTCTTGCTGATCAGGTTGCTTTCTAGAGAAGTTGAATGATGAGATGCATCTTAAGGGTCCTAGGGACTCCGAGATGGGCACTTATAAACGGCAGACATCTCCAGAACCCTTTGTGTCCAAAACAGGATTCTATCGGACGGATGAGCAATGAAGTCATCGGCCTCGACAGGAGGAGCCCTCATTCTGACGAGTCCAGCAGAAAATCTCCGACACCAGGCCCTACACCAGGCCCTACATCACAGCCGCTACAGCACACCACGGCTAGCCGACGGCCTTACACCATAAGGGTACAGTAGTCACTCAGCACAAAGTATGACTGTCTCTGTCCAATGATCACGGGGGGTAGCACCATGCTCGTGTTCTAGGCAAGCGAGGATGGATCAACACAAAATGGGGGTGTGTTAATCTAGCCCCTGTTTAGCTGCATAAAGAGAAAAGCTCACTAAAATTACAGCGCCGAGAACGCCAACCGCCCCCCCCCCCCCCTGATGCACTGTGCAGCACTCAACACCCGAGGCCAATGACACCCCAAGGGACACCCCCCCAGGGCACATCATCCCGGCCCACATGAAACATGCATTCACACCTCACCCACAAACACCATCATCCAACAAGACAAGTCCAGCTTCACATGATCCTCCCCCCGCGATCGCTCATGTCAACGTCACTCTCACGCACACACCCCCTCCCCATCCTCCACGTTTCGCCTACCCATTCGCGCCCTTGACATAGCGGCTCTCCATTCCCAACTGCAGCTGCCGGCGAAGCAACACAGGGACCCACTGGCGCGAACGGTGTCTGTTCAACACGCCCCCTTCCGGCCATAGCTCCTCTTTGTCCCCCTCCGTTTCGCTCTCATCCTCACTCTCACCCTCGTCCTCGCTTTCACTCACATCCTCCTCCGAAAAACACCCATCGCGATCAAAAGCGATGGCCCATTTCTTGTTTTCCATCTGAACCGCCACAAAGCGGGCCGCGTCACCTTGCAGCGTCAGCCACTTCTCATCACTGGTCCAGAACCATGGCCCGATGGTGTGTCCCAGCGTAGCCTGCCGCCCTCCGTGGCGCACCAAGTTGGTGTCTTTATCGACATAGATCCAGTTCAGCATGGGCGGGTCGTCGGCGATGGTGCTCACCATGCCCAAGTGCTGCTCCTCGGACGGGTATGGGAAGTAGTACCCAAAGAACTTGTGGCCAGGCACAGGAAAGGACGGGTGGTCGATCCACAACTGCCAAAGAGAATGTCAGCCGAACGGAGTTTCTTCCGGCTTGTTGATGTCATCTGGGTTTTCCCAAACAAGACTCACCATGCCGTTCTTCAAAACGCACCAACACTCGACCGGGCCATCCTCGTCGAGAGAAACGGTGACCGTCATACGGAACTTGGCCTTCTCTTTTGCCGCTTCATTGGCCTTCTTCTGTGCGCTCAGGGCTTCGCAGACCCCTATCGTCGTGGGAATCCCCGCTATGACAAGCAAGCCCACGACCATCGTCTCGGTAGTCGATATTCGTCGTATTGGGTGCTTAGGAGGAGGGTAGCAATGGCGCCAGAGTATCCGAGTCTGTGTGATGTCGTCTGGTGTGATTCAGTCTCATTCAAACAACATCTCATACTCGTCAGCTTCATCTTCACGGTGGAAGGTTGAACACAGCTTCGTCATATAGTTCCAAGACCCTACCACCCACCGTCTCTCCGGCCGGCCGTTAGTACGGACGAGGCTGTTCTTGCGTTCACCCCCCTCCTCTCTCCTCTTCTTGGCGGGACAATGCCATCCTATGCAACCGAAGTTGGCTAATCCCGGTAATCTGAAAAGCTTGTTTCCTCCTCAACCTCCCATTACTGCAGCGGCTAAACAGCTCTCATGCAGCATTGACGTCACAGGCCTCGAAACGATGCCCTCCAGCTTGCAAGCCATCATGCCTTTTTTTTGCGCACCCAAAGAAACTTGTTCGGCCCACCCCCCTATGTCGTCACCCGGCACCAGATTCACGAAGCCGTGGTCTGGTGAGAAGCCGAAGAGCCCCAAAATCATGATTTTTGGTCGTTTCCCGAAGCTATGATGCATAAGGGGTCTCACTGGACCCTTGGTCGATCCTTGGAACGGCCTTGGTTCAAAGAATCTCTTTAAACCTCATCACCACTAGGCACCACAAGTGATACCTACTCTTCCCGTCCAAACTTTGCAGCTAGCTTTTTGTTTTGTCCCAGCGTGATCCCAGCATCTATCTCCACCAGAAGCAACACATTGACCTAAAAGAAAACCAGCCTGTCGCCATGTCGTCGGTAAGTTCTTTCTCTGTTCACTCACCATGCCATCTCAGAGAATGAAGAATCGTAACAAGAAAAAGCAGACTCCAAAGCCCAACGAGGAGTTCCCCAAGAAAGAGGATGAGACCAAGACCGGGCAGCCCGAGGCTAGCAACCTGCCTCAGACCTCCACAGTTGGTGACAACAAGCCCGAGGACAACAAGCCCACGGAAGCTGGCCGTGCTGAGACCGACAAGCAACCTGGAGACAAGCCCCTCGACAATGAAGACTACGACGAGGAGAACCCAGATGAGGAGAACGCGGGAGTTCTAGGTGACGACTACCAAGAAGAC
Source organism: Podospora anserina S mat+ (assembly GCF_000226545.1). NCBI lineage: Eukaryota > Fungi > Ascomycota > Sordariomycetes > Sordariales > Podosporaceae > Podospora > Podospora anserina. The sequence continues at coordinate 510,941 of NW_001914856.1, forward strand.
GAGGACCAGGAAGGCGAAGAGCCATACGACGAGGAGGGAGAAGAGGAAGAGGAGCAGGCTTACGACGACGAAGAGCAAGATGATGAGGACGCTGCCTCTGAAGAAGACGAGGAAGAAGAAGAGGAGGAAGTCATCCCTCCACCCCAACCACAGCGACAAAAGAGCAACACCACCAAGAAGGGCAAGCCCGCCTCCGTCGTCGACGACCGCAGCAGCACACCCTCTTCCTCCCAGCCTCCCACCCCCAAGGACGATGAGAAGCCCCAGCCTAAGTGGATGCGCGACCAAAAGAAGAAGAAGCAACGGCAGACCGAGTCTGATGTCGACAACAGACAGGTCGACCGCCCTCGCCGCAGGGGGAAGAACGAGCCATCTTACCGTGAGCAGCAACAGGCGCTGTACCGTCAGCAGCAGCAGCAGCAAATGATGATGCAGCAGCAGCAGCAGCAGCAGGGCGGTGGTGATGGTGGCGGCAAGAACCCATTGAGGCTCAGACTAGACCTCAATCTGGAGATTGAGATTGAGCTCAAGGCGCATATCCATGGTGATTTGACGCTTGCTTTGCTGTATGTTTACCTTTCTTTTCATCTTTTCTACCCTTCTTCTTTTGTGGCTTCCCCTGATTCATGGTCCTGGCTTTGTGTCATCATCGCGCATTGGCTTAGTGGCTTCCACGTGAGCGATACCATGCCGACCAACTCTTTTAACACTTTCTCTCTTCTACTATCACGGATGAACAAGGCAATGAAGGCTCATACACACCGATTTTCTCGGGGATTTTGTCACAGCAATTAGGGCTATTCAGTTTCACGTCATCAAGAGAAAAGAGAGCAAGATCGGCTAACCACGACGGCGCGTTGTTATCACTACAGGGACGGATAAATTGCACTTTTCTTCTTTCCATGATCAGGCGTTGGGAGGTGCAATACCTATGTTGTCAAGGGCTGATGTAATATGCAGATGATGGGGGTAGAAAAGGAGATGTCTTGAGTTTTGTCTACCGAGGTCCAGACCTAGCGTTTCCTTTGTCTTATCTTGTGTGGCTTTAAACTGTATTGTAATTTTGTGTTAGTATGTACTCTATTTATGTTGTAATATGTCTTGCGCTCTATCTGTCCACAGCTCTGTGGTTGTTATTTTTGTCCTACAAGGGGGGTGGGTTGGTGAAGAGTAGGTAGCCATAGAGCTGCTGAAGGTAGAGTGGTCGTCGGCAACCCGCATCAAGCTATGGCCACCGCTACCGAGCGTTTGGGTGTCTTTGTTCCTCGATCAGCGGGAGGTTAGACAAACAAAGATGGTTTAATATCCAGTAGATTGCCGAACCCCAGTTGTTCCGGGTTGTCGGGTCCAGTGCCAAGTCGCGAACATTGACAAGGGAAGGAAGTCGATGATGACTTTGTGTAACGCTGCCATCAAACGTGCAACTATATCGAACTGCGTATATTGTAGACGTAAACCATGAGAATACCCATTGTCAGCAGGCAAAATCTCCACTCGTGTCTGCTTGGTGCATATGAGGTGTCATGGTTGCCGGCTGCCTTCTTTGCAGCGCGCGCTGCTGCAGTGGAATGGAGATGAAGGCCTTTCGGCGCTCCGCAGCCTTGGGATGGTGATAGCTTCACTCCGCTTCCAAGGCCGGCTCTCTTTTGCTCGAATTCGTCTGATCAGTAGGTCGAGTTGCTGTTTCCCGTTTGACACTAAAACTGCCGTATCTAACACCTGGCGCAGTCTCAGTGCACACTGGCCAGCACGTTCCGTCATCTTCATCGGATTGCATTCTCTTCTCATACCTGAAGGACACGGTGGTGTCCCATTTCTGCGCGTGACATTTGCCAACGTGGCCAAGAGGCCACCCCTTTTGGTTGAGCTTCGCCGTGCCAGTTTTTCCCTGCTGCAACAGAGCTGCCACGGGTATCTCGATTCTCGAGCCACTTCGCGCTTCTTCCGCTCCGACCTTCTCACTGCACGCTCACGAAGAGCTCTACCACTCGCTGCCAATTTGACGTTCCCGATTCCCTCATACTCTTGCAACAATGCCCACCTCTCCGCAGGCCGATAGCACCGAGCCCGAGACCACTGCGATCACCGACCCGACCGAGCCACCAAGCTGCATTGCCTGCGAAAGCACCACGAGGAGAGTATGGACTTGCATCCAGTGCGGTTTCAACTTCTGCGATGATTGCTGGGGAAAAGAACGTCCTCACAAGCCCCGCGTCATGGGCACCGGCGGCCGTCCCCACGAAAAGGTCAATCTTGGGTGTGGCCAAGCGCCTCGAATATATCTTCCGCAACAAGGAGGTTGAGGACCTAGACGGAGAGTTTGCCATAGATGCGAAGAACAAGTGGTTCGGCATAGATCAGGGTAGCGATGGGTTGACGTTCAACTACACAGATCGCTTGACCGACCTCAGCATACTGGAGAGTAACGACCACAATGCCGCTGATCGCTTCCCACATCTGGTTTTATTTGTTGGCAAGATCGGTACGTCCTCATTATCAAAGACAGTATGGATCGAGATACCTACTGATACTTGATCCTAAATACCCATCTAGGCGCGGTTAAAACTGCTTGTGAAGGGTGTGGGCTAGACAGACAGTTTGATGGTATATTTGCGTGGGAGAGCCTTTGGTTGCCAGTACCTTGATGTAAATGTGCTAGATTTCCTGGATAGCAGGAGGCCAGATACATAATTTAAAGTTTCTTACCTGAGTCTTATGTTAAATCCAGGTACATGAACACCCTAGGATCACTTGCACTTATTTTATCCCAGCTAGACAACGACTTTATCCGAGCTAACTATCGATCCTGTCCCCAGCTAGCCAGCGACTTTATCCCAGCTAGCCAGCGACTTTATCCCAGCTAGCCAGCGACTTTATCCTAGCTAACCACTAAATTAGATAACAATGCCGTAAGTTATGATCAAGCGATTTACATGTTGGGATGGAATTATCTAAACGTTGGGATAAATGGTGTCTTGAGCCGGGACGAAGGCCAGGGGACGAGAAATTGACATAACGGGCACTGAGCAGATATGAAACATAGGTATGTAGGTACCAGGTATGAGTTGCAAGCCACTGACTACCTAATTCCTATCTTCATTATCCATGCATTTGATTCCCAGTAAGTGTGATTGATACCAATGTCAAAACCACCGGATAGATCTCATCATTTAATGGTTCAACAATTTGAACTTTTCCCTCTCAGATGAACTCCGCCTGGCTTGATCACTGTTTCGAGTCCGGCAACATTGCTCCTACAGTTTTCCACACTATATTTGCTACCTTAGCTCAGCCTGTTCATGAATGGCTGTCGGTGCTTCCTGCTGTCTCTTGACCCCATTCCAAAGATTCATTTCATGGAGCGTTTTACCAAGGTCACGTTATGCCTTGCAACATGACTGATGCTCAATATCTCCCTGGTGGAGGAGATGAACAAGGTCAGCGCCGATAGTGAATCTTGAGGTTTTGGGGTACTTGGTCCTGTCCGCTTTGGGTTGCTGAGGGGTTTGGTGTATGGAAAGATGCTGGTTGGACTGGCTGAGGAGCATGGTGATGGGTGGGGTGGCTTGGCAGAGGTTGGTCTCGGATCCATTCTTTTGTGGGTTCAGGTAGGTAGCTACCAGGTAGCTAGTCAACGTCCACATGAAGTTGTAGGTGGCCTCGACAGCTCAGCGGCCCATCGAAACTCACACACCCATCTCAAAAATGCTTAACGTACTTCTCCAACGGTTCTATCACAGAGATCAACACCTCTTGAACGAACTCGGCTTTCCCCAGGTCTGGTGTGTCGACAAAGTTGACACCGACACACCTCGCAATGACATCCGCCAGCTCCGGCCCATGTGTCATTTCCACCTCCTCCTGCCACTCCTGCGCCGCCCGCCAATGTGTCCAATCATTCGCCGACCCATCGGAGTTACAGTGAGCTTTGTAGTAGGGTTGGTCTTCGATGCGTTCCTGAAAGAGGAGCTGGAGGAGAGTCGTTCCAAGTGTGAAAATAGTCATCTGTGCGTGTTCTCTGGCGTTGGACACTTGTCGCTCCAGTGCCGAGCGGATAGAAGTGTGGTTGAAGTAAACCTTGGGGGGTGTATTTCTGACAACCTGGACATCGCGATCATCCCAGGCTTGGGGGATCCAGGCGGATGTTCCCAGTCCGAGAATGGTGTAGGCAAGCTTGATGCCTATGCGAATACGCTCGCTGAGAAGAAGGGAGGCTGGCTTGCGAAAGTCCACTAGTGTTTGTATACTTGACTTTAACGAGGACTCTGTCTCACTTGGATGTTGTCGTTTAGCACTTAGAGTGATTGTGTTGTCCTCATAGTGAATGGTGTCTCCATGTTGCTCCAGCACAGATATGGGATTTTTCAGGAGGTTGCAACCAACTCGGAGCTTCTTTGGGACAGGCGATGCTGCCTCAGGAAGTTTGGGTACTGCATGGCGTTGTGCCGAATCTGGTTTTGCGAGCTTTGCCGTTTTCCTAGGCATCCAGATGGGGTCTATGATGGATTGACGTGGATTTACCGCGGTTTGGAAGCTCGAGAGTGCGAGCACCGTGGAATTCTGCTGTTTCCCTGCCTTGACATGCATCTCGAACCCGGCATCCAGCCGTATGCGAGCGGTTAGGTCTGCCACCTGATCGAACAAGGGCTCAGCATTGCCGCTCCCGTCACAGGTAGAGTCCACTCCAGCAGAGACTTCGACGCCTACTTCCACAGGCATGTTTGGTGGCTCATTTGAACCCAGAAACAGGTTGATAGCCCCCCTTCCTGGCTGTTTTGCGTGGTGATCAAACCAGACCGTAGCTATCCCACACGGATGAAGAGTTTGACACCTGCAAAGCCAACTTTCAGGTCGAAAAGCCCTGTAGAGCTGAGCCGTCTTAGACTGCATGTCAAGATAAGGAGCCGTGGCAGCTAGGCATGCTTTCCACTCCTCCTTGCCCATGATAGCTGGTGCAAGCAATGTGGCTTGCGCTATACGAAGGTCCGCCTCGAGAAATCGGCTGATTTGTGTGTTTATCGTGGTTACTTCTTTCATCAGATCCCGCTTTTTTGTGAAGCTAACAGCCAGTCTCAGAATTGCAAAATCAACAGTCCCCGAACGTGGGATGTGAATCTAGAGGTGAACATTGTGTCAGAATCCATCATGGTCCTCGCTGAACGTGACCATTCCTAACGTAACTTTCCGTCTTGTATGGGCATCAACAGAGTACAAATCTCTTCCAGAATTTGGTTCAGACGGCGAAGCTTTTCCATGAACCACACCAACTTTTCTCTGCCAAGTCGAGCCTTCAGCATCGATCGGAGCTTTGAATCGTGCCATCCTCTCGAATGCGCGTTGTTCAAGAGGTCTGACTCTGTGGCGGCATCCAAGGCCAAAGGTCGTAAGAGAAGTTCCACGTTCTGTCGAAATGCAATGAGTTCATCTTCGACGGCAGAAATAAAGTCGGGGAATTGTGATGAAAACTTCCACCAGAACTTTGTCATCTGAAGATAACCCCGCACTAGCTTCCCACCGTCGATGATGAGTGGAAAAGTGCCGAGGACGACACCGGCCACTTCGAGGCCAGACATGTGGATTAAGGTTGACGGGCTCCGATACCTTGACGAAATTATAAAGGCGAATTTCAAGTTCCCCCCGGATACCTCCCAGACTTTCTTCTGTCAATCTTCGACGACAGCTTTATTGTGGAGGGGTGCGTTCCGGTCATGCACGTCGGTGCAAATACTACCCGCCCCAATCGAAGAGGGGTAAGCGTCAGCACCTTGCGGGGGCTTGCCGATGTCGAAGGTCATCTTCACCAGTGTTTCATATCATCTGTGTCGATTTTCAACTCTGTTAAAGTACCGAAGAAGCCCCTCGAACATGTCACAAATATCAGAGTACGTTGACCCCGAACTTTTGTTTGACTCAGCGAGGCATTGTTGGGCAAATTTCGAACACTTAATTCAAATCCTTCCGCGAGATCACCAGCATACCATCACAGCACACGATGCCCAGGGCCGCTTCAGTGTCTGGAGACAGGATCTGGAGGGGTTACAAGACGAGCTACTTTGGAACTCGACAGATGAACGGAAACAGGATGCTCACAATGCCATTTACAATGCCCTCCTAAATCTTAACAGTGCCCTGAACGACGGTATGGAAACTCCCTCTCCAAGGTGGCCGTTTCAGCTTCTAACTCCTGCCCTTCATCTACCCACATTAGTTGGATCGATATTTTCCGAAGAGCAGCCGGGCAGTCAAGAAGATGATCTCATGTCTCTGCTGGGAGATGAAGAGCAAGCAGACCCAGAGAACGCAGAACTCGTTGCGTTTCTTTCCTCGCCAACAACTCGAATTGATGAACTTTTTTTCAGTATTCGGTCTCATATAGACCGTTTGTTCAAGCTGGCCTCCTTGTTGCGACGCGAAATTCATCATGAAAGCAGCAGTCTAGCTACAATACCTGTTCCGGCACCAGGAGACGATTTCATCTATGATTATCACATGTGCCGCCTCCAAAGAAAATATCCGAAGCTATCTCAACAGCCTCGGCTTTGCAAGACACTTGGACAGGCCCTTTTATTCCGGCGCGCGTTAATTCTTAGGAAGAGCAAAACGAAAGACCGACATACGCCAGAAATAAGCCCTCAACTGGAGCTGAGGAGCCTACCTACGTTGTTATCAGGCAACGAGTCAAAGTCAAAATCTCCAGCCCCGTCTATGACCCCAAAGGAGAGCACGGCAATCAACACATCTGCAACCGAAAAGGATGCAACTCCTACGTATGATACGGACACTGGGACCGAACGAGTTGTCTTCGAGGAAGACAATGGTGGGCTGGAGGTAGCAGACTTGACCACATTTGTCATTGATGGGATCCCTCTTCAGTTCGGCAAACCTTTTCAGTGTCCGTTCTGTGGTGTCATCAAATCAATTGGCACACGGTCCGAATGGAGGTATGTTGATTGTTTGACAGCAGGCTTGCAGTCTTTTATTTCTACGACTGGGTGCTAATTTGGAATTGTCTGTTTAGGCAGCACGTGTCTGAGGACCTCAAACCTTACGTCTGTACGTCCCAGCAATGCGGATCGGGTCTGTTTGCAAGTCGACGCGAGTGGTTTAGCCACGAACTTGAGTTTCACAGAAGCACCTGGAAGTGTCAGCCCTGTCACGTAAGGTTTCTGTCTCGATCGACTCTGATGCAGCACCTTAACACCAAGCACCAATCCCAAAACTTGAAAACCAGCGATATTTTGGCCATGGTTCAAACAAAAAGAGACTCCTCTACTAGATCCTGCCCACTGTGTGACGAATGGACAACGCAAGAGACGGAGAGGGACAGCACGAGCTTTTGCCAGCATCTGGGAAGGCATTTGCAGCAGATTGCACTGGAGGCGATACCACCGCTAAAAGGGATGGAAGCAATACCATTGATATCGCCTAGGCTCCTTGACCAGAGCGCGATCTTGCGGTTGCAGCCAGTGCAGAAAGTGGAAGCAGATATGAGGCTTCTTGGAATCGACCACCCTGACACTTTGAAGAGTATGACCAGGTTGGTATGGGAGTTGACTGACAGTGAAGAGTACTCGGTTGCTGAGCAGTTGGCGTTGAAAACGTTTGAAATGAGTAAACAGGCGCTAGGGGAGGACCATCGCGAGACACTCTACAGAATGTGTACGCTCGCTGAGGTATATCGTCGTACCCATGACACCAAACACGAATCGGAATCTCTGGCACTACAAGGGCTTGAGGCGGCAAAAAGAGTGCATGGAGAGAATGATCCCAGCGTGGCAAATTTCCTATCTGTACTAGGAGAGATTTACACGGACCTGGGTCGGTTATCGCTTGCCGCTGACGCACAAAACAAAGAGCTGAGGATATACATGGAGAACTTTGGAGGAGAAGATCCCAGCACTATGCACTGTATGGACAAGCTATCAGACACATTACTGGACGACAAGAGGTACACAGAGGCGGAGCATTTCGCCCTCCAAGCCTTCGAACTGCGAAAGAGGGCGTTTGGACCGGATCACACGGAAACTCTGGTCAATATGTACAATCTGGCATTGATTTGGCACGCCATGGGCCGCTACGATGAAGCAATCCAGTTGCTGGAGGACTATATTCACAAACAGCAGAACATCCTAGGAGAAGAATCTACTACAGACATCGAGACGTGGCAGATGTTGCTGGAAAGTTGGAAGGCCCGTCAAGTCTCCAGCCAACCACAGAATGCCAGGCGAGGTAAATCGCGAAGTGGCGGTCAGTAAAATATTGGAGCTAGACAGCGTACTATACGATGCCCATCATACTCAGCTCAAGGGCTGCGGAAGCTGGGTTACCGAACTGCAAACCCAGGATGCCACTACTATAGCTCCAATAATAATCAAGTTCAGTCAAGCTGGTGTATCTCAGTAAATACTACGTCTCTATCCGGGTCTCGGTGAGATTATGTCCTCGTACATATTTTCAACCATGAAGCCGCCGGGGCCGGAAATATTGGCCATCAGCCCCAACTTTAATAGCAACACATTCTTACCCAAGCTATCACATACGACCATAGACAGCTGAAAATACGGCATCCCGTCCGCTCTGCCCGAGTCAAACAGCTGATCGCCGGACTAGTACTCAGGTGGGTGACCACTGGGGAATCCCTGGTGTTGTATGTTTTGGTGAATTTTTGGCTCCACTCAATGCCCCTTTTAACCCCTTCTAATCCCTGCTCTTGGTCTTCGCGGAGCCGACAGATACCATCCACCAACAGCTCCCCATCTTTGATCTGAACATTTCCAGTTACCTTCACAGCCCCCAGAATTATCGCGGCAACGGAAGTCCTGACCGACATTTCAAGATAGTTGAAACTCGCTAACGTTAATGAGAATCATTGCAGATGTTGGTATGTTGTTGGTTGCTAGTTGCACAACCAACCCATCATCACACCCCTGTTCCAAGGTTACATAGGAGCTGACTATTGCTACAGAAATCATCATATGTCCTAATATGGAAATGTTCGTGACTAGGCTTTGTGTAATGCATTGATATTCAACAACCAACAACCACATCGCCCTAACCAGACCTCGCAACCCTTGTATCTTGCCCCCGTGTTGTTGCCGGTGTATGGAATCCTCTGTATAAGATCCCGAAAAGACGCCTTTCAAACCCAATTCTTTGAACTCTTCATCAGCTGATCAGACCTTTATTTCTGTACTATCTTGAAACCTCAACATGGGCCAATGCCAATCCATCAACGCCCAACCTGGCGAAGGCTGCTTGTACGTCTACCACTTTCAACTGGATTCCCCTCTTTGACATCAATTCGCCTCACTAAACCTCTCCCACAAAGTGAACTAGCCCAACGTTGCCGCATCTCGCAATACGACTTTGACCGCTTCAACCCCAACGTCTGTGGGAACATCTACGTCGGCATGCGCATGTGCTGCACCCAACCCGTCTGCTGCCTCTCCCCACCATCGAGTCGCCGGCGGACGGTACCCCCACCGCCAACCATCGAGCTATCGCCCCCGCCCCCCGCTGGTGGGTCGTGCGAGACTTACACCGTGAAGGGCGGGGACACCTGTGAGGATATCGCTTCTGCTTTTGGGGTCTCGGAGGATGGGCTTGATAGGATTAATGTCTTTACTTCTGGTTGGGGAGGGTGTTCTGCTCTTGTGGACGGGACGGTGATTTGTGAGTGTCTGGTTCTCTTTTGTGGTTTCTATGGCGGCTGTAAGTACCTATTCAGTGCGGATTTGCTAACATGGCTTTTCTGTCAGGCGTTAAGGAGTCTGTACCGGATGACGAGTCGGAGTTGAGGAAGTTGTAAAGCGGAATGGGAGGGGCCTTTGGTGTTATATGTATTTTCTTTCTGTAAGAAAGACACGTCATGTTACTTTATTACTATTCTATTTACCTTGCCTTGGCGTAAATACCTAGGTGTACTGTGACATGTAACTTGTGGATAATCCACTTGTTATCATCATCAGCTTGCAACACAACGGCGCATGCATGCAGAAAATAATTAAGAGCTGTGATCACAGATGTATGGATCCCAAATTACCTAAGATACTTGGCCGGGTCCTTGCGGTTGTTCTTACGTTTGATGAAGAGCCTGAGCCATAACCACTTTCTGTTTGCACCTAACCAACACGGCCTGTTCTCAGGGGCTTGCAAAGCCCCGAACAGCTAGCGTCTTTGGAATTCGTTAACTACCAGGTACTTGCACAAGAATATCCGGGTCTAGAAGTCTCTTGTTTTTTTTTTGACTATATCGTGAGGCTCTGCGTCTGAGAGGGGGTCGAGAGGTGCACCACACACAGCACAATCCAAATCTTCAGTTGGGACAACACACCGGTACCGGGATCATGCAGATTTAGCTAATTTCCTCACCATTCGAATCGATCAAATGATCAAATCAAATCATTATTCTTATCTTGCAGGCGCCCCAAAAGTATTGTCGGCAAATGATACGCCGTCATTGCTCAGCCTTATGCGGGGCGAGCACCATCGCCCTTCTGTGGTGTTCTAGTTTTGGAAAATGCAGTTTGGAATTGTCAGGAGGTGTTTGCTTGAGGCTTGGCGAACATGACGCCAGCCTTTCTAACGGGGGGCTCGTTCCTCTCGGCTCTTCTTCCTGGCTCCCTCTGGCATTCTCTTTCTTCATGTCCTTTTATCTTACGGCTTCGCTTGATCACTGCCTGTTGATCATACTCTCGCGTTCATAGCTCTTTTCACCACACATCAACTTCTCTACCCCCCCCTTCCCCCCGGGGGGGTCAATTTGACGCTATCAACTTGATAATGACAGTTTCTCAGACCTTGGAAAACGGACAGCCGCCTTTTGATGAGCAAATTCAGGCCCCAGAGTCCTGTGTTGCTTGCCAACGCACAAACAAGAAAGTCTGGACTTGCGTCCAATGTGGGCATTATACCTTTTGCGATGACTACTGGGACAAAGAGCGCCCTCATGGTCCTGGTACGCCGACAAGATAGGTCCGTTGAGTGAGCAGACTCGTTTCTGATTAGTTTCAACAGGTGCTAGGGGTTTCGACAACCGTCCACATGCAAAGGTTGACCCGGCAGTTGTTGAACGTCTTGAACGTATCTTCGGCGAGGGGAGGACTAAGGAAGAACAAGCAGAATTATTCGATACTGATGCGGAAACCATGTGGTTTGGTGTGAACAAGAGCAGCGATGAATCGTTTCTCGACTATTCAGACCGCTTGATTGATATAATGTTGGAAAGTGATGGGTTCAGCACGTCAGATCGTTATCCGCAGTTGATCTCCTTTGTTGGCAAAACAGGTACATCGAACATGCAGTCCTGATTCTCCCTAAACTTATCGCTAACAACAGCAGGTGAGGGTAAGAGCACAGTCATCAAGATGCTCATCGGCCGCGAGCAAGCGAGTATTGGGGGCACCAAATCCTTTCCTGCGCCCGTGAACGGTCTAACCGACGACCTCATATCGAATTCTGGAGACGTCCACCTTTATGCCGACCCAGCTACTCATCATGAGAAACACCCCGTCTTACTTGCCGACTGCGAAGGCCTGGGTGGCGGCCAAAATGTACCAAGAGCCAAGGAACATCAGAGCAGTAGAAAGGTCTGCACGGCGAAAGTTCCAGCGAAAGATGGGATGAGCCAAAGACTCCAGAACCTCCTCCAGAGTGTATGCTGTGAAGTGTTTGTTTCCTCGAACACTTTACACATTTTCGGACGTCACTGTGTTTGTGGTTCAGGAACCTAGGTAAATCACTCATGCAATATCCACGTGGATTTCTACTGACCTGCTTTTCTTGATCCTAAGTAGGACATTTCAATCAGATGTTCTGGTGAACTTGGTGGAATGGGCGTATTCCTCTATCGAGAAAGCTGTTAATCAACCAGTTCTGCCTCATCTCATCATTACACTAAACCGAACCGACAATGCCATCAACGAGGAGCAATGGGACCCTCGCACCGCTACAGATATGCTACTAGCGGCTCACCAAGATATCACGCAGGTTCCCGAACTTATCAGAATTGTTCAGGGGCTAAAGCTCAGCGGCCACAGCGTGAAGTCCGCAAAAGAGCTTCCCGAATGCTTTTACCAGTCCATCACAGTTGTTCGTATTCCAACCAAAGGACGATATATGCAGATCGATGAAGAAATCGGTAAACTCTACAACACAATTAGAGACAGGGCCACGAGTTCGCACACAGAGAAGAGGTCCGTACGTATGGCGCTCAATGCGGAAAAGCTCCACCAATTCATGAACGCCGCATACAATCACTTTTCAGAGAACCTCGATAAGCCGTTCGACTTTGTCAAGGAGGCCCTACAACTTAACCCCATGCCTCACGACTTTCAAGGCCATATGCTACACCTTGTACTCGCTGTTCGCAACGGAATGAGTAGTATGGGATATCCCAACACCGAGCGCCAGCTCCTGGAGAAGGTGAAGTCCCTGCTCGCATCCTGTATGACACTTGTTATCACTCGGAACAATCTCACAGGTGAGAAGTTTGACCTCTGAGTTAGGTAATTTAGTAACTCGCTGACAGATATTGCAGGGACAATCAAGGACCTCTTGAATAGCACGTTTCGCAAATCAGCGAGAATGGCTTTTGAAGAGCTCTGTGACAAATGGCTACCTTGTGGCTTTGAAAGCAACGGTTATACGTGCTGCAACGTCCGATTCGCCCATTTTAAGGGTCACCAGGCCTCGAATGGCAAAATATTTCAGAAGGGGCCATATCAGCCAAGTATCACTGACGACCAGTTCGAGGGGTGGTTTAATGGAATCGGTGCAGAGCTGAAGAAGATGATGGAAGAGCTCCCACGTGCCGGAAGCGAAAAGGACAATGCCTGGGGTAAGCATCTTCAGCGCTTGGAGCGGTTTTATGACGACAACTCAAAGCTCTCCCACTCGGAAAATGTCAGCCACGGGACTTGTTTTTGCTGCATCAACAGCGTTCCAGAGCAAATGTCTTGCCTTGCGGGCATATTTTGTGCACCGAGTGTGTTAGCGCCCTTGGTGATCATAAAGAACGGGACATCATGCTCGTCAGATATTACCCCTTTCGCCGCCACACGCATAATTGGAACAGGGATCCAGTTCAGATTAGGTTCAAGCCAGAGGGTGCTGGAATACGCGCTTTGTGTCTAGATGGGCAAGTCTTACATCACACCCTCTCATGGCCCTGTTCCATGTACACTCGCTGACAATCTCCATTTACCAGAAGCGGTGTACGGGGTCTTGTTGAGTTGATCATGCTGGAGGAACTACAGAAACTCCTCAACAACATCCCCGTGCAAAACTTTTTTGATCTGATTGTGGGTACCAGGTAAGTCCATATTGCTCTCAGCTTGCCACCATCAGGCATTGTGAAGCTAACTATGAACTCTTTAGCACCGGAGGAATCTTTTCTCTCGGCCTGGGCGTAAAAAATCTTCCTGTATCAGAGTGCATACGCGATTTCAAGGACCTCTGCGGGAAGGCGTTCACCCCCCGAAGACTGAAAAAACTGTGAAGCAGCTGGTACAGGACAAGACCTCTCAACGAAGGGGTGCAGGGAGTCTTCGGGGAGGACTCTTTATTATTTGGTGGCAAACACAGGGGACCTCGGTCGCATGTCAAAGTTGCGATCAGGGAACTCCGACAAGCCTATCCTGCTAACCAACTACAACGTCACCGGCCCCGAACGCGAGAAGTTTAGGCGTATGTGGTATTCGTTCTTTGCCTGCTCTTCCCTTCTGGAACATACCCCAGCTAGGTACCTCAGGTAATTAAGGTACTAACTGATCATAGTGAACTACGAAATTCTGCGTTCGGCAAATCCCCAGAATGAGATAAAGGTCTGGGAAGCGTAAGTCCCCCTTTCACTCAATCTGCACTTATTTTGCACATGGTTAATTTATTGATCGCCCTGCTCACAACAGTGCGTTGACAACATCGGCTGCACCTCCCTACTTCAAGCCGTATGTTCAACCTGCTACTGGGAAATCTTTCGTAGATGGAGGTTTGCATTACAATTGTCCCGCTTGGGTTGCTCATCATGAGCGTCAGATTCTATGGAAGAATGTCCAATATCAACAGCCCGATGTACTGCTATCTCTTGGAACTGGTCTGGGTACCAGTAAGGATGCTGTAACTACCCAGGTCCCCCAGCCAACAAAAAAGGGGTTTCGCAACTTGGTCAACATCATCCTCGGTATGGTTCAGGGCCAACTGAACAGTGAGAAGGCCTGGGACGATTACTACGCGCATGTCGCCATGACCGACAATCCCGAAGACCGGGCACGCTATATCAGTCTCAATGTTATGTTTGATATAAGACCGGGTCTAGACAAGGTTGACCAACTGGATCTGTTGGAGACAACAACTCGTCTAAGTGCCAGAGGGAGCCTCGAACTGAAAGACGCGGCCGATAGGCTGATTGCAAGCTCATTTTGCCTCGAGAGGGAAGGCCCTGTGATCAAGGGCCGTGTTTGCAAAGGTATGTGTTGGTTGTCCCATTGTTTCCCATATCACCACACCTTGAGAGACACACCCATCCTGCAGCTCGATTTATGCCGGCGTTTTAGACGAGTGCCATAGACCTCGCATCCCCCCGAAAACAAGCTTCATGACTGGAAGCTGAAATCATGACAGCTTTGCCATTTTTTTTCTGGACGTTGTGATTTCCAAGTGAAAACCTACTAATATGTCCACGACAGGTTCCATCCGCTGCAGATTCGACCCCGGGAGCGATGATGCCAAATCCCTCGGCACTCTGCTTTTCAGCCGTCTCACGCCCGATTTTGAGCCACATTTCTTGCTTCAGACCGATTACCGCCAGCGTAAAGAGTAAACCAAAATGATTGCCATCAGACAAGAAATGTGGACCGAGATGTGCAGAAGCGGAAAATTCGAGGTCGAGGTCGAGATGGAAAGAGCCTCCTCCGGCCCTGTTCGCCTCTCCCTTGGCCTTCGCGCGCCTACACCAGGCCAAACTTCTCCAAGTTATTTATCCATTAGCGGATTTCCCAGACGACTATATGACGAAACTGTCAGAAGATCCATGTCGACTCAACCACATGACAATGACTCACACTCAATGGTCGGGCGAGCAAATACATCATGGAACTTTTTACCTCTGGCCAGACCAGATGACAGCCCCATACTGATGACCACCCAAAGCACCCCAAGGGATCTGGAAAGAAGGCCTGCACAGGAGACATATGATGCCTCTACGCTTGATCGGCCTCGAAGTCGTGCATGAGTGCGTCTGAGCCGAGGAGTTGGATATAGGTGTTTTTTTGGCGTTCTCTAAAGTCCAATCGAGTTATCTGCAAGGTTTAAAGACTATCTTCTATAGAATATTGACTATATCCTGACATATAGCGACTACATCTTTCCAATTGAACTTGGGTATCCAACATGTCAGGGGGTGACATTGAAGGAGGCTGTTGATCAACAGGCTTGGTGTCACGTGATTGCGCGTCAGCCCCTCCAAATTTTCGCGTTTGGCACTTGCGCTTGAGTGACAGCTTCCAAATTGTCGGGACTGCGACCCCGGTCGACCTGCGACGTCATTCACGCTTGGGTCATTCCCGCCCCAATTGTGCATTTAGAGTTTCGTGGGGGCTTGCTGCCATCCGAACTCTTTATTCTCCTTTTCGCCGGACCCCGAGCTTGTGCTTCTCTTCAGCTACGAGACCACTGCACTGGCAGTTCGCCACGTCTGGCGTCTAGCGTCTAGCGCGTTCGAACTCAACATGCCGCCTCGCAAACGTGCCTCCGACGACAGCGGGTGGACGCCCCCCGCCAAAGCCCTGCGTCTCACGTTTTCGCAGCCCTCACCTCCTTCGCAACCGTCCACTTCTTCACAGCCGTCAACTTCTTCGCAGCCGCCAAGCTATTCGCAGCCCACAGCCGCCGAGCGAGAGGCATTCCAGAATCCTCCCCTGAGTCCTCCCGAGCAAGCTGAGCTTATCGCCCTCACTCAGGCTGACGATGAACCGCTCACTCAGACTGACGATGAACAGCTGGAGCTCTACGGTGGCTTTGGTAGGTACACTCTGCCCCATCAGTATAAAAGGCCTACTAACACGCTTCCGCCAGCCTCAAAAATTGTCGGTGTGAGATACTACAATGGTGTCGTGACGATTGGCGAGGTCGTTGTTTCCAAGCGAGAGCCCTCCAACCAGTACGACGAAAATGCCATTCGCATCGACAATGTGTTTGGCAGGCAAGTCGGTCACATTCCCCGCAATGTCGCGTCCAAGCTTGCTCCATACATGGTACGTCTTCCCGGGCCCACGAGCCTGTCGATATCCCCTAACAAACTGTAGGACGCTGGAGACATTGACATTGAGGTTGTCGTCAGCGGGCCTAAAGAATACTATGAATGCCCAGTCCAGATCAACATCTACGGGACGAGTCACCCCGCGCGTCGCCTTGCTTTGGAGGACCGTCTCAAGAAAGACAGGCTGCTCAAGGCCACCCAGTTGAAGACTACCCGGAAGCAGAATGAGTTACAGCGTCAGGCTGCCGAGAATGAGCTGCGCCGTCAATATGCGGAGAATGAACGGCGTCCATCTATGGGTTTGAAGAGCGACAGGTCTGCCGTGGGATTGCCCGTTCCGGCTCCGGCTCCGGCATCGGAAACCACTCTAGAGGACCTCACCAAGGCCAGTCAGTCCGTGAATGTTCGGCCAACTGGTGGAGGTTTTGTCCAGACGCTGGCCTTAAGCGAGGAGCAGCTCTCACAAATGCCCCTAGCTGAGCAACCCAAGTCCATCAAGGCCAAATTGCTGCCATATCAGCTCCAAGGTCTTGCTTGGCTGACCGCGAAGGAAAACCCAACCTTCCCGCAACCTGGCTCCCCAGACTCGGTACAGCTTTGGAAACGCGATGCCAAGGGTAACTACAACAATCTTGGCACCAACATCACCGTTGCAACGCCCCCTTCTCTTCTGTCAGGAGGAATCCTGGCCGATGATATGGGTTTAGGCAAGACTCTGCAATTCATCAGTCTGATCATGACTGGAGGGCCCGGAACCACGCTTATTGCGGCGCCTGTGAGCGTAATAAGCAACTGGGAGCAACAGATTCAGCGCCATGTCCACGAGAAGGACGCCCCTAAGGTTCTTATTCATCACGGCACGACCAGGCAGACCACTGCCAAGGCATTAAAGGAGTACGGTGTTGTCATTACAAGCTATGGTACCTTGGCTAGCGAGGCTTCTGGCAAAGGACCGCTTTCTCAGATTGAGTGGCGCCGGATTGTTCTCGATGAAGGTCACACCATTCGCAACGCCAAGACCAAGGCTGCTTTGGCCGCTTGCCAGCTCAAGGCGCAGTCACGATGGGTTCTGACGGGAACCCCCATGTATGTTATTTGATGCTGTGCCCATTCTCGAGCTGTTGCTAACTATTTCCAGCATCAACAACATCCGAGATCTGCACTCTCTGCTTAGATTCCTCCGCATCACTGGTGGTATCGAGCAACCAGAAGTGTTCAACATGGTGATTGGTAGACCTATAGCGCTTAAGCAGCGTCGCGCCGTGTCTCTTCTTCAGCACCTTATGAACGATCTTTGTCTCCGTCGTCTCAAGGACATGAAGTTTGTGGACCTCAAGCTTCCGGCCAAGACCGAATACATCCACCGTATCACCTTCTGGGAGGATGAGAAGAAGAAATATGACGCTTTGCTTTCTGAAGCGCAGGGCGCGCTGAGGGATTTCCAGAGCCGCAAGAAAGGGCGTGGTGCCGAGAAGAATAGATTCCAGAGTGTGCTTGAGAGACTTTTGCGTCTTCGCCAAACGTGTGTGTTCTCGTCTGTTTGTATTGTGACTTTCGCACTAACGTGCCACAGCTGCAATCACTGGACACTGTGCAAGGATCGCATCACCGACCTTCTTCAGCTCCTCGAAGACAACGATGTCGTGCCACTCAACGCCAAGAACCGCGCCCTTTTGCAGCAGGCCCTCCAATTGTTCATAGAAAGCCAAGAGGAGTGTCCTGTTTGCTTCGAGGTCATGAAGAGCCCGGTCATCACTCACTGCAAGCATGCTTTCTGTCGGCCTTGCATTTCCAAGGTGATTGAAATCCAGGGCAAGTGCCCTATGTGTCGGGCTAGCCTGTCCGAAGACAACTTGGTTGAGCCCGCACCTGAAAAGGGCATCGAAGAAATGGAGGTGGACAACCTCGACCGTGAGACCAAGAGCTCCAAAACCGAAGCCTTGCTCAAGATTTTGCAAGCTACCCTGAAGAAGGAGGGGTCAAAAGTCATCATCTTCAGCCAGTGGACCTCCTTCCTCAATGTCATCCAGCGTCAGCTTGACGAGGCTGGGTACACCTACACTCGTATTGACGGCAGCATGAACGCCACCAAACGTGACGTGGCTATCAAGGCTCTTGACGAGGACCCCAACACAAGGATCATGCTGGCTAGTTTGGCGGTCTGCAGTGTGGGATTGAACTTGGTGTCTGCTGATACTGTCGTTTTGGCAGATAGCTGGTGGGCGCCTGCGATTGAGGATCAGGCGGTGGATCGTGTGCATCGGTTGGGGCAGACGCGGGAGACGACGGTGTGGAGGTTGGTGATGGAGGGGACGGTGGAGGAGAGGGTGCTGGACATCCAGGCGGAGAAGAGGGAGTTGGTGGGGAAGGCGTTCCAGGAAAGGGAGAAGAAGGAGGAGAAGAGGAAGGAGACGAGGATGGCGGACGTGATGAAGTTGCTTTCTTGAGGGGTGAGGGGATTTGGTGTTTGTTATGAGGTGCTAGTATTGCTAGATACCTGTGCGGGGATATTATGGTTTGTTAATGGGGGTATGTTGGCAAGATATCCTGTGTGTTTTATGGGTGGTATTTATGGTCGGCGGGTCATTTGCTAGAGGTTAATGCGGGTAGAAGGATACTGGGTGGTGTGTATAGTTGGTTGTAGTCTTTGCCAAGATTTAGCTTTCTGTTTAGCTGGTAGGCATGTAATTTTTTCTTTCCCGGTACATAACTTATCTCTGCCATAGCTTTGTAGCTACTATTGCCTGTTAGCTTGACAGAGCATTGTGTGTTATAAAACTCATCATTCTTCAACTTGCAATGTTGTATGTGTATGGTGAGAGGAAGGCTATGAGGTCACACTGTTGGACAAGACTGGGGGGCTGATATAGACTGGTCAACTATCGTAGTTCTTTCTTTCATGACACCAGTGTTTACATATCTTGGACACGAAGAAACATCATGCATGTCATAACAGTCATTTCTTTTCCTTATTCTTTTCCTAAAATCTATCTGCCAGACCTACCCGAACCTGGTCCTGTCCGTCATAAAACCCGTCCCAAAAGCAAATGTACAACTGAAGATAAGTATGTTTGAAGAAGTGAAAGCCAACCCGTCCCATCCCATCCCTCCCAATGATCAAAGTAAACACCGACGACAAAAAAGTCCCTAAGAGTGTCTAAGGAGTGTGAGAATAGAAGTGAAAGATAAAAGTTGAACACCTGACGACGAGTCCAAAAAGTCCACCCACCTAGTCCCTCCCCGCCCTCCTCCTATAGTTCTTACTCTTCTTACACCCCTTCTTTCCCCCTCCAGTCGTCACCGGAGCCGCAGCCTCAGTAGTAGTCGCAGGCCTAGTAACAAGCGTAGTAGGAACAGGTGTCACAACCACCGCTTCTCTCGTCGTGGTAGGAGCAGGGTCATTCTCTTCTTCTTCCTCCTCCTCACCCTCACCCTCACCCTCACCATTCCCACCCTCATACCCCCCATCACCCCCCTCAACCGGCTCCGGCTCAGGGACCACAACCCCCGGCTCCTCCACCCCCGGACTAACCCCCACCCCGGGAATCCTCCCCGGCACGGGCGCCGAACTCTCACTCTCACTCCCCACCTTCTGCCCCTTATTCCTCGGCCCCTTCCAATCCCCACTCCGGCAACTATCCACAATCTTGTCACACTTCTTCTCCTGCCAGACTTTACACCCCCTCGAGCCGCTCGGCGGCGCAGAAGTATAACATTTATCCAACTGCGCCCAGCAGTCATCGCTCGCCTTCCAGCACTCATTCTCGTTGCTATAATCCGGCACTTCCTTTGCGCACCAGTTCGCGTTCTTGAGAATACAACCCGCTGGGATCACACCGTCGGTTTGCTTAGCGTTTGTGCTGGGGCCAGGACCAGATGGACGGAAAATAGCAGGCCCGACAACTTTGTAAGGTTTGGTATCAGGGTTGGATTCATAAACATTGTATGTAACTCCCGGATCAGAGTACTTGACATGGCCGGGGATGGAGACTGATTTATCCGAGGGAATGGACACCGTTCCCGTGGTGGACCCCGACACAAACAACTGGGCGCAGTTGACAAAGAATTGGGGTCCTGAGCCGGAGATGTCGTGGATGGCGAGGATTTCTGAGCGGGCGAGGTAGTAACCTGTTGGCAAGCCGGAGGGGAGGGAGAAGGAGAGGAGGCCCTTGTCCGCGATGAGCTTCTTTGCTGACCATTGCTTGCGAGAGGAGTCATAGCCGTCGGAGTAGATCTTGAACCAGCCGCCGCCGGCAGGGTTTGTGGTGGCTATGTTGGAGACTTGCTTGAGGTAGATTGCTACTGAGCCAATGTGGGAGGGGTCGATGGGGCCGGCGCCCTTGGTGGGCTCGTCGGCCCATTCGCGGAAGGCAAAAGTGAGGGTTGAGCCCGCGGGTGCTGGGCAGGTGAAGGCCACGGGGGTGGCGCCTTCGAGGCCTGGGGGGAGGGTTAGATACTCGGGAAGTAGAAGGACAAAGGGGGGAGACATACCGCAGGCCATGTTGGCGTTGTTGATGCCTTCAATGGGAAAGGTGGCGCGGTCGGGGTTCTTGGACATGCGGATGCAAGTGCCATCACCTTGGTTGACGCCGTTGACGAAGACGGTGGTGAGGACTGTGTGAGCTGTTGCCAGGGAGGCAAAGGTGGTAGCCAGACTGGCTATGAAGAGGTTGGACCGCATCTTGGTGGGTGGCTCTCTGAGGATGTGATATTCTGTAGGCCAGCTGCCGAGGTTTGCAAGTCGAGTCGAAGTGACTGGCGCTGAAAAGGTCGAGGCGTCAAGAGGATGATCAACAATCCAGGCTATTGTCTCTGTCGAAGAGACTGTGAAAGAATAGGGAGAAACAAGAACCAAAAAGGAACGGCTGGCTCTTGATGCTCCAAACTGAAGCGAAGCGAAGGAATGACCAAAGATATACTTTTGTCAAAGCACGAGTAGAACTCCCAGAGTCGAAAAGAATGAATGACAGCCTGGTGTCAAAGAGGGAAAAGAGTCTCAGGACTGACTGAGGGACAAGAGAGGAAGCAAGCACCCGACCTGCTGGGACCAACTATGGTCTTATACAACAGGATGCACACGCAGCATGACAAACAAACAGCCGAGGAGAACCAACGCAACAATGATAGGGGGTGCAACCAACACAGGGATCCCTACCACGAGAGCAAGGGACCGGAAAATTTACCTCACGTTCCTGTGCATCCATACTGTGTGCATGCAGGTACCGAGATCCTCCCTGCCACTTACATGTAAATCCTCCCGGCGTAGCCATCCAAGAGCACCGGTCCGGAGGTAGGGTCGGGATGTTTCCC
Source organism: Podospora anserina S mat+ (assembly GCF_000226545.1). Classification (NCBI taxonomy): domain Eukaryota; kingdom Fungi; phylum Ascomycota; class Sordariomycetes; order Sordariales; family Podosporaceae; genus Podospora; species Podospora anserina. Next base: position 532,506 of record NW_001914856.1, read on the forward strand.
CAGGGGTCATCCATCCAACACAGGGTACAGTCAGAAAAAGAATCCAGCCGTAAAGGACTCGGTTTGTTTGTCGTGAGCAAACAACCCCTTATGATTGGCGCCCACCTCCTGGACCACCTCAGCACCTCCCAACGCCACTGTTTGAACCTGAGCCATCCGCCTGCATATCACAAAAGGGGGGCTAACAATCGCGGGGTGGAAGCTGCGGGAGTCCGTTTGCTTGGTTGTGCGACGTCATCCCGTCATTCCCAATGGATCGACTCTCCTCTTTTTTTTTGTTTACCCCTGGATTTTGGCTGCCGTTGAAACACGCCGCCAAATGCAGGGGTAGCAAGAGAGGTTTTTGTTTTCCTCCGAAGTTGGTGCGGGAACATGCAGATCAGTAGATCGTCCGTCCCTCCACTCCGGTGGTCCAGGTCCGTGGATTCCAAGACATTGGTGTTTCGTAACTTCTCAGCTGGGAGAGAGCGGTGATGCGGCTCTGGTGGTGATGGTTTTGCGCTTCGAGAAGTTGCATTGGCGGCAATCTTGGTAGGTTTTAGCGGCGAGCGGCAATGGGGGAAGCTCGCCCAATCGTGGGTTAACCGCCGTGGTGGGTTCCCCTCTATTTTTGACGACGACCAGAACCCAGGCTAATAAATATCAGATTGCGAATGGTCGTTCAACTGATGATGACGAGAGCGAGATTTCATCTATTTGACGGGCACAGTAGTTGTTAGCTTGTTACTGTCAGAAATGACATATACAGCAGCTACTGCTGGTGAATCGGCCTTCAGTCTCCGATGTCCGAGGTGCAGGTGAAGGGACTCGCGGAAAATGCTCCAAAAATGTGACACGACACGGCACTTATTTCCAGGCGCATTTTTCACACAGGAGGTGATGTGAAAAGTTCCTCGAGAGCTGAGATGAGGAGATGTGAAACGTAACAGTGCGGACGACGATTTGGTCGAGGCTGAAAGACTTGGTCTGATGAGCGGCGGCAGTAGTCGCAAGGAATGGGTATATCTCCTGTCTTGGCGGTTGATCTTGAAGAAGTGAGGTCTAATAGAAGCCGCTGTCAATAAAGTTGATGGCTGGAAGGAATAATAGGTACTGACCACTCGAAGTGAGCAGGCTGGGTTGCTCCCTCGTGCCTGCCCTCGAAGCAAGCCCTCCTTTGACCTCATTCATTCAGTCTCCCTCCATAAACTCGCACATCACTCAACTACCGCAACTCATGCAGCCAGCCTCCGACTCCAAAGCAGTGTAATCCATCACCATCTCAAACCCCTCATTCCACCATCTCCATCTCTTCCGCGTCCGATCCACAACCTCGATAGCCTCGCTTACACAGCACAAGTGTTTCCCCGGACGGAGCAACATACCTGCATCTGACACCAATATTGATCTCTCTTCAACTGCCGATCCTTCAGTGATTACAGTAGCCTCCCGTCAAAAGCACCCACCCGAACTCATTCACACATGGCTCACTCACTTGCGCACTCACCCATGGCTCACCCACTTACGCACTCATCCATGAACGAGACTTCTAATCCTCACTAAGCCACCGACATACGGCCGTGCGACCCTTTTCTGTTCCTCTGCCCAATCTTTCCTGCGATGTCTCAAGCCTACCTGCCTACCTTCCTTGATGTTGTCAGATCATGCCTAGCAGCCCAACCCGTCCCGAGTCCGACAAGACAAATCCAGACCTTTTACTTCTCTCATCATACCTACCTACCTACCCTACCAAACTTATAACTCGGATGCTCGGCACTGCCCAACCATGACGATACCGACAAAACCCCAAGGGTGAACGTTAGTCATTCATCTCGATCACCAACAGGATTGGACAGCGGATCTGAGAGAGCAGAAGAAGGAAAACAAAACAAAACAAGGCAATGCATTGAACAAGAAGCAAGCGTCTAACCATCTATATAAAACCCAAATATACCCATGAGGTATTATTCCTTTCATCCTTGGATTTTCCCGGTGATTCATAACGATAGTCATAATCAGCCCTCTTTTCATATCTACCTCATGTAGCATACCCCTATCAAAGGTGGTATACTCAGAGAAGATGCCCAAAACCCAGACTCAAACCCATCAGTTCCCTATACCCAAAGAAATTGCAAAAGAAAAAGGATCTTCAGAAAAGCCGTTATCGAAGTCTAAAAGGTACCCTCAATGGCGAAGAAAGAGGTGCAATGGCGAAGAAGTAGATGCGGCGGTGAAGCAAGAGGTGCAGTGGTGAAGAAAGAGGTGCAGTGGCGAAGCAAGAGGTGCGACGACATGCTGAGGGGTTGAGTGTCGAGAGCTCTCTTCGGAGAGCCAGGCGCTGATCAGTGGTCGTAGGTGTTCCTTGTCCAAACTGGAGTGTCCTCTTGATCCACTTCATGGGGTGCATCATATTCATCCACCACTAGATCCGGCCGAGGTGTATAAGCCTGCTGGAAGGCCGAGGGATTGTTGGTGCGCATTCCAAACGCACCAGCAGTTTGACCGGCAGAAAATAAGCTGCCCGTGCCGGCCAGGAGAGGGCCACTAAGAGGGTCGTTGATCCCAGATAGTGGCTCATGAGGTGCATGCATGTCGCCCATCAAGGAAGCCGGCCGAGTTGTAGAAGGCTGCTGGGAGGTTGGGGGGTTGTTGATGTACAGTTGACCATGTCCAGCAGGAACCGCGGTCTGGCCAGAAAAAAAGCTGGCACTAAAGCCCAGAGGATAGCCTTCTAGATTGCCGTTGATGCCTGTAAGCGATCGGCTCATCTCATTTTGAGCAGCCACAAACTCAACATGACTGGATGCCGGTAGTGAAGCCACTCCAGTCGGGGTCTCAGAGGCCTGCGAGTAACTGAAGCCGTGAAAAGGAATCCCGTGGGGGGGGGGCAATAAAGCAGTGGGACTTTTGTTGCACCAGGCACAGCTCTCACTGTTTTTAGGAAGTGAGATGCCCAAGGGTGGCTCTGTCGGTATCGGCGAGGTGGGTAGGGAGTAGGATACGAAGCCGAGCTTTCCAGCCCAGAAGGCCAACAGTTCACTATCCTGAGCATTGAAATGGCGAGTCTCCAACACCTTCCTCAACACGAATGAGGTATGCGGCTGCCATTCGAAGTGTTCCACGTCGTTGCCCTGAGCCTTGAAGGCCTCATACACACCATATTGGCGCATGAGATTCCGGAAACGATTCGAATAAGACCACTCGTGACCTGCGGCCATGTGGTTGGCGATGTGCTTGCAGTAGTCTTGAGCGGTTGCAGTAATTCTTGCAGGTTCGGAGTGGTCGGATACTATAAAGACCTCCCTGCAAACCTTTGCACCACATGCAAAGACGACCTGTGGGCATAATGCAGTTTTGCAGTCTTCCAGTAAGTCTTCCAGTTTCCCACAGCGAATCGGTTTACTGTGGTGCAGGGGTAAGTTTTGCCTTCTTGTCAAGTACTCGCGCTAGTCAAGGTCCACCCTGACGATTGTATTCTACAAAATAATCACCATATCTATAGCTAGTATTTTGTATGCATACCATTCGCTGCAATTACTGCCTCACACCGACTGGGCATCGAATCCAACAGCGTTTGAAGGTAAGATTCCGGAAGCTCTTGCCAGGCCTCCTCCACGTACCTCTTCAACTTCGCGTACGACGGCTTCTCCTCAAGGCCGTATTTATCCTCAATATAATCCTTCATCCAATTCCAACAGGATTCAATAGGGTTTAAATCTGGGGAAAAAGGAGGCCAATCAACTACTCTAATCTTCCTATTCTCAAGATCCTTCTTCGTACCGGCCGCTCGATGGCCAGGTGCGCCGTCCTGCATAAAAGAAAGCTGTAAATGGTGTTGCTCGAAGGTATCGTTAATAAATTCGTGGACGTTAGGAAGGATATTCTTTCGGTAAGAATACTCATTGATCGATCCCCATTCCTTTTCCCAGAAGATACCAGGGCCTTTAGTTGAGCCGTAAAAGCAGCCCCAGAACATCCACCCTCCTTTTCTCTGGTGCTTTTCAACGATACAAGTAGGGTCCCATTCCTCGTCGATTCGGCGTGTAACATACTGCTTACGGTGAGGACCACCAACTACCCAGGTTTCGTCACTCCAAAGGATTGTACGCCATTGTTCGAGAGTCCAGTCTTTATGTTCTATAGCCCAGGCCAGTCGCTTTTGCTGGTTGGCTTCTGAAATAGGAGGCTTCTTCCGAGCAACTCGACGGCGAAATCCGTGGCGGTAAAGGGCGTTGCGAATCGTAATCCAGTTAAGAAGGGAGTTGAAAAGGGCAATAGAAAGCTCCAGGAAGCTCATCCGACGGTGTGCCTTTGATTCACACACATACCGAATAAGCTCGAGCTCTTGATCGGCCGTAATAACGCGTGGTCGGCCAGATCGTGGGGCGACCTCGGCCGCCGGGGCTCGTATCGCATGGCGGATTTGGTATTTCGTATAACCAGTGGTTTCTTGAATTCGGGGTTGGCTAAGGTGGCCGTCGAAATAAAGGGTACGAATTCGTTGACGCTCTTCAGTAGTAAGGTGGCGATTGGGAGCCATTGTGGTGCTGGCTGGCTGGCTAAGTGGTGTTGAAAGGTGGAAAATACTGGTTTGGAGGAAATTGCGGTAGAATTTTGGCCGAAGTTGGCCTAGCCAAAAAAACAAGGCCCTGGGCGGTACTTGACAAGGGGGCAAAACTTTTGTACGTAACCACAGTATGGCCAGCCTCCTTCAGATGTCCTTTCATCCCAGGAATGGAGTCAAACGGCTTGCCGCAGCCGCTCTGGGGACACTCCCACTGACAGTGGTTCGTGAGGTGAAATTTGTGCAAATGTGTGACAAGATTGGCTTTCTGCTTGAAGGGTTTACTTGGCCCGACTTCCAAACACAGCATACAACGAAGGGAAGCAATGTCGGTGTCACTGTCTGTCCGGGCTGAGGCGCCCTCCAACAGTGTGTGGATTCCCGGTTGCTCTCCATGATCGGCAAGATGCATTCCGATAGCCGTAAAAAATTCGACAAGTTCGCTCCTTGTGAATTCACCTAGGGCTCTTTCAAGCCACATGTTGATCTTGGGTGAAGTCATTGTGAGCTGCTGAGATTGGCGCGCCGAGTTCCAGGTTGGTAGTATTGGAGAGGGAACGGGACAATGTTCGACGATGGACTCTACCAGGTCCAGGTAGAAAATGAACAGGAACTGTCGAGTGAGGTTGAGTGTGTTCGCGGGTATCAATATGATAAGAAAAGTGATGTCTTTGGGATGGAGGCGTGGTCTCTTTGGAAGAGCAGAATAGATTTGGCGTCGTTGAGATGAGCTGTGAAGAGTGATGGTGGCTTTGGTGTCTTTGGAGTGGGAAGTGCGTATGTGTAGAGGGCGTGTCGCTTGGGAAAGGCGCAAAACAATATATTCAAGATAGCAGACCCCACGCTATTTGGACCGAAGGCATGGTATTTAAAAGATGAAGACTTTGCTTTTGAGTTGAAGGCGTAATTCAAAGATTGAAGGCGTGTCGAGCCGTGTTGAGACCCGGATTGTCAATAAAGAAGCGAATCCAGAATGAAGACGGTAGTTAGAATAAGCTGGCGGAAAGACAGAAGACGATGAAATAGAGCCGAAATGAGGAGTTGTCGAATCTGCCAAGAAGCAAGTGAAGGTGGTGGTGGTGGTGGGTGAAGGTGGGAAGAGAATGTAAACAGATCTGGTGAGGGTTCAAGGAATGAAAAGAAGGGGCTGCTCGATACGTTTTCCTTCATCCATCTCACCCCCCCTCCCCGAGAATTCCGCCCTGAAAACTGAGGGTGAATTTGCACCACATCACCGCCATCTCAGTGACGGGACTTGGGAGAAATCTGGGGGACTCCAGCTAGCTACACTATTGTTAATATCAGTACCTACCTACCTATTGCGTAGCTTGAGCAGTTCTACCTGGAGGAGACTATTTCAAGGTACAGAAGAGGCTCAGAGAGCATCAGAGGTGCTAAATTACCACTGTGATTGACGAAACCACTTCAACATCGCCATATATTCACAAACATTTTTTGCCTTGATTTTTTTTGCTGTTCCAAAGCTTGGCCTTCAGGAAAGGTGACAAGCAAGAAAGCGTATGGAACGAAGTCGACCGACATCGCAAGATAAGTTGCGGTGTGCTTAATGCAGCGGTAAACAGGGGTAGGCATCACCAATCACATCATGTGTGTGAGTTGATTCGATCATGTTTGATGACTGAGCCGGGCTGAAGTGGGCTTTTTTTGTTAAAACGAAACATGCGAACGTCTTCGAAAGGTTGACCTCGAGAAGGAGCGCGGATTATTTTCTCTGAACGTCACCCTCATTTCCAGCCCTTTCATCGGCAGAGGTTGTAAGTCGAGAAGCTCAGCTGGGCAAGAGGGTTGATATTGATGACCCGCAGCGTGAGGCGCAGCAGTTCAGGGTTGACAGTTGTGCCGACCTGACCTGAGTGGCCAGCGCATGCCGATGGGAGACGCTCTGACAACAATACATCTCATCATCCCCCGATTGGACTTGCCATGCTTCAAAGGTGTTCCAATGTGTCATTTCTTTGGTGTAGTAAAACTAGCTGTCTGCATTTCTAGCCGCCATTGGTGTCCATTATCTAGAGTTCCCCTTCCGTTTTGTCACTTTGTTGGCGATTTTGACAGTCATCAAACATCTCATCATCACCACTGGCAATGGGACAGGAGAGTGTACCTAGGTATCCATGCCCAATGCGCAATAGGAAAATTTTACTGATGTTGCTCCGTGAACACCACAAGTTCTAAGCTCTACTCTTCCAATATGCACATCTGACAGATAGGTACCCCTTCATTGCAAGCATCACGCCCACCTTCCACAAGCTCTCATGATACCGCCATGGCAGAAACAAGCCGCCAGTCCGCTTCTCCCAACATTATCTTACAACAGCATCACACAGGGGTTGTCCAACATACCTACCCAAAACGAACCCTCCACAACCATCCACAAATTATTTTACACTTCACACTTCAAGCTTCACATCTCACCCCTCACATCAACCCTCTGAATCTAGCCCTCAGAATCAACCCAACCAAAAAAATCTTTTGAATAATAACTATGTATCTTATAAAACAACATCCCACACATCAATGATAAAGTAAACCCCCTTATCACATAATCAAAAGACGAATATAACAAGGAAATCCTTAGAGATAGACAGCCAGAGACAGAGAGACAAGACAAATCCTCAAAAAAACATATCCTTCTTTTTCTTTTCGCACCCCAAGAACTTGAAAAAAAATGATATGCAAAACATTATATGATTAGTTTTAACAGTTTAACACCCCCCCACCCTCCCCATCTTCAGTTCAGTTTTACAAGTTCCCAGAGAGAATCGCTTCAGTGGCTGTCACCTTGTTAGCCTCACATCATCACTTGGGGGGAAACAAAACAGTGGAGGTACTCACCCGAATTAATAAACGCCCTCCTCCCATCAAGCGGCACCCCAAACCTCCTTTCCAGCTCCATCTTGATCTGCTTCTTCGTCACAGTCATCAGGTCCGCCGTCCTCAAAATCTCCCTAATCTCCGCCAGCAACGCCTCATCGCTCGGCATCCCCGCCAGGTTCGTCATCTCCAGCTCCTGCTGGCTCCCGGCACCCACACCCAAAAACTGGCTACCCCCAAACTGGCTCTGCCTATTCCCCGCCATGAGCATCTCCGACGCCGCCAGGCTCATCCGGCTCTGGTTCTGGTGATACCCCGTCGTGCTCACCGGGCGGGAGGGCACATACCCATACTCCGACACGGCAACAGGATGCTTGGTCGCATACGAAAAACCCGACACCTCCGACCTCGCGTCGTCGCGCGAAGTTTGCGCCTCCCAAAGCTCAGCCTGATACTCCTCCCACTTCTTTCTTGGAATGGAGCTCGGGTCGAATTTGCCCTCGTCGGAAATGACGACTTTCTTGCCGTCCTCGCCGGCGATGACACGAGTGTTGCCCCAGTTGAAGTCGTCCATGTGCCAAAAGGCATACAGCGGCAGGGCAAAGCTGAACACGGGAATGGCGAGGACGTACAGAATCATCCACCCAATCATCTCCCACTTGCGACGGAGGATAAAGATGATGGCCTGCAGGCCGTAGATCGCTCCGAGAAGGACAAAGGCGGTAACAGGGATGACGGTCGCCTTTTGGGTGACCATGACGATGAGGTAGACGATGTAGGCGATCGTGACAGGCTGGACAATGGTGGACATCAAGTCGATGAACACGATGAACCTCATGCTGAAGCAGCAGAAGCCGCAGAGCTGATTCAGAGGGATAAGTTCCATCAGGTTGTGAACGGTAGAGTTGATCCATCTGCGGCGCTGGGACAAAAACACAGTCCAGGAATCGGGCGCGATGGTCCAGGCGTGCGCGGAAAAGATGTACTTGGTCTTGTACTTGGAGTGGTACTTGAGGAGCAACGTTGTCAGGTAGCGATCCTCACCCAGGTGCAGCAAGTTCTTCATGTGAAGCGTGTCGACACGGATGGTGGCGTAGCCCTCGATGATTTCGCGACTGACAAACAGCGGCTTGCCCGTCTCGGCGGCGCGGATGCGGTACATGGAGAAACAACCGGGCAAGCAGGTGACGGAGCCGAAGAGGGATTCGAAGGCCTTGGACAAGTTGTGAGAAATGTAGTACTCGTAGACCTGGATCATGGTGACGAAGGACGATTTGGCGTTGGTCAGGGCTGTCTCACCGCACACGGCAATGAGACGGGTGTCGTCGAGGAAGGAGGAGACCATGCGGGTAGCCGAATCAGCAGCCACAACGGTATCAGCGTCGATTTGAAGCAAATACTCGTAAAAGGTCGGGTTGACGCCAATGATGTTGCGGATCTGGTGGTACATTTCGAGTTCGAGAGGGCTCATGGCAAGGTTGTAGTGGACGCGGTTGAGGAAGCGCATGATGATCATCTGAGAATCACGCTTGCCACGGTTGCCAGGTCGCGAGACTTCAGAAGGCTTGCCGACCTTGGAGACGACCAGGAAAGGAACGATGTGACCCTGGACCTCGTACAAACCAGAATAAACCTTGCCCATATTGTGCTGCTTCTGACCTTCACCCAAAGACTCAAAGCTCAAGGGCTCAGGGTCGACCGTCTCAGAAACACCCAAGATATCGAGGACAATACGGGGGGTGGGCCTATCGTTGCCTTGACCGATGATCATACCATCGCAGACAATAACCAACAGTTTGCGCTTGTCATCGTACCGCATGCGAGCAGCCGAATCGATGGCACGACGGAGAGACTCTTCGTCTTCGGTATAAGCCGGAATCTGACACATGACAAACTTGTCGAGATTCTCTGGGATATTCTTGGTACCAAACTGCAAAGCAGCAAAGAACTTGAAGGCGATAACGGAAGCCAGCAGAATCGAGATGGACAGGACGAGGTATTCCGAGAACTTGCACTGCGCCGAGCTACGTGTGTCGACATCGGCCACGTAGAAGAGATTGTCGAGACACAAGCGCATCCTGCTCTTCATGCCAGCGTCAAGATCCATCCCTTCCCAGAGGGCCGAGACATCCTCGCCAGAGCGTCCGCTGAATAAACCGACGACCTGCTCGTGCATGAACTCGGAGGCCTCGCGATCAGTAGGCTCGGGTTCACCAGGAGGATTCCTCTGGCCACGACCACCCTTCAGGTATCTAGTCATGTCGTAGACACGGCCGTCCAGGATGGCAATGGCCTCACCCTTGTTGGCAAGTGTGCGGACATACTCGGCTGAGTAACCGATATTTCCAACCTTGTATCCCGAATCACGGAGCATACGCATCTGCTGCGAGAACCAATCCGGTCTGCTGTCGTTGGTGAAGTGACGGAAGTCGTGGTATTTCCAGTTGGTATCCTCGCGGTTAAGAATGTTGGCAGAGCCGGTGAGGTTGGTGTTGCGGTAGTCTAGCTGGACAGCAGGATCGATTTCGCCATACTGGCCCTGGCAAACAGCAGAGACTTGCACGGGGAACAGACCGGTGATATCCATGCCGCCGTACTGCTTGAGCATCTTCTCAGGGAGAACATCCCTACCGGGGTAATGGCGCGGGTAGAAAGCACCGATATCGAAGACCTGGCCACGAATGGCAGCATAGGCGGGATTGTCGTCCTTGCCATCATACCGCGAAAGCTCCTCGGGACTGTATACGTGCTGGCGCGGGCAGATAAGCATGGGGAAACCGACGATGAAAAAGGCAGCAACAAGACAAGAGAACCAGATGATCATGTTGATGGCCAACTTTTCTCTCCATGCCATGCGCACATCCTTTCGTGACATGCGGCCCAACCATCTGATCAAGAAGTCAGGAATGAACCAGGTCAAGAAGTACACGATAAACACCCAACGCTTGCGGCTCGGGCTGTCCTTGTACACCTCGACCTCCTCCATCGTCTTTTCGTTGCCACGCTCCGCCATCTGTTCTCTCGTCTCGAGGTTCTGGAACATGTCGCCGTTGCCCATGACCGAGACCCCAGCGTCGGACCTTGCATCCACATCATTGCTGCCAAAGTAACCGGCCTTCTTTTCGCTTGGGATGCTACCGGGAGTAGCGCCCGCGGACAATGGCAGCCGCTCCTTGGACAGGAAAGGGTTAGACACCCCGTCTCCGCCATCCGTATACGGCCCCTGCGAGAAGCCGTCACCCAGCTGGGCAATCTCCATCCAGCACCTCTCACTGAGAAACACACCAGTAGCACCAATAGCCACCTCATTGCTCGGCCACCTCTTGTCCTCCACAACCATCTCAACCTTCTCCCTCTCACTCCCCACCAGCACCGTCTGCGCATCAGCAAGTCCCAAAAACTCCCCAAACGGCAGGAACAGGCTAAAATCAGCAGACCGAATCCGCTGGCTGATCTCAGAGATACCAAACGTCTGGACCTGAGCCCGCACACACTTGGTATCGAACTGATTCGCGATCCTCCTATCATTCGGCTTGAGACAGAAAACAAAGTAGCAGTTCGTGCCCGGAGCATTAAAAGCACGCGTGACGTTGTCCAGCGCAGCCAAAAACTGCCCCGACGCCCCTTGCTCCGAGCCCATGACAGAACCCGCTCCCTTGCCCTCACCAACCTCACTCCCCTGATCAGAGGCATCCCCTCTTTCAGGAACAGGCAAAACGCGAGGCTGACGCGCCGCACCTGGGCGTCCGCGCTTCGACATGATACTGGGCGCGCGCATCGGCTTGGAGCTGACAGACGCCTGCATGACAGTCTGCCTCTCCTGAGGGTGCACCACCGTCTGCAGCGCCTCTTGGCCAAACAGACGGGCGACAAACTCGCTCTTGCTCTGCCTGATCAGGTTCATCAGGTCGCCAGAGATGACCTCGCCGTTTTCCTCCACCAGCCCCTTGATCGGGTAGTCGACCTCGCCGGCAAAGTGCTTGACAACAAAGCTGGCGGCATCGTTTGTGGTGTAAAAGTTGGAACCGGGAAGCTTGGCTTGGGAGGCACCGACCTGGATGGCTGGGTTCTTGCCTTCGAAGCGTTTCCTGAAGCTCTCGAGAAGCTGGATATCGGTGCGGTGGCGGCGGGTTTGATCGTCGAGAATGCTCAAGAGGCCGTTGCCGGGCTTGAGAAGGCCTTTGACGGCGTCCGAGTTGTCAAAGTAGCTGGTTGATGGAACAACCACCTCTTCGGTCTCGAGGATCTCCCCCTTGCGGTCAAAGAAGTTTTGGAGGGTAAGGTTATACAGAGCCTCGTTGGCGGCGTTGGTGAGAAGGTGGTCCAAGGTCGAGCCGGTGGTAGACTGTTGCTGGAAGCCAGGGAAGTCAATGATGGAGATGGTATTGGAGAACGTGCCCTCATCAGCGCAGAGCTTGCGGTTGATCGTCTCGATGATGTAGGCCACCAGAAGCGAGTAGAGCGTCCGGGCGAGCTCGTTGGCATTCCCTCTCGCGCCCTGTGGGTCGAGCATGACCGTGACTCTCTCCTTGTGAATCATCTTGGTCTTGTACCCAAGAGTCGTCTGAAGCTCCACTGAGCTGACACCCAAGAATGCGGCAACAATACCCAAAACATCCTTGTTCTTGACCGTAGTAGACGTCTGAGCACCTTCGTGGGAGAAACCACCGCTCTCATCACCAGTCACCGTTGTGCTAGACGACGTCTCAAACTCGAGCTGGCCAATGTGCAGAATGGACGCCATGATCTGGCAAAGCTCGGCAATCTCACTCCGAGGGAACTCGAGCTTCCTCAGAGCCGTCTTGAAGAGCTGGAAACCTTCGGCATCGTTGATTCCAACCTTGAGCTGTGTTGGGTGACCAAGGTACCTCCATCTGTGCGTGGCCGGCACATCGAAGCCAAGATGCGTCTTTTCGGCCGGGCCCGTACCCGCCAACAAGTAGTACAGCACGTGGAAGTTGCGCTCACCCGTGGGAACATCCGCTATCCTGCTCCGTTCTAATCTGTGGTCCAGGAGCTTGGCACCGGCAAGAATAGGGGTCGTGGTGGATTCTGTGTTGTACTGGAGCTCGTAAAACAGACCAGCCTTGGACGCGGTTGGCGTCGTCGCGGTCTTTGTGGTGGTGAGCGTGTCGAAGACATAGGCGGCGAGAGAGATTTTTTGGGACAGGGGAGTGGACGACCGGTTCAAAATCGAGGTCAGAAGGTGCGAGCGAACAGTGGTCTTTCCAGATCCAGTTTCACCTCTATCAACCAATGTCAGCCATCAAGCAGCGCGCCATTACTCTTACGAGTCAAGCCAACACAACAACCAACAACGACAAAAAGGAGCAACGGGAGAAAACAACATACAGGAACAAAACGGCCTGGTTTTCTGATCGGTGTCCCAACCGAAGCAGCGCCCTCTCGGCGAGATCATCGGCAGCAGCCGCGGCGCACCCGTCCTTGGTGCCATCCCCCTTGTTGGAGGTCGAGAAGGTGTTGAGGGCAATGAAGCCGTGCGAGGAGAGGCGTGTGATGGGGAGGCCGACGTGGAAACGACTGGCAAAGTGGGAGGTGGCATGGCTGTCGGACTGCAGGTGGTTGGGCAATGAGGGCAACGACGGTTGTGTGTGGGCCCCTCCGTCTTTCCCGCCCATGGGCGGGAGGTTGAGAGCCATGATGGCGACGGCGCTCTTGTCAGAAGCCGGCCGTGATCAGGGCTGATCCGTTAGGGCGGTATATGTCGCGTCGTGGTGTTGTTTCTGACAGGCGTAAGTGTGTGCGTCGATGCGTGTCGAAGACGCAAAAACAAGACGAGGTTCCAAGCAATTCGTTGCTATACTAGACCAAAATCACCCCCTGTTTCGCCAGCGTCGAGAGCAGCAGCAAAACAAACCAGCTAGGAGCCAACAACGGGCCCGAGATGTCGGGATTTAGACACTGAGAGATGCGCTAAGTAGGATGGTATAAACAAAAACGAACGTCATGTGCCAAAAAAGAGCCGTCTAAAACGAGTGTGTATCGAAGGAGGTGACAGACAGCAGACAACAGACAGACAGACAGAGAGAAGGCACAGGGAAGAACAAATTGAATGTGCCAGGCGGATGGATACCGGAGTCGCCTGGAGTTGGCGATTGCTGCAACAGCGGCGCTAGGCCTGGGCTGGGCACCATAAGCAAAAAAAGGGAGTCGACTGGTTTTTTTCCTGCTACGGAGGGTCAGATGAACAGTTGGTGCAAAAACACCGTTACGAGACACCCCTCAGGGGCAACGTCTGATTGGGCTAACGCGACATGCGCGGGTCTGCGCCTGTTCCTTGTGTGAAGTTCCAGTTCCAGGTCGTGGTTCAAAATAAACAAGTTCTGGAACGTACTCTAGAACCCCTTCAGATTCCTGTCTTCTTCTTGTCAGTGATTCCTTCGCGTTAGTTCTTCTCGAGTATTCAGCTGAATACAGCACTCTTGTTCTTTCATTCTCTTTCATCACAGATCTCCTCGTAGGGCTTCCAAGAGTGCAACTTTGTACCAGGATCAGCCGTTCGCCGTCCCGCGGTGTCTGGTCTTACCGGGCCTTGTGCACTCGATCCCCCCCCCCCACAAAAGAGCGGGCCATTTCAGGGGGCTCAGGGTGGAGGCCGGCGTCAAGAGATTCGGACACGGGGTGCTGAGCCTCGCTTTGGTTTGACCTTGTTTGCGCAGTTGGTGCAAGCATCATCACCACCTTGGAAGACTCCCTGTAAGTACATATTAGCTTTTATAACATTCATGTAGGGACTCTTGTTGATGCTTGTATGTTCTCAACAAATCTGGGGAATTCTTGTAATTGCCAACGAGGCACAATGGTTGTCTCAAGCCCTCGGTACACATGGCCGGAGCTTTCTCTGTACCTCGTCAGCACGAAAACGAACTGCTGGAGTCGATCATTACAATTGGTGGCGACGGCCATACGAGACTGTGGACACAACCACCTACAACCACAGCCAACTGGCCGTTCCATCGGTCCGTTGTAACGGGGGAAGCACGCATAGGTGTGCTTAACCGAATATACGATATGAACTGAAATCCGGACTCACAGGCGGCGCAAACAGGATCCTGTGAGGACGGACAACATTATTACGGCGCATGGCCAGTTTGCGCGAGTGGAGGATTTGTTAGGACGACAGCCAAGTGTCAATTGCTTTTTTGCTGTACCTAATAGTCAAACCAATCAAACTTCGGCCCGGCCATTGGCTTCATTCGATCTGATGAATGATCGGCCGAACTTGTCTTCAGCTTTGGGCCCAGTGGATGGAATGCGACGATATTCACCGCGTCTCTGGTGGATATGCCTCTTCCAACCTCCGAGACACAATTGCAAGAGCTCCGAATTCTCTCATGAAGCAAGCAATTGAGAAGCAGTGTCACGGCTGTGTTGAAAAGGGGGTCAGAGAGCATCATTTCAAGACTGCGGGGCAACCAGATTGGGAGAGGAGGAGGCAACGCCTAAAAAAAGATGAAGCCCTTTTAAGCCCCCTTGCTAGGCCGCGGGAGATGGGGCGCGGCTAATGCGAGCACCGACCCCGTTACCTGAATATCTTCTTCTTCATCTTCAGGCTCAAGCTCACTACAAGAACAGGAGGAACCCAGTCGTGGCCAGTCCATCGTGTTTGCCCGTCACACAGAGTCTTCCAAGAGAAAGCTTGTGTCCCGTAGAGAAGTCTTGAGTTGTGGGTGTGGGGAGAAGACCGTACAACAACCAGTTCAACGTCCAGTCACTTGCTCTGTCGCGTTGCTCCGAGTCTTGTCCAGCCTCGTATTCAACGCTCCAGCAGCAGCCGAGATGCCTTTTTTAGCCCAACATCACGGCACTGCTGGTGGCTGCCCCTCCACCAAAGTCCACTGCCGCATCCGCAGAGCCGGACTGATCAGATCAGGCGCGCCACCCCGCTGGTGCTGGTTATGCAGCGCCAGATCCACCGGCTTGTTTCGCGAATCTTGGGATTCACTGGATTCCACAAACGGGCAACAGGACCGAAGGGAAGACAGACGAAAAGAGGGCGAATGATCTGGATGGAATGCCCGTTAATTGCAAGTATCAAGCCATTCCAGCCCGGATCGGCCAAATCGAACCGGGAACACCATGAATTTTTCGCGGCACATCATGCACCATCGATGCTCCACCCTGGCTCGGAAACACCTTGGCGTTTGTGGACAGATAGCTCTAGAGTCCGCCGTAGTCCGCTGCCAGCTGATGGTGATCTTTTCTGGGACAGACACCCCCCCAGACCACCCCCCCGGCGCTGTTCAAACTGAAGCTTTGCAACTGCGACGCTCGTTGTGGGTGTTTCCTCGCCTGTTCCCTTCTCTTGCCATATTCACAATCCGCCTCACTCGTTCTGGCGGTTTCTGTTTGCTTTTCCTGTCCATCTTTGATATCTCTCGAGCCTCTGTACTGAGGCCTAATTTTCTGGCCCATCGCCGTGTTCGCTCGCTCCGGTTGAAAAAAGGGGCCCGAAGGCTGAGCGCCTCCATCGCGTTGCCGCCGCGACGGGACGAACTTGCTTGCAGGTTGTGACGCCTTTACCCACCACAACATCCAACGCCTTCGTACGCACACTCGCTCGAACCCCTCCGCCTCTGCTGCTGGAGATTCTACACTCTCGCTGTCGTCGACACATCTGGTGACGCAACACAAACACCCCTTCGCTACTCCTATCCTCTCCTGGGTTGGCCAGCCAGAGAACAACACCACCCGGCTAGCAGTGTCCCTCAAGGGGCGCCGCACTCTTCCACATCGACAAGATGGCCAACCGCATGTCGATGTACTCGATGGCTTCAGAACCGGGATTGGGGCCTCGAGGTGCCGGACAGCAGCCATCCCAGGTTTCCACCACCACCCTGCTCAATGCCGTCCACAACATTTACCTCTCGGGACAATCGTACCGGCTCGATGCCGGGACTAGCCTCGTCGTCAACACATGGCTAACCGCCTCATTAGCAGGCCCGGATGGGCGCGCCGGAGGGACTGTTGATGCTGCCCTGGCAGCCAGAGCGTGGGAACATGCTCGCCGTCGCGCTGAAGATGGTTGCATTATTCTGGGGTGAGTTGCTATCATGTCGTTAGATGACCAGCAGCTGTTCATGGTTTGCTAACCTCGACCAGGTCTCTTCACACCTCTACACCCTCGCTACTACGACCATTCCTATCCTCTCTCCCCGTCTCGATCCCTCCCGTTCTTCTCACCGCTCTCAGTGCCCTCGAGCCATTTTTGCGCTGCGTGACACCACACAACCCATCGACCCCGAGACAAACGGCTCTTGGTGTAACCCTGACGCTGAACCTGACGGGTAACCTCACCGCGGCATCCATCGCCCTTGCCCAGGGAGGCATTGACACAGAGAAGGGTCTCCTTCGCATTCCTCAGGAGGCCGGCCACCGTGCATTTGACGTGTTTTACTACCTTCTCACCTCTGCCTCCACGCCAGCCGAGAGGGAATTCCTTGGCCTCAAGGCGGCTTCTCACTACAGCCTCCTTGCTCGCTCCGGCACACATGACCCCCCATCATACCTCCCCACTGCCGATGACGGCGCTGCCGCTGATGACTTCCGGTCTGCGCTCAAGGAAATCGGCATCAAGGGATCCTCGCACCGCAAGTTCATCTCGACTCTCGCTGGTCTGTTGAAGTTGGGCAACACAATCGACTACAACGTGGATGAAGATGTTTTGGACGACATCTGTGAGGATGTCGGCGGTCTTCTCGGTCTGGAGCCTGAAATCCTGGCCAAGCAGTGCACCACCGACGACCGCTCCATCTTCATCGGTGGACTCTACGAGGCATTGGTCGACTGGGTCATCAAGAAGGCCAACGAGACAATTGCCGCGCAAATGGGTGCCGAGGCTGGAAGCAGGACGCCCTCTGCCAACGACGACAGTGGCGACACTGTTTGCTTGACGGTGCTCGAGGTTCCTGACCCAAATCTGGGCAAGGCCGTTGCCATGCGTGGCATCTTTGATGATACCACCGGCATCAACGCCGAAATGAAGCAGGATGGCATCGAGGTCGCACCGGCTGGAAGCTCAGTTCTCCGCGAGATGCAGAACGCCGTGGCTGAATGCGGGCCCGAGCTTGGAATCATGGTTGGCACGCAAGGGAGGGAAAGGCAGCATGCGCTCGAGAAGAGGGAGGAGGTGCTCGAGAAGATCGGCCACTCGGCTGAGGACGATGGCTTCATCAAGCAGCTTCTCTTCCCTGTGCCCGCCGAGGGCATCAACCTCGGCCGTATTGGTCGTTTGGATATCTCTGCCATTCTCGGCGCGAGCAGAGCGTGGTATCACCTTTCTATTCACCCCACAGATGAATCTCCAGCCAGCTTGGCTGCTCTCCCGTCTGTAAACTCTGCTTGGTCTGCCGGCACGGTATCTCGCCAGCTCCGGGCGTGGAGGTTACCAGAGTGGGCAAACCGCCGCAACAAGCACCTCGACTTCACGGCCGATTTCGACCTTGACGAGTTTGTGCAGCGGTTCCGCGCTCTTGGATGCACCGAGGGCCGTGATGGCATTGAAAGTTGGATTCTGGAGCGCGGATGGAGCAACGGCGAGGTGGTGGTTGGTTCTGAGCGCGTCTGGATGAGGGAAAATGCCTGGTGGGAGGCGGAAACGATGCTGGATATCAAGCCCATGGAGGAGAGATTGGGAAGCATGCCTAACATGATGCCTCCAACAGTCGGGTCTGGGTATTCTGCCACCGGCAGCGGGTTTTTCCCACCACAGCAGCCGTTTGCCAACTCGTCCTTCAATGGCAGCCACGATCAGCTTGTGGGTGTCCACCAGAGGAACATGAGCCAGCCCAGTGTTGGTGGCGTTCAAGCCATGAGAGCCCCATCCATTGCCCCCACCGCCATGACGGGCATGCAAAATGCCACCCCTGGTGACTATGGTCTCGGTACCAAGGGCGATACCTACAAGGGTCAGGTCTTTTACAATGGCGTGGACCAGTTCGCTGGTGATCTCGACCCTGATCTCGCCGCTGGAAAGCACATCGAGGAACGACCGATCGAGACATCCAGAAAGATCTGGGTGTTTGTCGTTTGGGCCTTGACGTGGTGGATCCCATCACCTCTCCTCAAATGGGTTGGTCGTATGAAGCGACCTGACGTACGGATGGCCTGGCGTGAAAAGCTTGTTCTCTGCTTCATCATCTTCTTCATCAATGCCATCATCGTTTTCTGGATCATCTTCTTCGGCAAGCTACTCTGCCCCAACTTCGACAAGGCCTGGACGCGGAACGAGGTTCTTAATCACAACGGAGAAGATGACTTTTGGGTCAGTCACCGTGGCAAGGTATACGACATTACAAAGTTCTGGAAGCTCAACCACGGCACCTCGAGACAACCCACGAACAGGGAGTTCATGCAGCCTATGGGAGGCGCCGACATGGATCCCTACATCGAGATTCCGCTGCTGCTTGCCTGCCCCAGACTCGGCATCGAGGATGACAGAGTTGCTCTTCGGACCAACGACTCCCTGATTGAGAACGCCAACGCCATCCACAAGTCTGGCTTTGGTGGCACTGGTAGAATGGCGGATGCTGACTGGTATACCAAGAGGTTCTTGCCTCGCATGAAGGAATTCTACCACGGAGAGCTGGTCTGGGATTCCAACAAGATCAAGGCGGCAGGCCGCGAGGAGAACAAATACTGGTTCATTTATGAGGGCAAGGTGTATGACCTGAGCGATTATTTTGACACCCAGCAGTACAACGAGAACATCCCCAGATACACCTTCCTCAACACCCAGCTCACCAACCTGGTCAAGAACAACCCTGGCGAGGACCTCACTGAGCAAATCACCAACATCTGGGCCAAGGCCAACACGACAGAGGGCAACAACATCGGCAACACGCTGAACTGCCTGAACAACCGGTTTTACGTTGGTACCCCCGATTTCCGCTACAGCGCCAGGTGCCAGGTCAACAACTGGATTCTGCTCGGCTTCTCTTGCATGATCTGCGCTGTCATTTTGATCAAGTTCGTGTCTGCCTTGCAGTTCGGCTCCAAGAGACGCCCGTCCCCGCAGGACAAGTTCGTGATCTGCCAGGTGCCCGCCTACACTGAAGGCGAGGATTCTCTCAGGAAAGCTCTCGACTCTCTCACGGCTCTTCAGTACGACAACAAGAGGAAGTTGATCTGCGTCATTTGCGACGGTGTCATTGTCGGTGAAGGCAACGACCGGCCCACCCCCAAGATCGTCTTGGATATTCTCGGTGTCGACCCCAAGACAGATCCTCCCGCCCTGCCTTTCAAGTCCGTCGGTGCGGGCAGCGAACAGCTCAACTATGGCAAGGTCTACTCTGGTCTCTACGAGTACGAAGGCAACGTGGTCCCCTATCTTGTGGTTGTCAAGGTTGGCAAGCCCTCTGAGCAGGACAAGACCAAGCCCGGTAATCGTGGCAAGCGTGACTCGCAGATTCTGCTGATGAGCTTCCTCAACCGTGTTCACCACCGCGCCCCTATGAGCCCGCTCGAGTTGGAGATGTTCCACCAGATCAACAATGTTATCGGTGTGGACCCTGAGTTGTACGAGTATCTCTTCATGGTTGATGCCGATACCTGCGTCCGGGAAGACTCTCTGAACCGTCTTGTTGCCGCTTGTGCCAATGACGCCAAGATTGCTGGTATCTGCGGTGAGACGAGCTTGCAGAATGAGGAGCGTTCGTGGTGGACTATGATTCAGGTTTATGAGTACTACATCTCTCATCATCTCGCCAAGGCTTTCGAGTCTCTCTTCGGCAGCGTTACCTGTCTGCCGGGCTGGTATGTTTTTCTTCATTGAGTGCTGTTCGTGGATTTTTACTAACAATATCCCAGCTTCACCATGTACCGTCTTCGCACCGCTGACCGTGGCAAGCCCTTGATCATTTCCGACGAGGTCATCCGCGACTACAGCGACTGCCACGTCGACACCCTGCACAAGAAGAATCTGCTCTCTCTCGGTGAGGATCGTTACCTCACCACACTCATGACCAGATATTTCCCCTACATGTCCTACAAGTTCATCCCCGACGCCTACTGCCAAACCGCCGCCCCCGACAAGTGGTCCGTTCTCCTGTCTCAGCGTCGTCGTTGGATCAACTCGACCATCCACAACCTGGTCGAGCTGATGTTCCTCCCCGAGATGTGCGGCTTCTGTTTCTTCTCCATGCGCTTCGTCGTCTTCATCGATCTCACCGGTACCATCATCCTCCCCGCCACCTGCGTCTACCTCGGCTGGCTTTTGTACACGGTCATCTCCGGCACCGGCCAGTTCCCCTTGATCTCCATCATCATGTTGGCAGCCGTGTACGGCCTCCAAGCCCTGATTTTCATCCTCAAGCGTCAATGGCAGCACGTAGGCTGGATGATCATTTACATCCTCGCCTTCCCAATCTACTCCTTCATCCTCCCAATCTACTCCTTCTGGAACCAAGACAACTTCACCTGGGGCAACACCCGCATCGTCATTGGGGAATCGGGCAAAAAGCAAGTCGTCGCCGTCGACGACGAGGGCTTTGACCCTCGCTCCATCCCCCTCCAACGGTGGGACGACTACGCGACCATGAACGGCCTCCCAGGCCGCCGCGGCTACAACGGGGAGAAGGTCATGGACGAGAACATGAACGTCTTCAACGAGCAATACGAAATGGACGACATGAAGTCAGTCTACTCCTCCATCCGCCAGCCCTCCGTCCTGACTGGTCTCCCCGGTCGCGGTGCGGGCGCTTACATGCCCCCCACCCCGAGCACGCCTTTCACTCCCGGCGGCCCAATGACCCGCACCAGCACCTTTGCCGGCGCAACCCCTTACTCTGACAACCCCCTCGCCCACCGGCAGTCAATGCTATCAATGGGCACCGCGGCAGAAATGCAACGCAGACACTCCAACTCCCCCTATCAAGACTACCCCGGCTCTCGCCCCAGCGTGACCAACCTCCGCACTATGACAGGAACCCCGCCAATAGGCGGCGGTGGTAACCTCGCCGTCCCGGGGGGTCTCGCGGGCAATAGGATGTCCACCGGGACTATGCTCTCTGGCGGGCCAAGCAGACTGGGCATGCACTCGGACCTCGGGCACGCCTCCACCGGGTCCTTTGACTTCCAGCGTGGCTTGGGTCAGGGCCCAGACGAGCACGCGATTGTGGAGGCTATCCGGAGTGTGATGAGGGAGGTGGACTTGGACAATGTGACCAAGAAGCAGGTCAGGGCGTTGGTCGAGCAGAGGCTGCAGTGCGAGATTACAGGGGTGAAGAGGACGTTTATGGATAAGGAGATTGATAATGAGCTGGCTGCTATGTAATAAAAGGGGTGTGTGGATGTTGGTTGGGGATGAGTAAGAGAAGAAAAAAAAATGTTTTGGATGTCGCGATATAAGGTGTTATTTTGGAAGGGAGGGGGGTTATTTTTTCTTTTCACAACATCGTCTTGGATATTTTACTAGTTGTTTTTGTGTCTGTTGTTTTTTGTCGATTATTGTCAATCTCTTTGCCGGGGGTATTATTAATAAGAATCATCATCATATCATGTCATCAATCATTGCAAAGCACCTAGTATACTTACCAGTTATCACGCTTCGTCATCAACACCCATGTCTTTTGCTTCTGGGGTTACTTCCACAAGACACCATCAGCGGCCCTTCATTACCATGTCCATCATCAACAAACAGCGCCCAATTCACCTCATCGGAAATCTCACCTGTTTGGTCTCTGCCACAGGTAGTCATCAATGATCAAAATTCACAACTCGAAAATGACCATGGCCATGGTTCCTGCCGGGACCGAATCAACCATCTCGGTATCAACTCCCCAATTTTTATGCAGCAAGAAAATCAAGAAAAAAGGATTACATCATCCAACAAAACCTCCTCTTCGGTCCCGACCCGACGACCATGAAATCGTGAAACAAAACGTGGCAGACACCATGGTGACGGTTGCCCAGACAGGGTGGTGAAATGACAATGGCATCGGTTTCATTCATTTTCCACGTGGAGATCGGGGAGGAAGAGACGGACGGGCCGGCCGACAACGACGATGATGATGTGTGGGACGATGGGTTTGAGGGCCCGATTGAGACGGAGCGGGTGCCTGAGAGGTGTGTGACGGGTCGGTGTGGCCGATGATGGGAGGTGACGAGATGCGATGGCAGAGGGGTTCTTTGTGGAAGGGGCTGGCAGGCTGTCCGGCAATCTTGGAGGTGAGAGAGATCAGAGCGATGAATGAAGAGGCATCGGTAGTGGTATATGAGGTCAGTACGTTGGAGGGAGCTATATTCAAGGAATGATTGCCTATGGGGGTAGGTCTGATATGATGTTCTACCTGTACTGGGAAGGAACCGGAAGCGAGTGACGTTGGGGAGCACCTTCCTTGTCTATGGACTGGTAGCAGATTGGGAAGGCACATGTGGAGTTTGAGGGAAGGAGCTCCCGACTATCACTCGATATCAATTTGTGTTGGCATCTTCTAAGTTCATGCAATAGCTGATGCCAACTGCATCGCTGCGGACGTAGACACGACGAGAATAGCCATCCGACAAGACCAAAGTGGCAGCCCATGCTCTGAGAGAAAGAGGGGATGGTTCGGGACACCAGGTACGAATACGCTGCGATTCTTCGAGCAAAGACAAAAGAAGAGGTTATCGTCTTCCGGGGAGACGGCAGAACCGAACTGGCATTGGAGGGTTTGCGGTTCACCCGATGGGCAGGAGTTTAGCCTTCACTGCCAGTTCCATCAGACGATGTCAACGTCATGGCTCTCAAACTTGTCGAACTTTCGACGCAGGAGCGGGTCGAGATCAAAACTTGATAATGCTAAAGATTTCTATCGGCTGGCTTTGTTGGAGACCAAAGGGAGGGTGGATGTGGCGTAGACTCGCTCATTCATGGCTAGTGAGCCGCCATAAAGAGAGGAGCGGGATACTCGAAACCTGATATCAGGGGTTAAACGCACAGTGACAACTTCTTTGTCGACCACTGGCTTCCTCCGCCTCCACTACACATTTCATCAAGATTTAAGTTCTGTCTCCTCACCATCCCACGTGGCCATGAATGATGCTCGTTGGGTCCAAGGGGGTTCATCTGATCCAGCTGAACTAGTTCGGACCAGCAACACACGGCCTTGATCGATTCTACGGGGTAAGGTATTCAACACTCAAAAGGAAGGATGCATTCCACTGAGCCTTCGCCAGCCGAGAGGGGGCGCGCCAGACTTCCGTCTCTCGCTCAGGCTATTGGTACTTGGGATGAGGAGGTTGATCACCACATCAACGGTCACCTCAAAGGTCATGCCAACAGCCAGGCTGCCAAGGCCAACGGCAAGACTGCTGCGAGGCCAAATGCACCCATAAAGTCACACACCTACGACTGTTCCCGGCCACAACTTCCCGGGACTGCTGCCCCGGTGACGGCGCCCTCTTCCAGGGCGAACAGCTATGTAGCAGCTGTCCAAAGCCTCGACCCCCGACCGCTCGAGCAGCTGCACAACGAGCGGTCCTACCTCGTCTACAACCTCCAAAAGCAGGGCCAGCGTGCCACCCGGCTCTTCCAAAAGTATGCCGCTCTCGAGGCCCTCATGTCGGGCAACCAGACACCCGCCGAGGCCAAGAAGTCAAAAAGGGAGATGTCTTCTCTCAAGAACAAGATCAGCGAAAGCACCCAGCAAGAGCAGCTCATCCTCATCCGCCTCGGCGAGCTCCATATTGAGCTCCAAAACCGAGACCGCTGGATGCAAGTCCACCAGCCTCTCCCTCCTCAGCTGCTCCCCATCATGCAGCAATACCCCCCCATTCTCGCTGCGGCTACCGCCGGCGTGCATTACCATCCCCAAGGGCAATACTACGACGAGACCCCCTTGACTGCTACCGCGGCCCCCTTCTCTCCCGGGGAAGGAGAAGAATACTTTTACGAGAACGAGGAGATCTACGAAGAAGACGACCCAGGCCACCCCGCCGCCCTGGACCCAATGTCCCCTTGCTTCACCCCCGCGGTGCAATTCTCAGAAGACATCTGGTCCCGCTCACTCCGGCCCACCTCTGACAATCATGGTCTTGAGGAAATCGGCCCCAAGACTGCGATTTCCGAACCGGGCTCTT
The DNA here is from genome assembly GCF_000226545.1 of Podospora anserina S mat+. Lineage (NCBI taxonomy): Eukaryota > Fungi > Ascomycota > Sordariomycetes > Sordariales > Podosporaceae > Podospora > Podospora anserina. The sequence goes on from NW_001914856.1 coordinate 556,963, forward strand.
CCTCCTCTGCTACTACAGAACAGTCCGATATCCCAGGGCAGTCAACGCCCATCAAGCAAGAGGAGTTGGAGTCCTACCCCGGAACTGAGACCGATAATGACGCTCCTATTCCCCCTACTGCTATCCGGGTCACTACCACTACCACTACCACGACGAGACAGGAAGAAGATCCCGAGTCGTCTGGTGAGGAGGTGGTCAATGTGAATGACTCGACCTGGGCCACGGAGGTGGACGACTCCGAGCCGGAGGATGTCAACGCGTGGAAGAAGAAGCTGAAGAGGCTGAGCCATCATGCTGTTCCCTTGGCGTTGAGGGCGAGGGATAAGAGGATGAGCTTGCCGAGTTTGAAGGACTTGTGGCCGAGGAGCAGGAAGAATAGTTTGGCTTCCTAGGGAAGGTTAATATTCTTTTTATTTTATTTTTACGTTTAACGACAGAAGAAAGGTTTAGACTTTTATTAGAAAGTGATAACCTGACAAGAGTAGGGACAGAGAGGGGTATGTATAAATAAGCATCATCAAAACAAACAACATATAAAAGAGGTTGGGGGCGGCGGTGGGGGGGCGTGTTGGGAATGTTTTGTTGGCGTTTTTGCTTTTTCGTTATCTTATTATGAGCAGTTACGATCAGATCAGACTGGTACTGGAAAGCAGGGAAAACTTGTACTATAAATTACCTACCCTACCTACCCCATATGTTTTGCAAATATATACTCTAGTGTGTTGTCTATCATAGCTGACCACCGCCAAACACTTGACTCGCTTTGCTGTTTTGCTCAGATGCCCATCTCATATCATTCCTCCATCAAGCAAACTCCCCATTGACCCCATCATCAAACCCCATCTGCTGCGCCGACAACCTCTTCTGCCGTCTCGCCTCACTGGCACTAGGCGGCGGAGGGGGAAGACTGAAGCCCCCTCCCCCGTTTCCAGGTGGTGGCGGCAAAGCAAAACTATTCAGACTCTTCCCCCCTCCTCCCTCCTCCACCTCCTTCTTCTCCCCCCCTTGTCCCTGGTTTCAAC
>NW_001914856.1:558134-596086 GCF_000226545.1 Podospora anserina S mat+
GGCCAAACACATCGAAGTGGTATCACCACGAATCAATTATCGTTCCGCCATCTCTACTTTATTCACATTAAATAAGCCCGGCAATGCAAAGGGAGGGGGAGAGGGGGGATCAAACGAACGGAGGACTCGGACGATGGCGTCTGGGGGGAGGGGTTGGCCGGTGGCGGGGTCGATGGTGGTGGCGGGGTCCATATTGGGTGAGAGGGGGTGAGCAAACACTGTTGGAGAGATAGTTGTTGTTGTTGTCAAGCGCTGAGGTCAAAAGATGGGATAAGTTGGAATGATATATATATCCCAGACACAAAAGGACCCTGAAACAAGGCCCCTGTTTATGCAAGCGGGACCCTGGATCTGATGCTGGCTGGGGAAGCTTTCTCCCCATGCACATCACCCCGCTTGCTCCCGTTGCCTAGCTCGGTGCCCCGCTTTAATCGTCGGAGCGTCCCGGTGAGAGGTCAAAGTCCTAGGTGGAGAACAGGTGAGAAAGAGCGGCTATGCTTCTTCAGTTACATGATGACGAGTCACATATGAATGCGCATTGTGTTATATGTGCCGCGTTTTGTTGGACCTCGAGTCTGTAAGAAGGGCATTGTCCCTCGACGTACATGGCAGTAGCTGTGTAACGTACCTTGGACTCCTCAGGCTAGCTGCGACCAAGGTGCTTCTATTTCAGAAACGAAGCCTGGACACGAAGCTCACTGCGCCCTTTCTAGACCTAGGATCACGAACTGCTGTAGCGGAACATCATAGGCCGGCCCATTGTTTGCTGGGCAGGCAGTCACAGATAGCAGCAGTTCGAGCTGTAAAGGGTGCTTGTGAAGCTGTCACTTATGGACGTCTATAGACGTCTAATCCGAATAGGTATCCAACCCTGAAATATCCAAAACCGTTCACCTAAATAATATACACTGGCAACCGACTCCCCAACAGTTCACTCTTTGGCATCTGCACATCGTTCTGATCAAAGTTATGCAGCAGCAGCCAGCAAATCATCCGAAATACCAGCGTGCACCACACCGTGTTCCGCCCCGGGTCTATCCTCGCTTCCGTGTCGTCTCGAGCAAGCCGGGGTGTGGGTGCTGGTTTGTCGCCCGCCGGTTGCCGCAACTCGGCTTCGATCTGGCGTGTTTTCTCGCCGTTGGAGTCGAAGCTGGCGCCTTCTTCCAGCCGAGCCCACAGGAATCGGGACGGGTCTGGTAAGCCAATGTCTGTGACTATTGGGCGGACGTCATCGAAGTAGGCTGCCATGAATTCCGCCTCGCGCTCGCCGCGTGGCGCATTGAGTAGGTTGACGAGCGAGCGGATAGGCTTTTCGCCATGCTCTGGGTTGAGGGCCGAATGCACGGTATGGATGTGTCGCTGAATCACATCTAGAACCAGCGGCTTGGGAACCGCCGCGAGGATGGCGTCGGCTGCGCTGATGGAGTCATTCAGGACATTGAGTTGCTTGGGGTCATAGCCTTCGTCCTTTGTAGGGGGCAGGCTTTCTCTCAGTATGGCCGCTTGCTCGGCTAATACTTCCAGGTCGGACGACGTCCGCTTCGAGTCGTCCCGTGCAGCAATTGTATCAAGATGATGGGAAAAGGCCGTGAGGAGTAACCTCAATGAGAAAGCCCTCGTCTCCCAGGCATATATGGTGGGGTTCGGAAGATAGGTGTAACAACGGTCCTTTTGATGGAGAGTGCGGCCGAGCATTCCTAGAAGCTCGAAAATAACTATCACCGGATTAGCATTGACTTCAAGTAAAGGGGTGAGGCTAAATACTTGGGAAAAAGTGGTTTTGTCGGGAATGTCCCTTCGAGAAATGCTCAATCGTGTTGCTGTCGCATCCTATCAGAGAGAGTGTCGCAGCGATCTCTCGACGGCTTCCTAGCTGCAATGTCTTGAGCTCCTTCTGCCTCCTGGTCGCATCAGGATTACGCAGAGTTTTATCCTCCCAGTCTCGAAGGCGATAGATCGTTGGTACGTTTCCATAGCAGAGCTCCTTTACTTCCTCCGTCGGGATCACGCGATGGTTCCTGAAGTTCGTGATGCCCGTCTTTGCAAACGTAAAGACGAGACCAAACTCGCGCACTCGGTATCCGTGGATGCTCATTCCATTTCCCTCCGCTCGATACACATCCTCGTCCTGGTCAAACCTCTTCCAGTAGAGGCCTAATGTCGCCGTGAGCTCGATCAGGTGGGTAATGGTTGTCGTGGCATAAGGCCGACGTAAAACGGACGTCTCATCGAATGTGCGGATGGTACTTTGGACGCCGACAGCCAAAGTCGGAAACTCAAAATTGCGTGATATCCTCGAAATCCCACCAGCATTGACCCCTTCAACACTGCGCCACATGTCCATTTCCCAGGCTATCGAGTCTCTCTCCATCCCTTGAATCGTCTCCAGCAACCTCACCCAAGACGCCCGCTCGTTATGAACTGTATGAATCTTTTTATCTCCGAAGCTCGAGGGGCCAGGGTCCGGATCGTAGATCACTCTGGTATCCTCACAGCTCTGGCGCGAGCCATCGATATACCAGATCGGCTTGCCTTGAACAGGGCCGCGCGCATTGTTGCGAGGAGCGAGGAAGATGACCGGTAGCTCAGCTTCTGTCACGGTCCGTCGTCCCCGCGAGAAGGATAACAAGCCGTAAGTCTTCGTTTTTCTGTAGTCGGCCCATTTGCCCATCATTCCGCTGTCCCAGTGGTCGAAGCCGGTGGGTTTAGAAAACAAATGGGCGGCAAGAAAAACGACCGAGACGATGAATGCGCCAGCAGCTAGAATAATGGCGGCGATGCCGACGCCATCGGCCTCAGCCATGTTGTGGTGTTAGATTCTAATCTTCTACACAAAAGCAGAGTGAACCACAAGGGTGATTGCTGAGGTCGAGTCGTATGTCGCCGACAGCGACGTCAGACGCGGAGCTGGAGATATTCGAGGCGAATGTAGACAGAGGGCAGAAAGCCTTGACGTCGGCGCCGTTGGAGAACTGATTGCGAGGGGTGATCCCATGTCGGTTTTGCAATGCCAGCGTCGCAAATGCAGGCTGGCAGCAAGGTTGACCGACCGACACCAGATATGGTCGTGAGTATGGGTCTCGATGCTCAGCTGCAGGCGTTCCGTCCAATGAATGCGAATCAGCGAACCTCAATTGACCATAGCCCAGGTGCATTCATGCAACTGTGCCGCAGGAATCACTGGACCGCTCCAGCCATCGCAGCTCATGTTGGCGGCTATAGGTCAAATTGGGCAGCGACAACACATAAGAGGCCACCCACTTGGTTGTGTTACTCCCAGCCTTGCCTTTGGCGCATCCCTCGGCCACACCTCAGGGAAATCTGGCGCATGGGGTGTTCCCCTCTCTTCATGCGACCGTCACGCTCTGTTCTGGCGGAGAACTTCTCCTGGGACAGTACTACGCCTCCGCGTGCCCCCATCGCCATCATCGCGAATTGCGAACTCGACGAAGGTGAGGCCTTGCGTGCCTTTCACTTCGCTCTCCACCCTGTGCTCCAGACCCGCCATTCGATCTATGCACCTCTCCAGCAGTAACCCGAAATACCGCCGACGCTCAGCCTAGGAAAGCCAATTCAGCCCATCTGAACACGATAGAGTGACCTGGGGCAATAGGCTTCGGTCTAATCAGCCCAAGGTCATTCGCGAGGCGCAATGGAGGCAATCTCACTCTTTGGGACGATCCTTAGTATCATCACAACTTTCCGCGATGCCTTCCCGTCCCTCGCTTCCGACGCGACCGATTGGAAGAACTACGAATTCTTCGACCGCGCTCGCTGGGTGAAGTTGCTCAAGATCATAAAAAACATAGAAAAGTGGCAATGGCGGTGGATGGTGTATTCCGAGGAGGCGGGACAGCAAGGAAGCCTGCAGTCCAAGTTCTGGGGCTCTTCCGCTTCTGAAATAACAGAGCACGTCAAGTGTATCCAAGACGAGGTGGCCAAGCTGCAAAAGCTGCTCAACACTCGCAGGATTGACCGGGGAGGAGGTTGTTTCGGTGTCTTTAGGAAAAAGGGGCGGGATGTCTTGTTCCGATCGGGAGGCAACATAAACAGAATCCTCGAAACCCTTGACACGCTCGTCTTGGGCCTGGATACGATGAGCGACGAGGCCTACTGGCGTCTCTGGAGACGTCAAGATTTTGGAGAAAAAGAACCACGGCCACCCGAGACCTCGGCTCTGCATCAGTTTGGACACCAGCACCACCTGGTGAAGCTTGCCATGCACACGTGGTTGACGTCCAACCAGCTTCGGGACTGCTGCTTGGGTAGGGGACGAAAACTCGAGTTGGATATCGAGCTCGACCTCTTCTTTCGCCAGCGCCCGCATGACGGGGTAGAACCAAGATCGCAAGTGATTGCAGAAGCATCTCAGACCAAAAGCCTCGGCTACACTCTCCTAGTCAGCCAACCAGACTACATGAATAGGAGAAAAAGAATTCGCCTTACCCCAGACCCAGCTCGTGTGCCCGAGAGATGCAAGACGCTTTTCTCCGAAGCCTTCGACGTCGTTTCCGGTCATGCGGGTGGCGGTGAAGCAGGGCTCGAGCTGGTAACAAAAGGTCAACGCGTAACCATGAAGCTAGAAGAGCTTCAGAACGTCGTTGGCAACCTACCAGAGCCTACATCACTGCGCAGCCAACTAAGCTCGCAATCAGCGAGGGAGTCCTTGGACGACCCAGTACGCAAGATCGATCATCAAATATGGAAAATGAAGCGAGCTTTCCACATTTCCGAGTTCTGCTTGCTCTTTTTCAAGTCCAAGTGGATGAGTTGGGTATGTAGCTGCAATATCCAGGAGTATGACCTTTCGTCTCTCGACACTACTACCAACAGCACGTTCCTCGTCGACCAGCGGTATCTGTTTGCGGTTAAAGGCCTTAGCAGTGACGACAAGGATGTGCCGCCAGCGGCTTGCGCTGCGGCACCAGCCACACCGAATGGGTCGGGCAATGGGACCGCGACGTTGAAGCCATGTTGGTGCCAGTCGAAGCTGAGCGATGATCTAAAGGACAAGAATGTGGCCTCGAGTCTGCAAAGATACCCCCTCTTCTCACTGGGGTTGATCTTGGTCGAGATTGGCTTGGGACGCCCGTTACAGGAAATCCAGGTCAACAAGGCTGTTGTTGACGTGAACTCGATATTCTTCGGATACCACGACTCTTCGACCTCGGACCCAATAGTCAAGAAATCGCTCGAAGAATTGAGGCCGATTTTCAACGATGTCTTGGTTGACGACGACGACGATGAAGACAACAAGAGGGCGAAGAAAGCAGGAAGCGACTTCTATTCCGCCGTCAAATTCTGCCTCAAGTCGAGAGACCCACCAGGTGTTGACAAGACAAAACTTGAAGAATTCTTTCTAGAGGTCGTGTGGAAGTAAGAACCCCTAGATACTGTACTGTGTGCTGTTTCATGGTTCTCTGAATGCTGACCAAATCACGGTAGGTTGCACAATATCCATAAAGACTTGATCGAACAGCGCGATGAACTCCTGCGTAATAAAGGCCAGCAGTTACTGCCGAGGAAACAGACACAGCAGGAGGCATAAGTAGATCAAGAGATGAAGGTATGATGAGCTTGGGTGGTGTTGGGAAATGAGAATTCCAACGGGCCTCTTAATTTGTATCTAAGTCCTGCCACCTGATTGGCTTACACTCTGATAAGATAAGGCCCCTCACCGCGGGGTGCACCATGGCGGGGCAGGCGGTCAGACGTGGCATTTCGACCTGTCAATGGACGAAGCTTCCCATTGAGTCATCGAAACCGTAAATGGAAAGAACCTTGATGAATTAAATTTGGAGAACCCTCGAGGCCCTGAAACGTGCATCTTTAACCCTGCCAAATCTTAGCTCGAGTCAGACCCTTCCCAGCACAGACTTAACACCAACAATCGCATGCTTAGACGCATCCCACTTCCACCCTTCTCACTCCATACATTCTACCGCCTCATCTACCAGCACATTTTCCACGACATCATGGCTACCGACGAAGAAACAAAGCCCGTCTCTACGGACCTCCCAGTCCACCCCAAGCCCCAAAATGAAGACTTCGACATCGTCGCGACCTACCGCAGCCTTCTGTCGTCAGACAGGGAAATCACCATGCCCATTGCCGCCATCGAGTCCCTAATCGAGTTCCTCTCCATAACCCCCTACGTAACCTCGATGGAGCTCGTCGAAAAGGTCAAGCACCAAAAGGCCCTCCTCCTCGCCTCGGCCCCGAACCCCCTCCCCATCCTCGCAGGCGCAGATCTCTTCGAGCAGTTCCTGCTCCGGTCGCTTAGGCCGCCACCGGCAGCATCCTCCAGCTCCAACCTGACCGAGCCCATGTCCTTCGACCAGACTCGCGAGCATCTCGTAGCCAACAAGCAACTATTTGCTCAGCGTGCCCAAGCAGCAAGGGACAACATCGCCATCTGGGGCGCCCGTTACGTCTCAGACGAGAAGATTGTCCTCACCGCTGGCGGGTCAAGAACAGTAACCAAGATTCTTCTGAGGGCGGCGACAGACCAGTCAAAGCACTTCAAAGTAATCTACATTACCGAACCAACCAACACCCGCTCCCAAGCGGCCGTGGATGAGCTCCGCCAAGCGGGCCTCGAAGTCGAGACAATCGTCCCCAACAAGGTCGCTTATGTTCTTGCCAACCAAAAGAAGATCAACCTTGTTCTGGTGGGGACAGAGGCCATCATGCAGAATGGAGGTATCATCTCCGGAATGGGCACCGCTCAGCTGGCAGCTTTGGTAAAAGCCATCCCCGGAGGAATGAAGAGGTTTTATGTCGCGGCAGAGACGCACAAGATTGTGAGGAAGACGCCGATCGCGTATCCAATCGTGAAGAAAATGGGAGTGAGGCAGAGGGATATCACACGCTTTGAGAATATTGGCGTGGATCTGAACAATGAGCTGGTTAAGGAGCAGCTGCTTCAGGAGAGTGATGAGGTGGACTATACGGATCCGGAGCTGATTGATGGTATTATTACGGAGCAGGGCGTTAAGATGACGTGGCAGATTTGGGAGTTGGTTGATGATTACATATAAGGTAGTCAAATCACTTGCATGGGCTGTTTTGGGGGTATCGTGATGGGCGTTCAGGTTGGGAAAATTAGGGTAGGTTTATGACCGATGGGCCTTGATCTGGCTAGCGAAGGGTTAGAAGTAGGATTAAATACCCATTTGTTTGTTTTGGAGATGTTTTTTATCGTGTTTCGTGGATGGATAGACATTGTGACTGATACGAAGCACTGGATTTAAAGATGGTCAGTGGCTTTGGGAGGTTGGTCGACAACGCTTTGGGGAGAGATCATGGGCAAGCTTGCTTTCATTCGACGCTATCAATTATCTTTTTCCAGGTCCATGATTTGACATGACAGCTCTTGTTGTATCTTGGACATGATAGCCTCATTTCGCATCTCCAATAATCATTGAGGTTAGCTCCTCTTCCTGTCGACATCATTCCCGTCCAGCTCTCTTCGAGTTTCTTCGTTCACCTTTCTCTCTGATCTACCAGCCGCTCGTAGGGTTACAAGTCAGCTTGCCTCCAGCTTTTTCGTCTAGACGAGAGACAAGAGTTGAAAGGCTTGGTTCATGCCAGTAACGGATCAATCAGACTGAGCTCTCCTGTGCCTGACGCGGGTTAGGGCAACTCATAGACGGGTTGCCGGCAGGTGCCCTGTGTATTCCTGTGGTCTTCTTGCGTGAGGAAGCAGCAGCAGCTTTGCAAGTAGTCCCGAGTCTTGTTCGGGGGGAAACAGGTCGAATAGATGGTCGGCGTTGCTTTGGTGGGTTCGATGGGAAGACTGTCGAGGATGCTGACGAGTCACCTTGAGCATCTCACCCGGCTGTGAGTAAGACTGGCTTTGGTCTGGTAGCGCCAGCCCTCGCCTTCTGCTCAGTGGCCACGAGCAGGCGGTTGAAAGGAGGATGGGGATCTCAAGGTGGAAAGACAGGAGCTAAAATGGTCCGACGCAGCCACCGATCGATCCACCATCAAATTCTCCCCCAAACGGGCTCTGGTCAAAGCAACGCAAAGGCGTTTTCCAGCAGCTTCCACCTGCAACTGGGAGACACCTGGTACCGGATGTCGGGCCTAACATGCCCTTGAAATGGTGCCCTTTACTTCGTCTGCAGGGGAAGCAGCGCTCTCGGAACAGATGGTCGGCCTTCTCCTGGTTGATGTGGAGGACAGACTCGCAGACGCACACATGATATCCTCCTCAGGGGCTGCGGCGGTCCTGTCTGCGCGCTCCATCATTGAGCGCGAGGGTAAGGTAGGTTGGACCCAACAGGCGGCGCTCTTCGGGCTTGGAAACGTCGAGAAAGACAGAACCCCGCGAACGGAACTCCCTCGTGAGAGTACCACCTTCATTGTCGGGTCCCTTTCGGAGCACCTCGAAGAGAGCCAGGTTGGTACCTAGGAGAGCATGCTTCAGTGGGCTCTTCGCTGCTTTGACGGGGCGGCGGGAAGACTCTGACTCTCCCGGCAACGGACAAGACGGTAGGTAGGTCCATTCGCTTATATACCCACTTAAAGCTTTACACTCCATTAATAGATGTCATGACCTGCGAGCTGTGTTTTTGGGGTGATTGAAAGATGCTTCCGGCTTGATAATGGGCCTTGAGGCGTTGACTTTGCCTCCCGAGGCAACATCATCATCAACCAAACCATCACCCCTCCTCCTCAACCTCACCCAAACCTCCCACTTCTCTACTAGAATGTTGACATAAAGCATGTAGCTTTGACTGTAGATATATCAATTACCGGTATGTTGTTGTTGGCTGTATATCGGTTCGTCCTGTTACTAACATGAATGCCCGTTGGCTCAGGTTGGCCGTGTCTTGTAAGGTGATATGATCAGGATCGTTCGGCGGGGCATCCGCTTGGTTACTGGCCGTGATCATCACGAAGGCGGAAGGTATGCCTTTCCGAACCTGTTAGTGTAGGGGTACCAGACCTCGGCTGTTAGCTGGACCAGTCGGATGGAGATCTTGCTTTGGGCGGCATGATTCCAACTTGACGGCTGCGATGCAGCGGTGTGATGTGGGCCGCAGGGCGAGCTCTTGAATTATCACCTGGCAGAGATCATGTTTCTGTTATTTTGCACCCTTTGCTGTCGAGAATATGGTGGGCCAAACTCCGGTGATTTGTCGTGTGGCTAGTCTGATGTCGACCTTATGATGTGTAGGTAGGCAAATAGGTATTCAGCTGTGGTGACCAGAATTAGTGGGCAAGGAAAAGAGATCAACCATGTGGTAATGTATGTAGTATGTGTGATGGATGATCAAGTTATCTATAAGCAAATATTCAGCAGCTCAAAAGTCAGTATTCGAACAGGACGATCTATATATAAGGTGTTCCATACTTCCCACCTTATCTCCCTGTCTTCTACCCCTTCTCAACCACCCTCTTAAATATTATGAAGCAGGTCCAAGCCACTCTGTTCGTTACATCGCAAAAAAACTCATAACTCCAACAACCAAGTCATCTCTCTCTTGAAACATTCCGAACAAGCCTCGATCACGAACACCGTCCAACAATAAATGACCCACATAACTTCAAAATCCCGTCGTCGTCGTCGAGGGTGCCGGCTCCCAAGCCGGTCAAATGGCTGTATCTGCTCGCCATCATCCACGCTGTTTGGTTTTGAATATTCTGCTTGAATCTTGTTGGTGGGTCCCCATGGCCAAGGAGCCTTCTTGACTTCTTTACCAGGTATGTTTGGGCGCAAGAAGTTGCCACCACGTGCTGCCAGCATCACTCTCGGGTGAAAAGAAGCGCTGCCGCGAGAGACGACATGCACGCGGGGCAAGAGGTAGGTAGATTGGTCAATCCCCTTGCGGGCGACTCGGACCCGGAGAGAAGGTGAAGTTGCTCTTTGGTTTCGTCCCCGAAGTAGGGGCAGCCCATTCCACTAGGGTAGGTGGTTTATCTGAAAGCAGTCCAGGTGCTGAGCCTGAAGGTTCATCCCAGCGCAACAGGTGTATTTCCCTGTCTGGCCCCCGGTCATCCCTTCGAGTCGCTGAAGCGGGTTGATGCCGGCAGGGTCATGACAACTAGGTAGACACAAGTTTGGATCGATTTTCTTTAACAGTACCATTCAAACTCATGAGTGCGGGGAGTCTGATCCAGGCAGAGGTAATGTCAAAAAGTCATGGAACCCAAGGATGGGTTGGGGAGGCTTTGGTTGTCGTGACTGTTGAACCAGGCAATATCCCGCAGGCCCAGAGACATAGTCAAAGTCTCCATGGGCTGCGCAGTCGGGTCATCCGGCTTTTTTCTCGCTCTGGACTCCAAGGTGGCAAGCATAGTGGCTGGCGTTGTCCTTCCCGGGAGACGGCCTTAAACCATGGATACCAGTTGGTGACACAGTTGTTCCCATCCATGGTAGTAGGGTGTCATCAGCTGGTTTTCGTCATCTGCTCCGGCTGGGTTTGTTCGACTGTGAATGGCTTGGTAGGTAGGTGTCGCCAATGTCTGGGTTGATGGTGATGGTCCCTGGGACCAAAACACGGTAGGTATAAATGTGCTCCTCGGTCATCTGGGTATTCTTTCTGGCCCGACGGGAGAACAAGTCAAGTTTCTCGAAAAAAGGGATATATATAATCGTTGTTGCGACTCCTCTTCACTGAAATCTTCCCCTCGCTGGCACCGTCTGCAGAAAAAGCAACGTGTACCACCGCCAGGCACTTCGCCGTACTCATGGCCCTCAAACCGGCAGATCACCCCTGCCATCATCCCCAACCTCCACGGCTTCGCCCCCATTAGCACCTGCTCCCGGAATGAGAACTCCAGCAAAAGGACGACTCGGGCTTGTTGGGATCATCTTCTGGAAGGACAGCGCTATACCGGGACAGGAGGATTGGTCGCATGACAATCGCGATGCTCTCGGCTCGGTGATGGAGTATCGAGCGAGCTTACGACGAGCGAAGCTGGCATGAACTTCTCGACTGCTCCCGCACACATCCACCTCATCGCCACCACCACCACCAAAGCCCACCCCAAGCAGAGGTCAAACAGCAATTCCCAGCACATTCTGTAAAAAGAGGAATATATATATAAAACACCCGCACGACCTATGACGCCGAGAGAAGCCAAACGTTTGAGCGTGTGGCCTTGATCGAACGTTGGTCCGTCATCTTTGCGGGCAAGGATTGAACGACGACCGATGAAATTTGTTCACACTCCCCCCACAACATGCGTCGGTTTGCTGCTCGGACAGTCGGCGCTTGTGAGAGAAAGCCAGGGAGAAAGGTTTGGTGGTTTGTCCAATCGAAGTCCCCTAGGTTGTTGGGATCCCGAGATCACTTAAGCTGTTCGCGCATCCAATCGTGAATGGTTTCCCGGGGGATTGGGTACTCTGGGAGCAAAACGTTGTCCTTGGTCTTCAACTCGAGTCAGCCCGGCGCAGTTTGGACACTGTAAACTTCCATGGCTGGAGTGCCGGAGGGCCAGAGCCTTGGTGTGGTAGGATAGCGCCGGCAGTCGATGAGGGTAAAATTTTCTCTTGGCCGTGGTGGCTGTCCGTTTAACATGTGATTTTCACTTCTTGAAGACAGCAGCATTCATGCCGGACTGGTGGTAGGGAGTGGCGGCTAGCTGGCTTCACATTCGGGCGAGGATACGTTCTCTCCATCATGTCGATCCGCTTTCTAGAACGTGCCTGTACTGAGTAGCTGGCGATGGGTAATACAGGTAAGATGAAACTGAGCAAGGGATGAATCTCTCCGCGGTCGTTCTTCTTGAGGTGTGTGAATATATATAAGAAAAGTCCAGGCAAGTCGTCTCCCACAATGTTGAGCCACAATTGTGTCGATGTTTTTGGCCAGCAAAGGATCCGTGGAGGGTGTGTAGGGCAGCGGCCTAGGAAAGTCGCTGCCGGCGAAAGTGAGGTCACGAAACAGGTGAAAACTGATCAAAAAACAGTATTACAGAGTTGTAGTTGTTAAGTTCTGAGTGTAAAAAGTAAACGGGAAAACAGCCATAAAGCAAACACCAGGTGTGGGGTCTGGTGAAAGGTGGGCCTTGCAGGTGCCCACAGGGTGCTATTCAAGCTCAAAGGTAATGAGGTGGTTCGTCAATAAGGTCAGGTGGTAGGTATCTCTCTGAGTGTCCGACGGCTCCGTGATTTTTCCCGACTGCCGCTTTCGAGCTCTACAATCTCAGATGTCAGCAGACACACGGGAACATGACCAAGTGTAGCGCCCTTACCTTCAAGAATTCGCGTGTCGCGGTGTCCACCTGGACATAAAGTCCGGGTAATTCTCAGTCTCCTTGATATAGAGACTTGTGAACTGGTGTCCAGGGAAGAGCTAAGAGACTAGGAAGGTGGGAAGGGTGTCTCCGCAAAACAGTCAGTCTATGACCCGAAGTGAGATTCAAGCTATGGTTCTAACCTATAGGATATGGTAATTTGTGTGTCCATCTCAAGTCGAGTGAGTTAGGTTCTCGCCTCGTCCATTGCTAAGGTTGGGCACTGGTCAACGAGGTGCTGCCCGTGTTTTTCATGTTGTTCTGGGTCCCAGGAGCACACGGGATATCTGACGACACAGGCGCCAGTTTTGACATCGACGACAAGGTATCCCAAACGGCAAAATATGCCCATAGGTCTGGGTAGGTATCCGATCAGGAGAAACATCAAATGATTAGTCTGTTGGACAGTCCAGGTGTACCAAAACTCTCCACCCTTGTAGGTATCCTGCACACCAGACTGAGAGGCTCTGCGACGGCACTGAAGGAGGCCAGAGCCTAGATCTGACAGGTCGTCCTGTCTTCGATGAGCCTAAGGTATGGGGGTATCTCGCCGATCGTTGGTGTTTTCCTCCGCCTGTGTACCTAGTTCAGTCAGCCAACACTGCATCAAATCGAGATGTCACCGTCCAAACTCACAGCGTATAGCTCCATACCCTGCTGCTGAGGAAAGCGGTTCAAAACTCAATGAGACCCACCAGCCAGGCGCGCGACAACCCCTTCTTCAATCCGCCAAGCAAGGTAGGTACCTATCTGGCATGGAATCTGAATCGTTCTGACAAACTGGTCAAAAGCAAAACCTCATCTTCCAGTGGGCCAAACACAGGATCGGAGGTTTTGATGATCCCGCATTCAAGTAGTTGCTCAATACTGAAGTCTCTCCACTCAGCTGGGAGAAGGGGCGAATTGGCAAGTTTCCGCTGGTGGTTGGTTGCCCGGGAATCCAATGTACTACTCTCGAGGGGGGCATCTCCAAAATACACACGAAAGATGGTGTCGAAACTGAGACGATGGTGCCCTAGTCTTGGTGAAATCTTCTTTAGGTCGTTTGGGGTTTGCCTGTCTGGTCTGGTTCTGTCCACACAGGTAGCGAGTCAACCTGCTGGCCCATCAACCAGTCGAACCACTCTTCGCGCAACGGTCTCTTTGGCGCTCTCGCTTTTTCTGACGGAGTAGCAGTGGCCTTTAGGAGGGCTTCAGGTTCTTGGGTTGCCCTCGGACGGGTCACGCGAAGGATTGTCTCCAAAGCTCATCTCGAATGAATCCGAATGCCGGCGAGATTGCGCGACGGTGACGGCCTGGGAGAGTGCAAGGGCTTTGTCGTTCATCTTGTACGTGTTGTCAAGACATAGACATTGGCCCGGACGGGCTCCCAGGCTATGGTTGCGTCGGAGCGGTTGAACGGGTGCGTCGGAGGAGGCTCTAATGACGACGGCACGGTGAGGAGCCTGCTATCGGGGTGAGCACCACGTCATCCTCAACAGAGGTTCATCAGAGAAGGCGGAAATGGACTGTGTATGTGTTGTATTCCGAAGAACTGATGTGAGTAGGAAGTGCCATTTTGGTATGCAGGTAGGGTATCGAGGGCATCAATGACGCTGAGCTATGATGTGAACAACTTGGGATGGGGGTCCCAAGATTGGGTTTCAAGAAAGTGTGGTATATATATAAGAGAGACATGTCCGAGTTGGGTTGTCATACAGCTACCTCACAACAGAGGCAGACAGGTGTCATGTTGAGGTTCGTTGAAAGGCAAAGTCCCAGCTGGAGAATTGTGCCGGCCAGAGCCATACTTGTGGGCAGATGGAACTGGGTAAACGCCAATTGATTGATGCCCGTTTGGCCGGCAAAGCGAGCGTCAAAGACATACAAACGGATAAAAGCAGCACATTCGTCATAGACTACATTGACATCCATTATGGGAAACTCCTTCATATGTTCACCCAGATAGCGTCACAAACAAAATCAACATTCGCATTGGTATAATCTTCCCCGTCCTGCCTTGCCCTGTCCCCTTCCCTCGCAATCCTCAACTCGACTCTTGACCATCCATCCATCCATAAAACATTACCGAAAAACGCAAGTCAAGTCCCATTCCTTCGTGACAGACATCTTTCCTATACGTTCGTTTCCCACCCCGACCCAGCGCAGAAAAAAAGCAGACAACGACCAAACAGCAACCCGCGGGAAACAAAGACAAAACAAACCAAAAAAAAAAAGAAGAGAGAGAGTTTGGACGCCCAAATGTCACACATAGTAGTCACACACAAACAAAGTGTTAGCTCAACAACCCCTCTCCCTGTCTTCCCCAAACAACCCCACTCATTCATATCCGTGGTATCCTGGTATCATAGTTTTTTTTTGTTCCATCACCCTCACATGGTGCACAAGCTGGCAAGATTTATTTGCCATAGGCCTTGGCGACATCCTTCTTGTACTTCTCAAGAATGCCTCTGCGGTTGAGCTTCTGGGCAGCGGTGACGAGGCCCTGATTTTACGATTAGTAAGCTGACAAGAGATGAAAAGGAGGGGTGCGAGAAAAAACTTACATTCTGAGGAGTCCACTCATCCTCGACGATAACAACACCATCAATGATCTCAATGCCCGAGAGACCACCGGCACGACCCTGGGCCTGGAGCTCCTTGAGGACGGCGCTGTGCAGCTTCTTATCATGCACAAGCGTCTCGATACTATCGCCCTCAACACCAAGCTGAGCCGCCAGGTTCTTCAGCGCTGGCTCGGCGGGAACGATGATGGCGATGGGCTTGGCCTGCTCGGCATCGGCGTACACGCAGATGTTGGCGACAACAGGTACGGACCGGTAGATGGACTCGAGCTTCTCAAGAGCAATGTACTCGCCGTTGAGGGTTTTGACCAGGTTCTTCTTGCGATCGATGATCTTGAGGTGGCCGTTCTTGTCCCACTCACCAATATCACCAGTCTTGAACCAGCCATCGGGGGTGATGGCTTCGGCCGTCTCCTTCTCGTTTTCGTAGTACTCCTTGAGCACTGTGGGACCGCGCAGCCAGATCTCACCCTGGGGGTTGGGCTTGTTGGTGGCATAGTAGCCGGCATCGGGGAAGTCGACAAGCTTGGCTTCGACGGACGCGGTCATGGCACCAATGGAATCGGCAGACCACTCAAAGGGGTTGTGGAGAGTACCCATGGCGGTCGTCTCGGTCAAACCATAACCGATAATCATGGGAGCGATGGCGAAGCTGATGAACTTTTGGGTCTCCTTGGAGACGGGCCCACCGGCGCTGAGGCACAGTCTGAGACGACCACCAGTAGCCTCCTTGATCTTCTTGAACACGACGGCATCCAGAAGACCGCTGCCAGGAAGACCAGCATACATCAACTTCTCCTTGAGGCCAAGGGCACCCCAGAAGAGGTTGCGGACAACGGGGCTGCCAGCATTGACCTTGCCAATGATGCCCTTCTTGACAGTTTCCCACACGGCAGGAACGCCGATCAACACACTAGGCTTGAACTCGCGGATGTCACCGTTGCAGTTGCGGACCGAGGCATCAGAGAGGGTCTTCGGATTTCCATAACCGAGAGTGGAACCCCACCAGAGAGCGGCGTGCTCGAAAACGAACTCGAGAATGTGGGCCAGAGGAAGGTACGTGAGCAGACCATCGCCAGGTCCGATATAAGGCTGGACGATAGCGCTGGCACCAGAAACTGAAAAACACAAGAAATCAGCAGGCTGCAGAGGGGAACTGGGGCTCAAGATGCTTGCTTACCGGCAGCAACAACGGATCTGTGGGTGATGGGTACGCCCTTGGGGGTACCGGTAGAGCCAGAGGTGTACATGATGCAGCAGAGGTCCTCGGCGGTGGGAGGGACGGGCTCAACGGGGTTCTCCTTGCCGAGCCTGACGAGCTCGTCAAAGTTGAGAATGTTGATGTGAGGGTAGGCAGCCTTGAGCTTGTCCACGTGGTCCTGGTTGACCTGGTGCTGGCTGTTCCAGATGACAGCCTGAACGGACGAGGCAACGGCCAAGACGTTGGTCAAGGTAGGCAGAAGATGGGGGTCGAGGAAGATAGCCTTGGCCTTAGTGGCGACCATGGAGTATCTGAGACCTTCCTCGCCGAGAGTGTCATAAGCAGTCACGATGGGCATGCTCTGCGAGGCAGCACCGTGAGCCGTCGCCAGCCAGTTGGCGCTGGTGGCAGCGTAGATGTGGACGCGGTCGGCCTTGTCGAGGCCAATCTTGCGCAGGCCGGAGCCGAGCTGCAGAATCAACTGCTCGTACTCGGTGTAGCTGTAGTACTCATAGGGGCTCATCTCGAAGAAGGTCCATGACTTCTCCACCTCGGTCTCGACACCATCCACAATCTTCTTGATCTTCTTCTTGTCCTGGTGTGTCCGGACGAGCTTGCGGGACCCCACACACTTGGCATTGCCGTACTTGGCGACAGCGGCGCGGACAAGCTCATAGACGGTGGTGACATCGGGAGCAGGCCGCTCGACGAATTCTGGGATAGCCAGCGGTTGTCTGCGAACTGGCGTCTCGCCCTCGACGGGAGTCTGGCCGGGAACTTCAACAGTGAAGGGGCCCTTCGCCGTCATGCGTGGGATGAGCTGGATGGGTGTCGATGACTTGGCCATTGTGAATTATTTTGATATTAGATTCGGTCGGTGGACGCGATTAGGGAAGCTGGGGAGTAGTAACCCGCTGGACGCCGGTGGCTGGCTCAAGGTAAAGACGGGAGATGCAGAACTTTTCTTTTTGTTCCGAGTTTGTTTGAACCTTTGAGGGTTTGGATGGTACACGGGGTGCTTTAGGGAGTGCCCGTCGAAACGATCCAGCGAGGGGACGAGGCAGGCGACCTGGTGAGGGGATG
The DNA here is from genome assembly GCF_000226545.1 of Podospora anserina S mat+. NCBI lineage: Eukaryota > Fungi > Ascomycota > Sordariomycetes > Sordariales > Podosporaceae > Podospora > Podospora anserina. The sequence goes on from NW_001914856.1 coordinate 575,232, forward strand.
GGGCACTAGGGACGGAGGAGGGAGAATAAGAATTCAGAACAAACAGACAGAGACGGAGACAAAGAGGGCAGGGAGGCAAGGGGTTTTTGACAAGCTGTGGTGGAGAGGAAGGACAGGGAAGTCTTTCACCTCAACAACGCGAGGCACACGATTGTTTGTCCCTGGCCCCTGCGCTCCCTGGGCCCACCCTGCTGACCCCTGCCGGTTGCCTTTTTCGGCTGGGCTCTAGCCAAAGGGCGAGGCTAGGGCGCGTCCTGGCAGGCTCGGCAGCCTGGGCGTTCCACATTTCAAAGCTTTCCAGGCCATGGTCACAGTGTGCACCTTTGGCGAAATGGCCACCGTCCATCGTCCATCGACACATCTCCGATCATACCCGGTTCCTGCGAGTATTTGGAGACAAGATGCCTAGGTAAAACTACAAAAAAAAAAAGAAAAAAGCAGACGATGCCCACACATCCCACCATCAACAACACAGGACGAGAAAGCTAAACTCCGAGTAAGGATAACCCCTTTCTGGACGGTGGAGAGAGGCTGGTTAGCACGGTGGTTTGTGCGGCAGATTCGGGGATCGCAGGCGGGTTCAGATTCACCTCCATCACCCTCCGTTTCCGCTTCATGCTTCATACAATAGAAATGAAGAGAAGAGCCAAGCCGAGGCGCATATGTATCTGCCTCTCTATATTTACAGGAGGGCCTCGGTCTGTTGGAACTGGCTGACACCTCACCCTCGTGATCTTGTCAACATCTCCCGATGATCAAGAGCTCAGCCCCGACACCACACGCACGAGTTATGCGCCAATGCTGGACGGTTCGACAGGTCGACTTGAGTCCTGTCGACTTGAACACTGGAGATGGCTCTTGGCACAAGTCTTGGAGGTCCGCGTCGGTGCATCCTTCCCCGCATCTGACCCCCCATCTCCCCAAGCAACTTCTCGATAGCTCTGCTCCACCCCTCAACCAAAAACTCTGAGGGCTTCCCGTCGGAACGTTCCAGCTCGGGTTTCCCCTCCTTTCAGGGCTGGGCAGCTGCTCTGCATCGCCAGAATGGAGTCGTCGGATCACCACGGCCGCTTTCACTGGCTCTCTATTTGCTACACTCTCTAGGTTTCAGTGTGCTGCTCTCGGCGCATGATGCAATGAAGAAGTGAACTGAATTTGTGGGAAGCCCCGGACGCGCCAATCCAGACTATTCTTCGCCTCCGCATTTTCTAAGATTGCACTAAAAACGCCCAGAACCGGCCCTGTCAGCCAAAGTCACCGTTCGTCTTGTCTTCCCTTTTCCCTATCGTCTGATAGACCAGGAATTCAGCCACCAGCCACCAATCACCAACCACCTGTTTGGAATAATGAAGTTGGAGAAGCTGTTGCAAGCTCTGGGACAGCAGCCCATAGAGTCGTCCGAGGAAGGTATAAAAAACGATGAAGTGAAAACCAGATATGCAACCTGGGGGTGCAATAGTCGGGTAGACACGGACTGAATAGTCTGTCAACTAACACGCCTACTTTGCCGCCAACTAGAGACGTTTGAGCTGTTTGCCCAGGAGCTCCCCTCGCAGAATCTTGGCTTCGTCGACTCCAAGGCCTCCACAGTCGAACTGACCATCGCTGGCCGGGATCTTACCATCCATCAGTCACCTGGCGTGCTGTCATCCAACCGTGCCGGTGGCACAACAGGAGCTGGTAAACAACTCCTCCCCCGGCCCCTTTCCGACCCCTTTCCCGCCGTCACACCGCCGTTGATAACGCTTACAAGGCTACGGACACGTCACATCCGAACGTCAGCCTTGCTCAGTGGCTTGTCTAGGATGGAAGGATACGAGCACTGCTGACGGTATGCATAGTCGTCTGGAAAGTTACACCTCTCTTTGCAGAATGGATCAGCTCTGCATCATCTCTGCTTTTCCAGTCTGAGATCCTGTCCTCGAACTCTCTCGTGTTGGAGCTAGGGTGTGGCATCTCAGCACTGGTCGGCCTGTGCCTGGCGCCTCGTGTCAAGGGCTACGTCTTGACCGATCAGCCTTATGTCGCCAAGTTTGTTGAGCAAAACGTTGCCGAAAATTCTCACATCTCAGCCTCCTCCACTGGCAAAGGAAAGGCAAAAGGGAAGAAAACAAAGGCGACGGCGGCCAGTCACTCAAAAGACAACAATGTCGTCTTTACTCCCTTGGATTGGGAAACAGACGAAGCGACGCCCTCTCTTCTGACCGACCTGCCAGACACAGCAGGAAGAAAGAGCTTCGATGCTATCATTGCATGTGACTGCATCTACAACGAAGCGCTCATCGACCCGCTTGTGTCTACATGCGCTGATATCTGCCGGCTGAGAACTCAAGAGTCTGACACCGAGGCAGATCCCACCATCTGTGTGGTTGCGCAACAGCTGAGGGACGATCAAGTGTTTGAAGGATGGCTCGCGAGATTTATGGAGTCTTTTCACACATGGAGAGCTCCTGATGAGTTGTTGCCAAATGGGTTGAAGCCGAGCTCGGGGTTTGTGGTTCATATTGGGATATTGAAGGAGGCATATACCCCTTAGTACATGATGAATGGAAACAACTCAGGCCACAACGAATATAATAATATCTCCCCTCTACAACCTCCCTTTCGATGCAATACCTATCCTAATTATCCCTCACACATACCACATATCATCCACAGCTTCGTTCAACCTATCCTAGCTACTTCTACAAACCTCCCACACCACCGCCGATACCGCATTCACCACCCAGATCAATCAGATAAGATTACCAACCCAAGCCTCTTTTTTAAGTTTTAAGTCCCCCTGTCTCCTATGACAAATGGGGAGTTATGGAGCCCTCAAAAAAGTCTCAACACCCCCTATCCATGGTATCCCGAGTCAGTCTCAGACCGGCCACCCTTGTCCTGCAAGGTATGTCGACCACAACAAAAAAAAAGATGAAAAGGTTTGATACAAACAGGGTTGGTTTTGGGAAGACGGGGGGTAAAAATAAGGACTCGGATACCGGGAGTCGAACCCGGGGCTGTTGAGGGAACAGACACTTCTGAGAAGTGAGAGTCAACGATGTTACCGCTACACCATACCCGATTTGAATCGTGGATGGTCCAATTTTGATGAGGAGAGGGTGTGGGGATGGGATATGAATAGGACTTGGAAAGGGCAAAGAGAGATGAGGTCTTTGTTGTCGCCAAGCACCTTGATATTCACAAATACAAAATACTTTGTTCTTGAAAATCTGCTATATCAGAGCACAAGTCTTCAACCCGGAGATATTTCAACACAGAGAGAAAGATGTATACTCTTTGCTGGCAGCAGCCCCAAAAAATAATCTCAATGAAAACTCCAGAGTTATTTCACCATCTTCAACAGATGTCTAGCTAGGTAGCCAACCTAAAAAAGCCCTTCAGGTCTTGGGCTGGCTCTACGGAAGTTTCTTCAAGGACTTTTGCAAAAATCAACGATTTTTACATAGGTATCTTACCGGGGCTATTCAGCTCCCGTCACTAGCGTACACGTTGTCTTTTAACAGTGGGCAAGGCCACTCTTCATCTTGTCTTGCGTTGGGCTCCGGCCCTTTTTCCCCCCCTTAACATCATAGGTATGCTCTTTGTCAAACCCTTGCACAAGAGCCGAAAAACACAAGCGCATGTTGGATTGGATCTCACTGTACATTACAAACCCGAGAGACCATAATAAACAAACACCTCTGGAAATACAATGCAAAAAAGTCTTTTTTATATAAATTCACAATCAAAGAATCCTGTGTCCTGACTTATGACGGGATGCACGGAAATGCATCCGACAATAGCCTCAAACCCAAACCCTACACTCCATCAACCAACAAGGCGTGGTGGCAGAGTGGTCTAATGCGCAAGACTAGAAATCTTGTTCCTTCGGGAGCGTCTGTTCGAATCAGGCCCACGTCGAGACACAAACAATCTTTTGATGTTCTTGTTTTCCCTTATCCACTCTGTTGTGGATAGGAGTAGCTTTTTGGACATAGTATATTCCTTTTTGTTACCAGCTGCCCCCAGCCTGACAGAGAGCATAACATAGGGCTGTTGTCAGACATATCAAATCAGCTTCATTGTTCCTACAGTCGCTCAAAACAGCCAGGGTATATCCCTCAGAGCACACACTTATTACACCAGCCAAAAATAAAACAGCCAATATCGCGCCGTCCTACTATTCTTACATGCCCAACCACATCTCTAGATTCCAAACTCCCGCCTGATCCCGCTGCTGTTCAAGTTCAACCGGTAGCCATCATAACCCTTACAATCCCCAACTCGCTGCTCTTCGCCCACTCCCCATTCGGCATCATCCTCCACTGCAGCAGCCTTCCCTCGTCGCCTACACTCCCCAACACAACCCCGTCATCATCAAACCCAACCCTCCAAACCGGCGTCCTATGCCCATCCAGCCTCGACACCATCTCAATCGTATGCCTAATCTGCCCCGGCAACCCAGTGATCATTCTCTGCGGGTTCTTATTCGCCCCCCCATGCCCATGATGATGATCCCCCCCATACCCAGCCTCCGTCGCCAGTCCCGCTCGAATCATGCCCCCCTGCCCCATCCCCGTCCCCCTCTCATCATGGGCTGTTCCAACCCCATGAACCACAGGTGTAATCCCCCCAACAACAGTAACCACATCTCTCGCCGCCGCCCTGACCGCCGCGCTCCTCCCCTCATCCACCTCCACCCCTTGCTTCCTCGCCTTCTCAACATACCCCTCCATCTCCCTCATCGACCACCCCCTCGCCCCATCCTCCTTCTCCTCCTTCTCCTCCTTATCATACCAAGCCTGCCTCTCCACCGGCGTGTCAACCCTAAAGACCCTCACCATCCCATCCTGACACGCCGTCGCAATAACATCATACCCCCTAATATTCCCCCCCGCCCACGCCACATCCCTCACCAAACCCCTATGCACATCCGACCTCACCTCGGCCGCGAGATAAAACCCCTTCGTCACCGTCTGCACCCCCAAACTCTGACTAATCACATCCCTCGACCGATAAATCCTCACACAGTCCAACGCAACCGTGACCAAGCTCAGCGTGTCGGGCGGGACCCCCGCCTTCAACGCGCTGTAGCACACCTCCGGGTTGGGATCAAACTGCACCTTGAACGTCGTCTCATCCCCCCTTTTCGCAGGCGGCTGGTCCCGCGAGATAGCCACCTCGTCAAGCATAGTATAATCCGTCAAATTCTCCGGCTGCTCATTCTCGTACACCGTCAACTTCCCATCCGCGCTCACCAGCGCAAGGTAAGTATGCCTCGTCGAGTCAACATGCTTCATGCTAAAAGACCGATACGGACTCCTCGAGTTCCTCGTCTCGAAAACCGGCTTCGGCACCGCCGAACTCGAAGCCTGTGGCGGTTGTTGCGAAGGCGCAGTCTCGCTCTGCACCGACGGCGTGCCCACCGCGCTCGTCACCGCCGAGTGCGGATGAGAAGTCGCGCTCGTGGCAGTGGTCGACAAGGCACTCGCAACCCCCCCAAGATGATGAGGCCCATGACTACCAAGACCACCACTCCCCGGCCTTCGACCCCTCAATTTCAACCCCACCGCTCTTTTCCCCCACCGCAATAGGTTGACTCCATAACGCCATCCCCCTGTACCCCCTTCGCCCATGGCATTCGAAAACCTCCTCCCCGGCGCACCCCGGGTACATCGGACCAAAGCTTAAACCTCCCCTCCACCCCCAACGAAGCCAACAGGTTGGGGTAAATCGTCGGCGGCAACCACTGCAGCTCGGTAATCTCCCCCCCGTGGGCAGTCCAGTTGTCACAGTGCCGCCACACCCCGTCCCTGTGCCGGTTGAACACGCGGACCTTGCCGTCTACCGACCCTGTCGCGCACCGGTCGCCATACTCGTTAAACGCGATCGACTGGACGAGGTCCTGGTGGCCGTGCTTGAGGATGGGCTCAAAGGTGAGCTGGTCGTCGGCGAGGGGCGCCTCGTTGAGGAAGGCGGCTAGTTTTGCTGACATGGCGCTGTGTTTGTGATATTGTGTTGCAAAAACAGCAGCTGGTGTGTGACTCTCCCGCCTGTCGGAAAGGGCTGGGCTGCCCTGCCTTTGTCTGGCTTTTGCTTTGGGGTAGGTGATAGGTGGGTGACAGGCTCCAACAACTGACGTCGGGAATTCCCACTCCAAGACCCCTGGGTCCAAGCTCCCTGCAGGGGCCCGCTCGCTCTCACATGCCGAAATTGACTTTCAAGTAGGGGGGTTGATCAATTAGGTGTAAGAAGACATGGATAAATCTAGAATGCCATGATTTTGTCTATGCCATTTGCTGTTGCTTTTGTTCTAGTATATTTCAACAAATATATACACAAAAAAACTAAACTCCTGCTGCCCCAATGCTCCAATTATCCTCCTTGAACAACAACTGAGCCAGCCCATGCCTAACAAACAACCCGAACAACCCCATCACCATCTGCATCCCCGTAATCTCCATCGCCAACCTATCCTCCCTCAACGGCCCCCTCCACACAAGCCAAAGATTCAAAATCGTAAAGTTCGTCGTCTCGACAAACCTCCCCTCCTCATCCACCGTAACCCCCAACAACCTCAACCCCCCCAACACCTTCAACCCCCACGCAACCACCCCCCTCGGCTGCCTCTCCCTCGTCCAAGGCGTGACGCTCGGCTCCAGCAACCCCGTTCTCGCATTAAACCTGGGCAGCCTGTGCCTCGGACACGGCACCAGCCCAAACAACTGCGGCACCGAATAGCAAAAGTTGAATATCTGCGGCACCAGCAGCAAGATCAACGTCTTGCTGAAATGCCCCAGAATGCTCACCACCACAAACACCATGCCCGCAAAATAACAATACGTATCCCCCACAAACACCCTCGCCGGATACCAATTATGCCACAGCAGCGCCCCGGAAACCCCCAAAAACGGCAGCAAAAAGTACAGCGAAAACAAATGCGAGTCCGTCGCCGGGTGGGGGTACGGCGTGAGCAAGTACAAGCAATCATTGATCGCCAGCAACACCGCAACGACAATCGACTGCGCCACCTCAATCCCGTTGATCCCCGCCAGAATGTTAATACTGTTCGGGCTAAAAATCGCCACGCTCGCCATGTAGACATAGTACAACACCCCGACATTCACCAGCTCCCCCAGGTACGGCTGCAGCGGAATCGGCACCACGATCGACGTGACGCCAAAGTCGACAAAGTAAACCACCAACAGCGGTATCGACGCAAAAGCCGGAATGAAAAACTTGTGTCGCCACCGTATGTCGAAAAGATCATCTCCTATCCCCAACAACGTGATCGACTGAAGCGATATAATCGCCGACAAATACGACGCCAACTATTTCCCCCCACCCCCACCCCCCCCAGTCAGTCTTTATCCCCTTTCCCATATGTTGTTCCCAAACTCACCTTGCTGTGCGGAAACTTATGCAGCAACCTCCCCCTCTCCACCCCCTCCACGACACTAACAACAACATCCCTATTGCCCCCCCCGCTCGTCGCCGCCACAATGTCCTTGTAAAACGGAAACGGGATGAAGACAATAATCACCAGCAGGTACACCACCGCCGCGATCCCCCCCATGCACTCTGGCATTTCCCGTCTATTATGCTTGCTCATGTCTGTCCCCTTCAGCCCAGCCTTCATCAGTGTCGGGCCTAACCACCTTATCATCGCAAACGACGCCGCGAAGGCGACCCCGCTGAGGGCGAGGGAGGCGATTAGAGGTTCGCCATCGCCTTGGAAGGTATTCGCCAGTACCGCGACGCAGGCGAAGGTAAGGGAGAAGAGAGAGAGGGTTTCGGTTCGGGAGAGGGAGGAGGAGGAGGGGGGGGGTAATCGGGATGGGGAACGTGAGGTGGAGGTCGTCATGGTTGCGAGTCGTTGTCGTGAACTGAAACAGTGGCGCTCATGGCCGTGAGCGCGAAGGAAAGCGAGAGTGGTTTGCTGCGTTCGTTCGTTCGTTGGGGCGAGTCGCGAAAAGGAAATTATTTTCGAAGGGGAAAATGGCAAAAAGGGAAATAAGCCAGATCTCCAAAATGACGTCTCACGTTGAATCCCAACGGCGCTCGCTGTCAGCTCGAGCGCAAGCAAACAAACAGGGCCCACCGGGCGGCCCCTATGCCGTTTTGGATCACTGGGAGGAAGCTGATTGGAGCGCAATTGGCTTCTACAAACCCCTGTTTGGGCGCTGGTTGCTTCCATGTGATTGTCAATATCTCACTAGGGACTTTCATGATGAACCTAGCAGTCCTCTCGACATAGGCTTGTAGTAAGGCAGCTCCCACAGCGATTAAACATAAGAAAATTCATCTACCTAACTTTTAAGATCCCAGCACAAACAAAAAAAAATAAGCTACCGTCCCTTGACCCCCAACACAGCGAATCCCTGCCCAACCTTGACTTGACGTCCCTGACAACCTCTTATGTAACAACCCGCAGTCAAGCAAAGAAATGGTAGAAAACAGAGAGAAAAAAAAGAGACTCGGATACCGGGAGTCGAACCCGGGGCTGTTGAGAGAAACAGACACTTCTGGGAAGTGAGAGTCAACGATGTTACCGCTACACCATACCCGATTACGAAAATCGTGTGTGGTCTCCGATTTTGTTGGACGCTAAGTGCGGATGGTGGGACTATATCGCTCACTTTGCAACTTGGCACAGAACATATCATACTCTCCCTTGTTTCCCTCATTGGATTCCATACATGCAATATTAGCGAGCAAGGCAGCTCAGACTTGTTTCACCACCAAAGCCGATGCAACGAGAAGGACCTAGATAGACTACCCGATGATTCCTCATCATGCATATACTTCATGTAGACTTCGAGACTTAGACTCAGAAGTCTTCACTTCCTAGTCACTTGGAAAACACAGCACCATATCTTCAAGATGAGTAGCATAGAAACCAGATACATAAATACAGTACAAGACGCCCTGCACATAATAACGACAGAAACAGCCAACACTAAAATAATACCCAGGGACTGCTGCCATTATTCCCAAACAGAAACCGGCACAAAAGCAGAGATAACAAGAAAAAACATCGCTGATCCCCTCTTTCTTTCACTGTCTTCCCTGTTTTCACCACATCCATAGTTGCCTAACAGTCCTAAATGCGCAAAAACACATCCTCTTCCATATATCTCCTGCAAACGATCCATCACCGCTGCCCCCCCCCTCCCAACCTCCTATCTTCACTCCCATCACTCCATGGGTCCCCGAGGAACACAGACAGGCTAGTTGGGGAACGGACTGGCGTATTGGCTCTCATCCAGGTCATCGCTGCAAGTGGTATGGTGTCAAGACCAGTAAGCGAACAAGCCCGCCTAGACGCAGAATTCCTTCCCCCCAGAGTCTGCCGCAAGGAAAAGTTACACCAACCCGTCGTAGAGCGACAGCGCCGACACAATGGTGGCATCCCGCTGCGAGCCTTCCTTGAATTCGTTCATATCAAGGCTGCCGTTCTCATCCTTGTCCATCATCCTAAAGATTTTGCGGACGCGCTTCTCGGGGGTGTCTTCGTCTTCTGGGAGCTTAACCATGGACCCGACCTAAGTTCGCCTCTGTTAGCCTCTCCGTGTGTTTTCCTCATGCACCAAATCAAAACATACCATCTTGTAAATCGCCTCCACAATCTTCAACATCTCGTCGTAGCTGATCTTTCCATCGCCGTCGATATCGTACAGTTGGAACGCCCAATCCAGCTTGTCCTCCATCTTACCCCGGCTGGTAACACTCAGAGCACAAATGAATTCTTTGAAATCAATAGTTCCTGACTTGTCCGTGTCGAATACGTTGAAGACGTAGTCGGCGAATGTGCTTGGGTCACCAAAGGGGAAGAACTGGGCGTAGATCTTTTGGAATTCGCCCTTGCTCAGCATGCCGCTCGGGCAGTCCTTGAGGAAACCTATTTCGTCTTGTGAGAAGAGAACCAACTACAGGAAGAGAAGAGTGGAGGAGGGAGAAGAAGAAGACCTACCTCTATACCATTGCTGCAACTCCTTCTTGTCAAAATTGGTTGACTTCTGGAGCTCCTTCAGCTGATCGTCAGGGAGCTTCTTGGACTGCCTGTATTTCGAGCGCCCCATGTTAGCCCATGTCATGACTTTTGAGTCTTATGATTCCCGATTGAAGGGAATATTCTCCTCTCCTCCCCTCCTCTCCGCCATTGACTATTGCTCCCTCCTCCCAGCGCCCAAACTCCAACGAGGAAAAACACTCACAAGTTGCCCATATTCGCGGTTAGAGACTATTCGAAATCGCCAATCGACGAGAGAGTATCGAAGATGCCGCGCTGGTTATCGCCGACAGGAAACCAAATCGAAGGAGGGGTTTGCGACAGTCTCTTGTCTAGGTCGAACAAGTGGGCAGCTCAATTGCTCAATCGGGCGATGGGTTCGTCTGGCGGCAGTGCTGGTGGGTGGACAGTGCGGGCAATGCGAAGCGGGGGGTTCAGTTTGTAAGCCAGTTCAAGAAACAGCAATGACAAGAAAAAGGCAAGTCTGCTTTGCGAAAACGGAGAGGAGGATTTTGCAAAATGGGTTATGGCTTGAAGACGGAGTCTCGGGGAAGGGAAAACAGATTGGAGCAAAAGCCAAAGCAAAAGGCGAGGCGAAGGCGGCCGCGGCGGGAAAGTGACGACTACTGCGGCAGTCCAGTCCAGTCCTCTTTCCTGGGCTTGGGCTTGGGCTTGGAGGGGGGGGGCCGTTGCCCGCTCCCGCCCTGAAGTATGGTGGTTTGGCGCACGGTCACTTGCACTGTACGGACAACTTACTCTTGGGCTCTCGCTGTTACACCATGGGTGCTTCGCTTTGCCTTGCCTTACCTTGTGCCTGCCTATAGTCTGAATCTTGTCAGCTTTGCTGCATACCATGAATCTGCTCCGCCCCCTTTTCCATTCTTCATCACATGGGCAACCTCGATATGGCGTGCTGTTTTGACCTTACCTACGTCAGAAGCACACTGTGAGGCAGCATAGGTACATTTGTGAGAGATTGCCCCTCCCTTCCGGTAATTGAGGGGCACAGTACCAAACACCACCAAACAAGCTGCAAAAGAGTAGGTATGAACCTTCGAGAAACACATAAAACTGTCAGGGAGGCCAACCATGTCCTCTCCGTGTTTGTTGCACAGACAGGCGGTAGACCACAACGGCCAGGCAGCTCTTGGTCTCTCTACTGGGCGCAGCAACAACAGGCCCTTCTTATCTAGTTTGACTTCTCCCTTCCTCAGCCTCCATGTTTGATAACAGGCCACCTCAGCTCCCTCAAATCAATCGAGAGCCTCCTCCCATCATCTTCATCACCGTCTCTTCCACAATCCCGCACAGTCTAGAACCACAACCCTTCTCACCGTTCCTTTTTCGAGAGAGGGGTGATTTGCTTACCTAAGGGGGGCAGTGCAAACCCGCCAAGGAACCCCCAACCACCACTCGATAAACCGCCATGTTCCCCCCTCCTCAAACTATCTATGCCGCCGCGCAAGAGCCAGAAACCATAAACTAGGGAGCCAAACTCTTTTTACCTTCTCAGTTCAGGCAGGCCTCTCGTCATAATCGAACCCCTGAAAAAAAGCTTGACTCTAGCAATCTCACCCAGGTACCACTCACTCTGACGTAGCTGTGTACGTACACATGTCGGCGCTCGGTATACAAAACCATAAGCAAGCGAGGGGTGCTCGGTCTTGATGGGAACAGTGGCCTGCGTACGGAGCGGCCCGGATCGGCATCGCATCCGGTGCCCCTTGGTAGCTAGGGGTGGATGGCCGAGACCGACCGATGCCGACCCTGTGTTCCTGGCAGCTGACCCTGCCGACACACACACATACACCATCCTAGTAGTATGACATAGCACCTCTACATGAAGCCATTGTTCCAAAATGAAAGAAATGCTTATTGAACAGTGATGATAACATTCAACAACAACAAAAGCTAGAAAAGAGCCTGCTATGCACAAGAGAACCTAGTCAACCATTTCAACATGCTCCTTTCCTTCCCTACACGATTTCCCCAATATTTCCCATCTCTTTTTTGGTTCCCTATCATCCATCCACCCACCTCCCAATCCCAACCCCCTCTTTTATGTTGTATGTGTGTTGTCTGCCAAGGGGGGGAATAAAAGAAAAAAAAATGTTAAGAAAGGGGGGATAAAACGGGGCAAGTGTAAATACAAACTTTGAATAACAACAACAACAACAACAACACCAACAACAACAAAACCAACAACCAAAAAAAAAGAAAGAAAGAAAAATGCCTGCCTGCCTGCCTTCTATAGGTTAACAAAAACAACACACGCTACCGCCCCTATGATGATAACACCTCCCATTCATCCCTTCCTTTTTGTTCCCTCTAACCCACCACAGCCTTCATACTCAAACTCTCCAAAAACCCACTCAAATCCTCCTTCTTCACCTCCACCACACAATGCTCAAAACTATCAATCCTCACCCTCGCATTCGTCTCAGCCACTACATCCTGAAACGCCGTCCCAAATCTATTGAGCCCATACCCCCTCTCCCTCGTCTCATCCTCCTCATCCTCACCATCATCCTCATCCTCATCCTCACTGTCCTCATCATCCTCTTCACTGTCCAACTCCGACCCATCATCATCCTCCTCTTCATCTTCCCCCCCCTGCTTTCTCCTCTGCTCCCTCTCCCTCCTCTTCGCCGCCTTCTTCTCCTCCCTCATCCTCTCCTTAACCTTCCTCGCCTCTTCCCTAACCCTAGCCTTCTCCTCCCTTTCCTTCACCTTCTTCTTCTGCGCCTCCTTATCCAAAAAAATCGTATCCGGACCACCACCCCCTCCCGTCCCAACAACAACATACACCCCGCGCTTCTCATCCAGACTAGCCACAACAAGCGGCGTTCCCCTGCCGCCCAACGCCAGCCTCCCCGTGGCATCCTTTTCTTGCTCCGCCAGCGCCTCCCCAATCCACAACGCCAGTTTTGTCAACGCACCCGGGTGGTTAAACAGCTGGCTATCCGGCGAGTCCTTCACCACGCACATCCGAAACGCGCGCAAGTGCGAGATTTGCTTCTTTTTGAGAATCGTCGTCCCGGTGGTAAAGATGGCTTTGTGAAGGAATTGGGCCGTTGGCAAGCCAGCCTTCAGCGACTCAATATCCTCGAGAGCGTCGTAAGCAGCCCAGAAACGTGGCAGCCATTCCTCCGAGGGGGCCGTGGCAGTCGACATCTCCATTAAATCTTGCGACGGACCGTCATTGTTGCTGGAAGAAGCCTCGGGGCTGTTCTGACCTACTTCCAAAAGGGCGCCAATGACAACACCGACGTCTTGCGCCGAGAGCGTGGCACGCCACCCCCAGCTCCTGACGAAACCCCAGGAGTCCTTCGCGCCGCCGCGGTCTTTCCCGTCCGTATCGATAGTGGGGACTAGTTCGTCGAGGTTGTAGAGGGAGGCATACTTGAGGAGCTTCGACCGGAGCTCCCGCTTCAGCGTCATGTCCATGTGAGTGTACGATTGCTTACACTGCACCAGACTGACCCCCATCTTGGCGAGGAGCTTATGCAGACGCTTCAAGCCAGTCTCGCTCCAGGTCTTCAGCCGTGAGAAGAGATACGGCGAGTGGAGCATGCTATCGTACAGGCTCCAGTGACGAATCAACAGGAACTTCGGCTCGGGCGACAGACGGATGCTGGTGTCGTCTGGACTTCGGGCCGTGGTGGGAATGATGCCACTGTTCTCCGGGACGGCTCCCCGGCCAATTTCTGGGGGGTTCAGACGACGGACTTCGTCGCGCAGGAGCTGTCGTATCCTGGCACCGCGCATGCCTAGCCAGCCAGAGGCTGGGCGGGCTTCGCCGGTGCGGACTGGGGCTGCGATGCCGGCTGAGGAGCGGCCGTAGAGTTCCATAGAGGTGACTCCGACAATGGTGAGCCAGAGGAGGTCGTTGTCTTCACGACCGAGTTCTGAGGCCAGAGAGTACATCATGGAGGAGATGGGTTCCGAGTAGGCGGTACCGAGTCGGTAGTAATCTCTGAGGATCGTCTCGTTTTCGCGCCGTAACCGCAGCAGCCTTCGCCGAAGTGTCCTTGCGGACGGTCCTTTTATCGGCTGGGCCGCGGTGGGCGGATCTGCTGGGTCGCTGCTAAAGACCGGCCCGTCGTCTCGGAGTGATATGAGTCCTCGTTGTGCTGGCCGTCGGGGGGAGTCTGGAATAGGAGTCGACTGTATCATGTTAGCATTTGGGCTTTACTAATACCCACAGAAAAGACATACGGAATTACTCCTCCGTTTTTGCCTTGGTCTATCATCATCATCCTCGTCGCTGTCGTCCTCAAAGTCCCAGGATTTTCGCTTCTGACCAGCTCGAGGCACCGCTGAGCTTGGTAGCTCGCCGACCTCGCTTTCCTCGTCACTGCTTCCTCCAAGATCCTCCCCGTCATCCTCAATTTCCGGCATGTCCAGCAGAGCAAGATAGGCGCCCTTCTCCTTGACCAAGTGTTCCTCAATATCACCATCGTCCATGACAATGATTCCTCCCTTGCCCGGCTTGTAGTTATGTTCGATTTGGCCAGCCTTGACCCCACGCGGGGTCCTGGCTGAAAATGTCGTCGCATCCTCCGTCTCGGGTTCTAATGGAAAGCCACCAAAGACATTGGACAGGTTCCAAGGCCTATGAGAATCGGCCACCCAAACCTCAACACCACCAAACGTGTTTTCTTCCCCTTCGGGTTCCAAGCCCAAGGCACTTCCCAGATCAGCCATACCACCAACACCCAAGCATACCACCACTCCACCGGCACCGCCCCTCGTTTCCATCATGGGACTGACGAGCTCTTGTCCAATGCGCTCCAGGTCGGCATAGCCTGCCACAGGCTGGATCTTGTGCGGGATATAGTCATGTTTGAAGAGACGCGTGAGAATTCGGCAGGCGCAGAGCGCATCGGGTTCGAGGGCTACAAGCACGAGAACAGGTGGTGAGAGGGGGTGTCGAGTGGCCTGCAGATGCAGATATAACTTCGATATGAGTTCCCTAGGAAGATACATGGCGAAGGAAGAAAAGGTAACGCGCTGCTAATTTTGCTCGGCGACGGAGAAATTGCTGACGGGGAGCCTCTAGGAGAGAACGCGAGATTGTTGTCCCTTGGTTGGTTGATTATACCCAGATTTCGTCCGCTATAAAATCGACCGCGCAGTGCCCCGCGGGCGAGGGAAGGGCGCGATCGAAGAGATTGTGGACCTTCAGGGCGAGAGAGATTAGGTGAGTATGATAGTAGTAAGAATAAGAATTCGAAAGCGACTTCAGACTTGGTACAATAAACGGCAGCAACGCTCTGGCTCTGCTGAAATCTTGCAACAGACAACAGACAAACAAGCAGGCGTGTATCGGTGGTGTTGGTATTGGTGTTGGTGTTGGTTGCCCATTAATTGGAATATAAGTGGAGCGCTGTTTATCGAGGCCGAGACTCTGCAAGACGCGCTTCGACAACCCCCCAGGACGCGACTTGCACCGCGGGACACACAGTACTAATTTTATGAGGTGGACTGTGCTTCCATCTCGTCAGCAAAAAAGGCTTGTGCAACTCCAAATGCGCACGGACCAGCTGATAATTGCCTGCCGCTAACATCCCTCACCTCTCACCTCTCACCTTCCACACCACCCCTCTCGCCGATACCACACCACCTCTCACTGCCAGCTGGCCCATGCCCCGCTCGCTCTACTGTACTTGTGACAGCCCCCTTGCAACGCCAAGTGTTCCTCTCCCAACCTCAGTAGCAAGCAGAGCAGCAAGCAGAGCAGCAAGCAGAGCAGCAAGCAGAGCAGCAAGCAGCGCAGCCATTGGGGTGACCTCCTTGTTTGTTTCATGAACCACTGACCGCTTCTTTTCCTCTTAGACGATATACGACACATGGCATCTTCCGCCCATCGGATCGGTTCGGGGCGTCGAGTGAGTGGGCGTGAGGTTTCATTGCTGCTCCCTCAGTCCCGCTATCCCACATGATGGGGAGCTGGGACACACCGTGACACCTTTACACCACTCTCTGGTCACTTGTCGTGGCATCTAAGACAACAAGCACGCGCTTGCCCCAATGGGAGAATTTATTTTTCTGGTACTGTAGGAGCTGTCGCTGATCGAGAATTTGGAAATTGGGGTGTTACCGGCGCCTTGGAACTCAACCTACAAGTCAAGTCCCGACACTTCGGACGAGCTTCCCCCCCTTCCCCGCCCCATGTCTCCAGACGGCTGGGATGGCTCATGCTGGATGCTGAGCAGAAAGCCAACGGGACACTGCTTCCCTTCCGGAGAGCTGGGTGCTGCCAGCTGCGTGTGCCGTCCAGCGGCATTTCCAGCAAATGGTCGAGATGCAGCCATGGCGTTCTTCTCATGCAAGCACATGCCGCCATCTGCCAGGACACCTCATGGCCGCCCTTGATTGGCCCCTGTCCCACTCGGCACCGCCCAGAACCCACAGAAACCCACACAACCCACCGCTTCACGGCCTCCACCCTCACCACGGATTGGATCATTTCAACTGTGGGTGAGAGAGGGTGAGAGGTACCTTTTACGCTTCACGCCGGTACCACTGGTACAACAGCCTGGCGAATGGCAAAGGTCTGGAAATATTTCCTGGATCCCGTCCTTGGTCCTTCCCTCGAGCTGTCCGCCTCTGTGTCCCTTCCGTCAACATGTACATCTCATTTTTAGCTGCTTGGTCCGTCGGCCTCGCTTCTCTTGGCTGCCAGCCATGACTGGCCATTTTTGCCCCGAGTGCCCCGGCCTTGTCTTCTCCTCCCGGCGTTCTCTCTTTTTCTCCTGACGTCTTTATCATGCTCCTCTCCTGCTCCTGCTTCTTCTCCTCCTAGCTACCTGTCTGCTCGTCCATTGAGCAATGGCACGCTTCTTTTGACTTCTCAAGAGAGAGTCAGCTGCCTCTAGACGCTATCATTTCACACATTGCTCGCTGTCAAACCTACGATATCCACTTCCCGAATTCCCCTTGCAAGTTCCGCTTCCCCAGAAAAAAAAACGGTCACGAAATATGCTCTTGGCCAGTCCACTTGCGCCTCAAAATTCTTCCCTGATCGAACAAGTCTCTGGAGACCATCCCCGAGCCCGAACCTGAATGCAGGCGGCAGGCACTTCTGGTACTGGAATGGAGGAAAACGGGGTCATAGAACCACTGCCTGATGAGGAGTTTGGGAGAGAGGTGACATCAGATTATGACCCAAGCGATACCGAGACCACCTTTGGCTCCCTGACGTCGAGCGTCACGGGTCATGTGTGGGAGTACGGCAGACGATACCATGCTTTTCGATATGGCCGGTACCCCTTACCCAACGACGACGAGGAGTACAAGAGAGAGTCTCTACGACATGCCATGCTGAAGGAGCTCCTGAGGGGCAAGCTCTACCTTGCGCCCATCGGAGATAACCCGCAAAAGATCATCGATCTTGGCACGGGGTTTGGAGAATGGGCCATGGAGAGTATGTTTGGAGAAATTCCTTTGGAGGGGTTCGGGCTAACGTCACGTCGCAGTGGGCGAGCTTTTTACCGGTGCCAAAGTTACAGGAGTCGACTTATCGCCGATTCAGCCACTATGGGTTCCCTCTAATGTCGAGTTCATCGTGGATGACATTGAAGACGAGTGGGTGCACGATCAGGATTACGATTTCGCGCACTTTCGGTTCGTCAACACGGTGTTGAAGAACAATGAACTTGTGCTTCACAACATTCTCCAGTAGGTATTGTGATGGTTTTTCTTGACGGGGTCACGAAATGCTGACGAGCCAGTACAAGGAATCTCAGGCCGGGCGGCTGGGTGGAAATCCAGGATGTTTACCCCCGGATATCGTCAGACGACAACACACTGCCCGAAGACTACCCGCCCGCCAAGTTTTACTCGCTGCTTCAAGGCGTTCTCAAGGACCAGTACGGCTTCGACCTCAAGGTGCTGGAGAGCCTTCCCGACCACCTACAGCGGCTCGGCTACGTCAACGTGCAGCGGAAGGTATTCCACATGCCGCTGGGTGAATGGCCCAAGGATCGGCATCTCCGAATGCTGGGTGGCTGCTTCCAAGAAGTCTTTCTCGACTTTGTCGCCGCCATGGCGGCCCGTCCGCTGGTGGAGGCGGGATTCGACAAGGCCGACATTGAGGAGCTTGTCGTCGGGGTCAAGAACGCCGTGGGAAATAGGCGAATTCACGCATATGTCCCCATCCACTTTGTCTGGGCGCAGAAACCACCAGTATGACGGAGGCCAATCTCTTGCCGGCTATCAAAGCTCGAGCAATCGAGATCCAGCACCTACCCGGCTGCGCCCCCAAAACTAATATCGAGAGGGATTTCTCGAAGGGGCAATGCTACACGAACTATTGACGAAGATTCCAAAGACTTGAAGAACCTCTAGGGCCCTGGCCAATGGGAGGTACATCTGGCAATATGGCGGGTTGGGAAAGTTGCCGAGATAAGAGACGGCATGCACGACTCCAACGATTCGCCGAAGACAAGTCAATCGAGCTGTTTGGGGCATGCAGATGCAAGCTTGTCTCTGGCCCGCCCGCTTCCTCCTTCCCAGCTATAGGGGGGAAGTGACAGCGCGGGGGGTTGAAGACGCCAAGCGCCTGCAACGCTGCTGCTTTGCGGAGAAACTCGCCGTTTTGGAGAGGGAGGGGGAGAGATATATAAACTGTCAGTTATCATAGCGGGACAGACACATCATACAAGCGGTGAAGTTCACTGGGGTGCTCTCGTATTTTGACCTGTTAGGTTGAGATGCTGTAGAAATAATAATAGGATGAAGCATCACTTTATGACTGTACACTCGACTTTTTGGGGACTTGTAGGATTTGATCCCAGTCGTGACTGCTCGAATGGGAACTCTGTACCGAGGTAGGAATGGCGGCTCGAATAGGAATGGCGGCTCGAATAGGAGGGGCATAGGTCGCAGTCACGGCTTGAAAAGTGTGGAATCACTCGACAGGTGTAGCAAATGTACGTCTGGATGGGAACCAGTTACAGGGGTGATCTGGGCCTTGAATATGATGTGGAAAGAGGTGCAGATGTCGATCGGGGAGATGTGAAAATGTCAGGTAGGTGTTTGTAGGGAATGCTGCCTTCGCAAAGTGGTGACACTGGGGGTAGGTTATCACAGAGGGTTGTACGGCGGGAAGTACTGGACATGCTGTGGTGTTACTGTTACTGAGTCTTTTTTGTTTATGTGCCGATATCGTAGACGCTGTGTAGCCCTATTTCATGGTCATTGGAGCATCTCATCTAGGACAGGCTGCGTAAATGTGTACTTCTTTCCATGTCCAACCGGCATTCTACACTGCTATCCCTTCAAACAAGAAGACGACCAAACTTCACTGCTAGTAAATGTAAATGGAGCAAAACGATACCGCACCTCATGGTATCTGAGGATGAGTATGTTGAGGTATGCGCGTGATCTGATCCAGGCTCCAACTGGAGACCTTCAGCGTGTTAGACTGACGTGATAGCCAACTACACCATCGGACCTAGGCAGTTCTGATGTGGTGCAGATGTTGGGAATTTAAGTTTTTGTGTTGGAAGAGATGGGGAGTTTGTTAGCAAGAGAGAGGAGAGAATATTGAGGGTTTTTGAGTGAAGATGTGCCAGGGACGGACAGTGAGATCTACTGTGTACCTAATTGGTAGTGTTTGTAAGTGCGCGTGCGCTACCAGGACAGTGCAGATGGGGTTGTCCCACTGTCCAGTATTCACCACCCTCTCACGACAGGCTTTCATAGGTATCTAGGTATTCAACTTATTCCCTATACAACAATCACCCTTCACACCACAATTTGGGAGTCGACTTGATGCTGGGATGGAGAAGGAAGAGACTGATGACCCGTTGAGAAAACTGCTCGATCATGGCAGCAGCTTCATTTCCCGTTATTACTCCCACTATGAGGAATCCGCTCCCATTTTAGAAGGATGCGGAGAGCCTCTCGTCGAGCTACTGGTACGACAGGCTCGGTTGATGAGCATGGCAACACCCGACCACGACCTGATCAAACGACGGTTGGACGACATCCTATCCGCGTCCTACAATAAGTTTTATGCTTACTTGTATAAAGACCTGCCGCCATGTTGGAGGCTTCTGTATACCGAGGCTGCTATCCTCAAGTTCTGGGTTCTGGTGTTTGAGTGGGCGCGGAGTCGGCAGCCGGAACTGATCCGGAAAAGGGTTTGGGACAAAATGGAGTGGGAGGACTTTGAGCTTGACACTCCGGCGCGAAGGGAGGAAGTTCATGAGATGAAGGCACGTTTTGAGAAGCAGCCAAAGGGAACACCGCCACGGAACCTGGGTTCGGCAGTGTGGCATCAGCTAATGCAGCTCTCCATGCGGACGGAAGTAGGAGGTGTGCATGTTCGGCGGAGCCGGGAGGCGAGCAGTCGAATTCGGGAGAGACTGCAGGAATGGCAACGACGGAATGAGCAAGAAGACGGCCAACAGGGGCCAGAGCAACAGCAACAAAAACGGGAGCGAGAGGAGGAACTTCTCAATGATATGGTCAAAACCTTGGATCTTGCCTTGATCCTGGCCGGCGGTGGAGGAAAACATGATGAAATTCACGGTTATGTAGCCTTACTGGAGAGGGCGGCATCCCTGCCCAGCAACGACAACAGTCCGGACAAAATCAGCTCCAAACCATCAGAAAGCGAAACCCCTAGGCAGGACCCTTCCCTGGGACGCACACGCACAACATCACTCACCCAACCACCAACCAAACGAGCAAGGCTATCACTCCCCCCTCCCACCAACCCCTCATCAACAATCGATGGCTGGCTCCCCCTCAACGCCTCAGGAGAGCTCGTCGGCCCCGTCGCCATTTCTGATGTACCTCCTGTCAACACCCAACAACAAACACCAATGATAACCCAAAAATTCAA
>NW_001914856.1:596236-598027 GCF_000226545.1 Podospora anserina S mat+
TTATTATTTTTGTTTTTTTTTTTTTGTATTTTTTGGCTCTAGGATGGTGTGGGTGTCATAAAATCTAAGGTGGAAGTTATTTTTTTCTTTTAGAACCTCTACTTTTTTTATTTTACTTGTTGTTAACT
Organism: Podospora anserina S mat+; assembly: GCF_000226545.1. Taxonomy (NCBI): domain Eukaryota; kingdom Fungi; phylum Ascomycota; class Sordariomycetes; order Sordariales; family Podosporaceae; genus Podospora; species Podospora anserina. Next base: position 596,365 of record NW_001914856.1, read on the forward strand.
GGAAATGTTGAGGCGACCGGAGAGGGGGGGGATGAAGAGGAAAAAGAGTTTAAGAGGCTGGAATATGTCGACTGCATACTCGAGCCCGGGGAGACGTTGTACATACCCGTGGGGTGGTGGCATTATGTGAGGGGGCTGAGTGTGAGTTTCAGTGTGAGCTTTTGGTGGAATTAATTAGATGGCATAAGTGCTGGGGTGGGTTGTGAATAGATCCAAAACAGGAGGGGCTGTTGATCGATGAGAGAGGAGAGAAGTAGTTTTGTATCAAGGATACCACACAGCGAAACCGCCGCATGAAGCAGCATGTTAGAAGATGACTTCTCAAGTCAATCCCCTTGACAGCATCACCCTCTCCCCCCTCTCTAACCCTTCCATCTTATTCACCATCAGCTTCAACACACTCGCTCCAACATCTCCCGAATGCTGTCAAAAACAAAACAAGGCGATTTCGATATCGGTCATATCTGATGGTAGTACACTGTATTGCATAATGTTACAAAAGATCCCTCCATCAGCTCGTCACTTCCCCCAACTTCAAGATCTTTATTTTTCGTTCCCTTCATTCACATCATTGGGTATCTGTTTTCCCTTTTTTTCTTCTCCCACCATTCCCCATTCCCCATTCCCCCCTCAATCCCCCCTTCTATTCCCTCCCCGCGGCGCCTTAAGCATTATTCTGCTCATTAATCTTTGCCAAAATCTCGCTATCCCTGAAAAGGTGATACTCCTCATCCCCAACCTTGACAGGAGAACCGCCATACTATTTGTCCCGTTAGCCCCCATCCCACACCCCTTTTTTGTCTTCGCAACACTCACCTGAGGGATCAAAACCCTATCCCCAGCCGCACACCCCATAGGCACCCTCTTCCCATCCTTGTCGAGCCCGCCCGGCCCAACAGCCAAAACCTTGGCCTCGTTGAGCTCCTTGACGGCCGTCTCAGGAAGAAAGATGCCCCCGGCAGTCTTGGCCTCGGCCTTGACGCGCTGCACGAGGACGCGGTCGAGGAGGGGGACGAGGGACTTGATCGAGCGGAGGGAGGTGGCCTTTTCCAACAGCGTTAGCAAAACTTGGAGTTTTGAGGAAGCTATGGGTAGCGGGGGTGGTGATGGCGTAATGCTCAACGTACCATTTTGTCTGGACTTATGGTAGCTAACCGGCTGGCTGGCTATGTGCAGTTCGAAAGGTCGAGGATAGGTAGTTGACGGGAGCGAGGTTATTCGTAAACTTCGAATTTGTGTTTGGAGAAGAGAGGGGAGGGAAGCTTTTCAATTGCCACAACTGTCGTCAATCAACAATTCTCCACACACACAAGCGTTGCTGATGCGGGTCGGGGGAAGGAGAGCTTTCTAGAATTGTCCCCTCCTAATATTTTTTCCAACCGGGGGGCAGGGGGGGCCCTTGCGCCTGCTCCGACCGACCGATTTCCTACCTCCGGCTACAGCCGAAAAACTGGGCCGGCCTAGTCCAATCCCTCACCTCCCATTGGTTGTTAAGCCCCCGTAGCAAACCAAAACTGTGGGGTTACACCCAAACCGTGTAAGTGACCAGCCAGTGACCAGCCTCACCTCAACGTCACTCCCATCTTCACCACAGCAACAACACTAACAAAACACACATACATACTATGTAGGTATTCATATATTCATCTCTCTCTTCCCCTCT
>NW_001914856.1:598177-615253 GCF_000226545.1 Podospora anserina S mat+
CTCCCCCCCCAGCCCTGGGTTACCCTTTTTTCAGGGGATCCAAGAAACAAAAACAAACCCAAATCTAGTCTGTTGCCCAACCGCACAAACGTAACAAAAAAAAATTCCGCTGGAATTGCCTATATCGGCTCCTCTAGACTCCCCGCATCGAAACCAGAAAAAAAGAGCAAAACAAGTAAAAGTAGAAAAAGCAAATTAGGTAAAGAAAAAAAAAAGGATGTCGTCGGAGTCTGTGAGTTCGTGCGTGCATGTAAACATCTGGTGTCCGTGACTGCCCCAAATCCCATAACCTTTACACCACGTTGAGTGTCTGGCAGAATCTCGTGAAGCGAATAAAAATGCGAATAATGGCTTTTCACCGGCCACCATCCTCGTCTCATTTTGGAGCAGGAGGCGTAGGCGGCTCCAACACATGCGTGTGATCATCAGCATTAACCACCTGCCCCGGTCCAACCTGCCGACAAATAACTGTATCTGACACCCAAGGGTCCTCCAAAATCTCGCTCATCTGAGCGCGCGTTTTTGGGTCGAGATCGAGCATGCGCCCAATGACATGCCGGCTTTCCCTGGGCAACAGTCGAAGGATACGCCACGGGCCGCGGATGACTTCCTTCTTTTCGCCGCCGTCTTGGCCAGACGGCCGCTTCTCCTCGCTCTTGGACTTTTCAGGCGCAGGTTGTCCTTCGACAAAAGCTCTCTCAGGCGTGTTGTTCAAAGCGGTCATGGATGCGGATGGTGGAAGAATGAGCTTCTTCGGGTCGTGACCAGGCGTTGGATCGGCAGCAAAGAGCTTGAACGAGCTATCGGTAAGACGGGGAAGCTTCCAGGGGAAGCGTCTGAGCGTCATGCAGCAGTAGATGATGGCCAACGACCAGATATCCACCGCTTGTGGGTCGTACTTCTTTTCGTCGTAGACCTCAGGCGCAAGATATGGATCTGAGCCGACGATACCTGTACATCAACCAGTCAGTAAACTGCCGCATGGCAACACCATCTCCAGGAAGAAAAAAAAACTCACCAGAAGCAAGAACAGTGCTCGTCTCAAAAGGATATTTGAAGACATGGGCACTACCAAAATCGATTATCTTCATGATCCCCCGCTCGCTCACCACCACGTTGTCAAGCTTCAAATCCCGATGCGCCAGCCCCATGCTGTGAAGATACGTAACACCGCTCAGAATCTGCAAGAAGCAGCAAGTGACTTCTTCTCTCGCCATCTTCCCCGTCATGACAATGGCAAACAGGTCAAACGGCGCGTATTCCATCACCTCGTACCACTTGCCCTTCTCCTGGACAATGTCAAGCGTCTCAATGATGTTGCCGTGGTGCAGAGAAGACCCCATGCAGTACTCGGCCGTCAATTTCTTGACGTATTCCCTCTCCGTCTCATATGAGTGGCGGGGTCTGAACTCCTTGACGGCGAACACGGTGCTGTCCTCGGCGCGCTTCATCAACCGCACAGAACCACCCGCTCCAGCTCCCAACACCTTTCCAAGCTTTCCATACTTGGAAGTGAGACCGTGGTCGTTGTCGAATGGAATCTGGCCGCCCTTTGGCGTCTTGATACCAGACCGAACCGAAGCTGCTGGTGATGAGGTGCGCTTGACCTTGCTGCCTGGCCCCAGCTTGAAGAACCTCTTCAGATCCGCCATGGAGCTATTTCGGCTGTGGATAACGTTGTCGTCGCTGTTGAGGCGCTTGTCTCCGGATATTCTGGGCAGGCTCAGGGTCGATGAACTGGGCGAGGCGTTCTTGTTCTTTTTCCTGGTGAACATGAAGCGGGACTCAATTTGTTTTGGTGTTTGACGCTTGCTCGCGGCGTAGGGGTCATTAGCCTCTCCAGTTGGCGGTGCTTGTCGGGAATAGAACAGCGAGGCAGCGGCTGCGCGGGACGGACTGCTATCGCGAGACGGTGGGACAGAGCTGGCGGGTGAGTTGGAACCACTCCCGGCGCCGAGCGAGAACAACCCCTTTCGGTGGTCACCGAGAGCGGAATGGTCTCTTCCATCTGACGTCGCGGGCCTCCGTGACACCCGCTCTTTTTCGGTCGTTGTAGAATGATGCTGGACGGATAGACGAGCAGGATTGACAGGTGCAGGCTCGTGGAGCGAATCTTGAGGCGTGATGATATCTGGCATGCGACCCAGGCGATCTTGGTTTCCGGCCGGCTCTCTCTTCAGTCCTGCTTCCACATTGTCCGTGCCGGCCGGTGTCAGCGGTGGCGTATGCATTTCTGGACTCCTCCTCATATAACTGCTTGCTTTTAGGTGCGGTGAGCCCTGGTGGCTCGCCGAACTTCTTGTTGCTTCCCGGCTCGGTTCCCGAGAATCATCGTCGCGCGATGCAGTCTAAAGCCGAGATCGATCAAACGTCAGCCTTAAAGTTCTAGGAAAAAAAGAGACCCTGAAAAGCAAAAGACAAAGTAAGTTCTGAGACCACCCCACAAGGCCTCGGCTGGATATCTGATCCCATACTAGAATCCGCCACAACCAAGACAAAGACACCATCGATCGATAACCAGACCCACACGCCAATAGGCCCGAAAACCTGGAAACCTGGAAACGTCGATACGTACCCTGGATACTGGTAGCGATACTGGCTCGTATGAGAAAATGTTCATGCGGCGTTCCTGGAGCGGACAATTCCTCAATCGCTCAGAGAGATCACGTATTTCCTCAGATGTGACCCGTCCGGGCTGTCCGAGTGAGACATTGTCTGTGTTGGCGAGGAGCGATGCATCTTCAGGGGTGATCTCCTGTACCGTCGACTTGAAGCGGACGGCGGGGGAGGATTCGGCAGCGGGTTCGTCTTTTGGGGGAGATATCTCGATTTTTGAGGGCTCTAGATGATGCGTACGACGTCGAAATCAGCAAGGTGTGTCTTTCGCTAACAAACAGCGGACTGGAAATCCGTGGGGGTTTGGGGTTGAGTGAGGGGCGATCGAAACAGTGCACAGTGAGTGAGTAGGTAGTGTCCCGGTGAGACTCACCTTTGTTCAGGATCTCGTGCTGCCCTTCCGGCGCCGGGGCACTGGAAGCCATGATGGAGATGGTCTAGAAGAAAGCGGTTGCGATTGCGATTGCGCCTGCGCGAAGAGGGAAAGCACGATGATAGTTTGCAGGATCCAAAGATGGAGACTGGAGGAAGCAGAGCAATCGGGCCCAGAATCCTAGATGACGGACAAGAGACGGCTGCTGGCTGGCTGCGCCTGAACCGCGGCGGAGCGCCGAGAAGAGAGGTGCGCTATACGCTACGAGGTCGTTGCGACGTGGTGGGGCTCAGCTACTTGTCCGGTACCTGGTTTGCAGTAAGACGCGCCACTCAACGTTGGCTGACATCTGCGGGAGGCACGGGTACCCTTCAAGCACCTGAGCATCACCACAAGTTCCCAGGGTTCTCCCAGGTCCTGAGCGAGGGCGGCCATTTCCGGGGCCTCACGGGCCCGGCAGTGGGTCTTTTTTTTATCAAGTCCCCTGATCTCTTGATCTTGTCCACTAATTTCTTCCCACGAGCCTGACTCGCAGCGAGCATTTCACCAGCTTCCAACTACCAGTCTGTGGCGACCAAAGGCATACGCGGATACGGGCGGGATTTCCTCCTTGGGTAAGGCACCTCACGGCTGTTTGGGACACCAAAAAAAGGCTCACTCACGCACAGTCTTCCAGTGAGAGCTGGGGGGGAGGGGGGCATGGGGGGCACCGACGTAATGGAGGGGTCTCCATATCTCGGATACATGTGAGGCTCACTCCGGAAGGTGGGCTGGTTGAGAAAATGATCTCTCCGATCTCGTCATCCATCTTATCGGATCCAATGTTTCTTCTCTTTCCAATCAGAAGCTGGAAACTGCCAACAACAAGCAGCCAACGAGCTCGAACACGTGTGAGTCGCATGGAGGTTGAGATGCATGATTCCGAGAGTCGGTTCGGTCGGGGCTCGGCACGCGAATCTTGTCCTTCAGTGACATGTTCACGGACAACAACGACACCCCGGCCTCCGTCCCAGCCTTGTCTCCGCTGTCCGCTGTCCACAGAACCTGGAGACCGGCCGCGACACCAAGAACCACCGGAAACACGTCTCGCAGCGCTCATCCCGTCTTGTCTCTAACGGCCAAGTTCCACGAGATCTGGGTTTTGTCTCAAGTTTGTGATCAAAAGCTCGGGCGAATCTATCAAGGTACCTACGAGGCAAAGCTGTAAGTGGGGAAGCTGCACACCCACCCATGCTCCCACTATCAGCGCATGGTACCTCTTGAAATCATACAACTGGTGGTACATGGTGATATATATACAAAACCACAGCTACAATGCTATGGCTATTCCCGTCTCTTGTCGGATATCAAGATGTTTTGCAAACAACCGTAACGCCCCCAAACCCAGCCTGTCCTCTGACCCCTCTAAGCAACCACAGAGATGCCCATCCCCCTGGCTTGCCAGACAATCGATCTGCAAATGCCTTCTAATGACAGACCGGACAACCGGGGCTCTGACTGTTTGATCTTTGCAATCTCATAGACATGCTTGAGACTAACTGACCCAACAGTCTCGTGGCCTGGCTTCTGGGCACCTTTCCTCTTGCCCTTCTTTCCAATCGGGACGTCGGCCGCATTGAGCAATAGCCATGATGTTTGAGGCGTCCTGATCTCGAAGTGGAAGGTTCTGTCGGGCCGGACGGTGACTCGGACGGGCAATGGCGTTCCGACGTTGATGTGTGTCGTCCTCGCATTAAACTCCTACATATCCCCCTTATGTCAACATTTCGATGCCGAGCTCCCCCTTCCTCCTCCCTCTTGATTTTGACCGACCTTGCAGAAATCCATCGACTTGATACCCTTGGAACCGAGGGCAGGACCGACGGGAGGACTAGGACTGGCTTGGCCGGCGCCGACAATGATCTTGACGACCTGCTCGAGGCCCTTGGCACCACCTGCCGCTGCCTTGGACATTGTGAGGCTCGGTATCGACGGTTGTTCGGGAGGGAAATAATCGGTGACTCGGTCCGAGGGTGCAATGGCGTCGCGAAAAGGTGTGGGTTGACAGCTCCGGAGCTGGGGTGGTGAGGTTCTCGCGAGCGGCGCCGAGCTGCTCCAGACCAAAAATTTCGGGTGGGCGGTTGCACCGCTTCAGCCACAGCCGATGTGCCCGTTCTTGGAACTTCCAGGAGCGGTTTCAGCCACAAGTTAGACTTCTGGATGCGCGGCGTAGTGGGGCTTTTTCAGAGAGAACCCTGTTTTATAGGGACCCGTGCGTTGGGGCGGAGGAGCAGTGACGTCCAGTGGATGATAGCGTGCCACCGAATACAGCGGATAGGAGATTAGCCCCTCCTCTTTCCATCTTTTATTCGAGGATCTCTTTTGACGGCGGTGAACGGCTTCAGACCTTGCTCTTTTCACTCTCTCTCCATTTCGACCCAAAGCACGGTTCTGACGATTATTATCGCAACGGTAACTTTTCACCCCTTCCTTCGCAAACAAACCGCAAACATGTTCAAGTGGGCGCAGCAGCAGTAAGAACCTCTCCATGGACGGACTGTTGTTGTATTGGTCGACTGACACCCCTTTTTTTCTCCCTTAGGCTCGCCAACGTCGCCGGCACCAAGGAGCCCATCTATGGCCCTGAGGCAATCCAGTCCGTTGCCGTCGAGGCCGAGACCACACCCTATACCGAGCTCACCCGCGATGACCTGAAATGGCAGGCCATGACCTCGACCAGCGTCGAGACCCAGAGCTTCTACCTCATGGCTGACAACGGTCAGCTTGGGTTTGCCCAAGTCATCTATAGTAACGTGGCGTAAGCTTCATATGTGAGAGCGACCCCTCTGCGCACACGCTGACACGCTGCATCATGCAGGGGCATCCACACGACCTGCCAGTTCAACTGCAAGCTCTTTAGCCTCGATTCCTCGAAGCCCCACCTCTGGTGCTCGACCCAGCTCACCAACCCCGACTTCAGCGAGGACAAGAGTAGCTTCTTCGCCGACGACTGCGCCGTCGAGCTCTCCGAGGACGGAACCACCTACACAATCAAGTCGATGAATGACGACCGGGCCATCGTCAACTTGACCATCAAGCGGGCCGGTCCCGGCTTCCAGGTCGGCAGGACGGGCAAGACGCTGTTTGGCACCGATCTCAAGAACCCATGGGGCACCATGCGCCATGCTTTCTGGCCACGCTGCACAGCCGAGGGCACCATCAGCACCAAGGAGGGGCCGGTCGATTTCAGGGGCAAGGCCACGTACATCATGGCTCTCCAGGGCATGAAGCCTCACCACGCGGCGGCCAAGTGGAACTTTGTCGACTTCCAGGGTCCCACTTACACGGCTGTGGTGATGAATTTTACCACTCCTCCTTCCTACGGCTTGACCGAGGTGACGATTGGTGGTATTGTCAAGGATGGGGAGATCGTCATGGCGAACTGCAAGAGCACAGTTACTCACACCAAGTCGAAGAGCGACGGGGAGAACGGGTGGCCCGAGCCCGAGACCATCAAGTACACTTGGACGGGAACGACCAAGGATGGCAAGCCGGTCGAGGCTTCGTTGGAGGGTGCTTTGGAGAAGAGGCTCGACAGGATAGACGTCATGGCCGAGGTGCCTGGATTTGTCAAGCAGATTGTTTCGAGTGCTGCCGGAACAAAGCCTTATATCTACCAGGTACGTTTTTTTGTCGCAGTGGTCGTTTTACAGGTCAAGTGCTAATATGAAACGTAGTACTACCCCCAACAACAAAAACTCACTCTCAAGATCAAGGTCGACGGCCAAGAAGTCAGCGAGCAGGGCACCGTCTTTGCCGAGTCCACCTTTATTTCCGAGTGATTTTTTTACAAGTCAACTTGTTTGGAACTACGACGGGAAGTTGAGTTATACACATTTGGAGTTGGCGTTTCGAGGTGTGTCTGATGAGCAGAGAGAGGGTTCTCAAAACAAAGCCACGAAGGTATATAAACATTGACATCCCCCTGAAGGAAATAGTGATGGGGGGTTGAATAATGATGTTGGAGCAGGAAAGGGGGAGATCTCTCACGAACACATAGAGCGGTAGATGGGGGGTTGGTGGTGATGATATGGGGCTCGGTTTAATATAATTGATTCTTGTTATTTAGGTTTTCTACAGTTCATTGTGCTCTTAAGACCAATTGTTCCGTTTGCTTTTTCATATATATTTATTACCATCCGTTTGCATTGTTGATAAATATATTCAAATACTAATATTCTCAGCTTTATTTTTAGGCATCAGCCTTGACAGCCACCCAGCGACTTTGCCCGGGCTCCTGTTAGTGAGGCGCACGGGCCAATAGGGACGAGTTATGCTTGATTTCAAGCGTTGTTCGCCACTCACTCACTTCATTCCCCGACTTACCTACCTTTCCTTGTTGTTTAACTCACCACCATCACCTACCGTTCCAGTTCAATTGTTGCGCGCCATGACCTGTTTTGTCGATATCTACTGAGTGTTGTTTGTTTACGATTTCAATTTCAATTTCTACAAGAAGTCGCGAAGACAATGCCGCCTACTTTGCCGGCCAGAGGTGGTCCCTCCTCGTCGAGGGCCAAGGCGGTGATGAGGAGTGTTGGGGGGAAGGCGCCGCTCGGGGTTGGGAAGGGGAAGGTGGGGGCCAAGAGACATAGGAGGATTTTGAAGGACACGATTCAGGGGATTAGTGGGTTTTATCATTGATGATGATGGGAGGTTGGGGATGAATGAGATGCTAATTATTTTGGGGGGATAGCTAAACCTGCGATTCGGTATGTTTTTGTTGTTGTTGTTTTTTGGGCGGGGGGGGGGGAGGTGGTGAGTCGCGAGTCCAGTTGGTTTGTGAGAGTTGGGGATGCGACTTGTCAAGAACACACGAACCATGGGATCACAAGCTGGGATGGCGGATATGTTGCTTTGCGACTTTTCGTTCCGAGCGACTTGCTTCCCCCCTACCCGACCGACCACCACCACCACCACCACCTTCAAATCATCAGACCGAAGAATTTACCTGCTAATATATACATCATCCAGTCGTCTCGCCCGCCGCGGTGGCGTTAAGCGTATCTCGGGGATGATCTACGAGGAGGTCCGTAAGGTTCTCAAGGATAGGCTTTCAGTGGTATGTTTTTGCTCACCACTCTCACCCACTCTCCTCCCTTCTTTGACAGGACTAATATGTTGATAGATCCTGAAGGATATCACTACTTATACCGAGTATCGCGGTGCGAAGACCGTCACGGTCGAGGATGTTAGTCCCCCCCACCCCGCCCCAACCTCCATTGATCCAACTGACAGAGAGTTAGGTCATCTTTGCCCTCCGCCGTATCGGTCGTCCGATCTATGGTTTTGATCCCGAGACTTATACTGCCCCTACGACGGGAATGAGGAGAAAGGCGATTGCGGGCGCGTCGCAGGATATGGATCAAGACTAAGGTCATAAATTCGTCTGTCGGAAATCTTTCCTAATTATTCTGTCAACGGCGTTTTGGGGGTGTAGGATATGGACGGAACACAAGGTTGGCGTTTTGGGTGGATAGGCTGCTGCGGTGATTTTTCACTCGGTTTATTTCCTTTGCCGCGGGCATCCCAAAGTACAACGGATTCTGGAGGCAATTGGCAAACCATTGGTTCTTGTCATTGGGGATAAACATGTTGGTCACGGGGCACATACTATTTGGGATGGGATGGGCCGGCAGGTGTGTGTACACCGAGTTTGCAAGGGTTGCAATTGTTTTAGGGGAATTCAAAGTTGGTACCTTATTGAACCTCACTGCTGGGTTTGTGATGTGAGCGGGTGTCTCGGGAGGATTTGTTGACTTCGCAACCCAACCGGATTGATGTCAGCCCCCTTTTCAGACTTATCACCACAAGACAAACATTCCACTCTATACACACACACAACCATGAAAAGCAAATGTGATAAATCAGGTATAGATAATATTAATGTAGGACTCTTTAGCGAAAGTCTATGTGGTATCTCTTGAATGAATAACGATTGGTTGTTGTTATTGTTGTTGTTGTTGTTGTGGTGGTGGTGGTGGTATCGCAGATTCCCCCCCCCCGCCCCCCCAAAAAAAAAAAAGAGTAGGTGACCAGAAACAGAACGCCGTTGCCCCAAACCCAGTATCCAAAAAGAAGCAATTTGCCGTGTGTAAAAAAGCGATTGTGTAGTTCCCGACCAGCCCATGGTATCAAACCCAACAAATAAAAATGAAAACCCTTTTTCCACCGTCTCTATCCCCTCCCTCTCTTCCCAAGCTCGTCAGATTCATCTCCTCTTCCCATTCCCAAACTCACTCACCACCCTCTCCAGCGCCTGCGCCGCCTTTCTTTCAGACCTCCTCAACCACCCCCGGTTCAACCACTCCGGCAACACCATCTCCTCCTCCCTATCTCCCTGTCTATTGTCCTCCCCCCTCCCCCCCACAGGAATCAACCCCGCATTAGCATGCCCCCTCGCAAACCCCACCTCCCCATCCCTCCCACATCTTTCTTTCGTCAACCTAACCGCCTCCCTCAGCATATCCCCCCCCAACCCCTTCCCTCTATACCTCGACTTGACCGTCCAAGCCCTGATCACCCCCTTCCCCCCCTTGAACGAACTCAAACTGCCCCTCTGTTTATGCCTCTTGAAATTGGGATCTGACTGCCCCGCCGGACGGGAAATATGCAACACCGTGACCCCAATAATCTCCCCCCCGTACCGGCAGGCAATAACGGTGTCCTGATCTTCGGGAGAGTCTGACCCGAGAAAGGAAGGGGTGATGCTTTCGGCGAGGCGGATGAATGGGGAGGTGAGGTACCGTACGGTAAGGAGGTATGTCGTTACCAATGACGAAAGGATCATCAGTTTTGTTCCGAGGTCGGATGAGGAGAGGAAGAAGTGGTAGGTTATGGCCAAGGTGGCGATGAGGGAGGAGAGGGGGAGGGGGTGGGTGATTATATGGCTTGAGGCGGTTTGTCTTTGTTGGGCGATGCTATCGGCGATGAGCTTCAACGCCGCGGTTTTGTCGGGCTTGGAGGTCAGGACTTCGAGGGTCAAGGGGGGGATCTCATCTTCTTCGTCGAGGGTGGTGGTTGGGATGGGCGTTGCTGGGCGGGAATGGGATTGGGGGGTTGGTGGTGACCTTCGGAGAGAAGAGGGTGCTAGGTTGGGGGTTGATGGGTTGGAGGACATGGCGCTGTGGGGGAGGACGAGGTTGGCGCGGAGGAAGGTGAAGAATGCTATTGACATGAAAATGTAAGTTTGGTGTTTTTGATCAAGGTGTTTTGTTAAGAGTTTAAGCGACGTGAAAAATCTTGGCTGTATCGGAAATGTAACGGTGATGTTTCTGGTGGACATGGCAGTTGGGGCTTGGTGGGTGGGATTGAATGATGCCCCGCACCGGGATTTTTGGTTTCCCCCTTTGGAGATTTTTCTCTCCCACGGCAGTAATGTGTCGCGTGAGAAGTCAAGGTGGGAAAGGGGGACAAATCTCCAGAGACAGGATAAACGAGGTGCGATATTGAATGTAACTGAAAACCAATTTATTTCCCGAGACAAGACAACATGAAATATGTCTCTTGAAGAGTGGTGACATAACTCTCTCCTGAATAGCGGGGCATGTTGACATTGGGAAATTTTTCTTGGGCCGAGGGGTCCCAATAGAGGGGTAGGTAGACTCTAATGACAACAGAAAGATGAGAAAGAAATGGACTCACCAGTACTCGTCTTCAACGCGGGCATGGCATTAATCCTGTCGACAATGGAGTTGGGGTGGCAGGCGCTCAGGTCGAGCTCGGTGACGGCCTGGGGTGATCCGTCCATGTCATAGACCGAGTATGCGTATCCGTATGTGCTGGATTTCATCGAGTCTGAGAAACAAGGCCGCGGACGGCAGTGATGAAGAGGAGTAGTGCGCCTGAAATGGGGGAAAATAAAACAAAGAAAAATTGTTAGCCGCGTTTTGCTAATACAGGGCCCGGCCCTGTGGATTTCACCCCTCCCGAGACTTGGGACTATATCAAACATCCACTATGGCCTGGGCTGAAGCAGAGGCAAATAGTAGATAGGAGGGTGGCATGGGATTAGGTGTAATAAGGCCGGGACTCACATTTTGGGGGTTGCCCGAGACCAGCAGCTTGGGTATCGATATTAGACGACGTACAGGACGGGAGAGGGGGGGGGGGCAGACTTGGATATTAAAAGCAAGATAAGGGCCAACCGCCTTCAACGGGAGAAGATGAAAATGACGACAGAGAATACGGTATAGATGCAAGCATCGACGGGCATGAATCAGCGGTACCAAACTCGAGGAGTCGTCCAGCGCCTCCAACGGGGTGGCTTTGCTTTCACGACAGGAAAGAGGAGATAGGGGTAAGAAGCTCCAGCTTTCCGAGACAGTCGAGATCACGGCAACTACAGGGCCTTTCCCTCTTTTTAACAGTTGTGGCCCGGCACCGATGAGCATGACCGGGGAGGACCCCCCGTGCTCAGACGACGGACGACCGAGTCCCAACCAAGGGGAGAGTCTGTGGGCGAAGCGAGGGAAAAAAAAAAAAAACCACGGCTGGGGTGTGAGTTTGGGATTGGGGGAGTGCAAAAAGGGTCCAGACTGATGTTAGTCGATAAGGTCGATAAGAATGAAATACAGACCAATGAGGCGTCATGATTAGGGGCTTCGACCGCGGCCTTCTCGCACGGCGTGTGCCAACCAGAGCGGCTTTGCTGTGCGGTACCACACACACCCTCTTCCTTCAGAGCATCTCGCGGCGTGGTTGGCTCTCCTAGGAGCACATGCGATGATGCAAGTTCGTGCTTGTGATGGTGACGAGTGGACCCCCTCTGGCGCTGTTCAACTTGTTTCGAGATGGCCCATCGCAGATAGCCGAGTGGACGTTGATTTATCCAAGACTTTGCTGACTTGCATGTTGTCTCTGTTTGAGCCGTCCAAAAGGATTAAAAGAATACGCAGATCACGAGCGGCACAGAACCATAGATTCATCATCCTTCCAGCTCACCCGGCGATCCAGAGAAAGAGAACAGACCATGATAGGACCCATGGTTCCATGATTCCTCCCGAGTGCCAAAAAGAAGCCGGCCGCTGTTTGAGACCGGCCGGCGCCAGGACCCTTGCGGTGGGGATGCCGCTCGAAAACAGCGGGTCTCGACGCTGTGAAATCGGGGGCTTCTCCCAACATCCAACACCCAGCATCAACTTGAAACAGGACAGTGCCGTGATGGCCATATCATCAGGTTGTATTCGTGGGATTATTCCCAGAAAATAGGAACAGAAAGCTGCTCGCTGCCATTTCTGGCGAGGCGATGAGAGAAACACATGGACGGTATAGGCAAGAAGGGATAACCCAAACGCTGCTGGCCATGTTTGAGAGTTGTTGTCACAGGAAAGTGAATGGAACGTGCCCCGCCATCGCCGCCTCGACCAGCAAAAAGCTTGAATCTCAAACACCTAGGCTGCAGCTCCTGCATTGCTCGCATCCATTTTCGGCAGTGTCTTACGTTTTGCTGGACCAGTCTTCATTCAGACGAGAATGGACCCTGATGCCTCGAGGTTGTCTGACATTTGGACCATCTTCTCATGATCAAGACGGGAGCCGCCGTGAAAGAAACTCTGTTGAGATCAACAAGATAACAGCATCTTTCTTCACATGTTCAAGGTTGAAGGTGATATTGTTATACAACGCGGGGTGGTTGGCGCTAACAATGTAGGCAGAAAATCCCCGTTCGTCAGTGAGCAGGGAGCTCCCAGTTGCTTCAGAATGAGAGTTGCACCGAGAGAATCCAGCAAGGTTCCCCAGGTTTGCTTTGCATGAAACAATTGGACATCGGCGGGGACGGGCGAAAAAGAAACACTCTTATCGCTCGAGACCCAAGAATACCAATACAGCAGCCCGTTGCCAACACCCCGCGTACCAAGCTTTGGTTAGACGGGTGCCAGCCTTGGCCTCGAGTAGAGGCGGCCGCTCCGGGGGATGAGAACGGGGACGGGCTGCTGTAGAGAGCGGAACGGATGGGCACCGGGGTGGTAGCGACCGGCCTGGTCGGCAACCAACTCGATCGTGTCGCCGGAACCTCGTCTCGTTCGGTGAAGACCTCAGCTGAGAAGAGGCTACGAGGATGAAGATAACGGAGAACCTGGATTCCGAGGAAGGACTTCCAGGACCGTCTGTTGGTGCCTCGGGACCACGAGTTCTTTTCTTTTCGTGTGGCTCACGCAGCCTTGCCTCTGACTCCTGTTCCCTGTCCCAAGTCTTCCAACCATCATGTCTTTAGCTCACCATCTTCTCTCGGTCAGGTTCGAACGTCAGACGGCATCTCAAGAACACAAAGATCTCATCGGGTCTCGTTAGCCAGTGTTAACGGAGCGCCAAGAGCCAGCATCTGGGAAAATCTGCCTCGCGGGGTTCAAGCCACGGGGGCTTACGATTGGCCCGCCGTGCAAGCCCCAACACACACGAGGCAGATCCGTTGTGACCGGAAAACGGCAATAGAATACCATAGTGCCAAGCCAAGCGGCCACAGAATATTTAGGTAGTTCAGGAGAGAGCGGTGATGAGTTTTCCACACTCTGAACCTACTTCGTAGAGAACAGGCCACATCATTCATTGATGCCATCTGCCGGACTCAGGAACGGACTCGAAGCGGGAATCATCGATCGGGTCAGCTTGACGTCCAATCACAGCACCGCGCGCTGGACAGACACTGAACAGCGTTGGCCAAGAGGCAGCCAATCCTCATCGACCGGGCCTTGGTACCACGCTCTGCCGCCTCTTGACTGCATAGCATGGGTCAAGTCCTACGAGTCCTAATCCGCTGCTTCTGCTTCTGCTTCGCTGCCTCTGCCAGACAGCTAGGACCTTGAGAGGAGCAATTCCGCGACCTGCCCCTGCCCAGTCTGCCTTTCATCCACTGGCATTGTTCAGCGCGCACGGCGAGATCCCAAATAAAACTAAAATGGGTGGCGGAATGCTCTTGTTCGTTGCTTGCCGTTAGCTCTCACTCGCCCTGTCGTCTGTCGTCCCGTTCGGTTGGTCAGAAGAGAAAATCGCCCCTCTTTGAGAAAGCTCTCTCTGAAAGTGCCACGACCTTTTTGTTGTTGCCATTACAGCATCACGGTCCACCAAAAATGGACCTCAAGAAACCCTATTCCCTCCTGGAGGACCACTCTCTCCAGTCCTCAAACTCAAATCACCCAACATTCCGGTCTTCACCACCCCTATTCCGCCATGGCCGTCTGTTGACAGACGGTGGGGATGGGGCGAGCTTCACTTCAACCTCGCCCCTCTCCCAGAAGCTCACTGACTTTGACCAAGACCTCGACCTGGACTTGAATGAGCAACCCATGTTGTCCTGCGTGTATGTATTACCTAAAGGAAACCCATCAGCGAGAGTCGGTTGTGCTAATCCCATCCAGATCCCAAGAGACGTCCCAAGAAGATTGTGCCCGACACAGATTCATCGTCTGGGCTGCCGTGAAACGCAACGAGTCTCTCAGGAAGCATCCGGAAAAGAAGACGGAATGCCCCCTTCTCAAATGCAACCACAAGCTCACCGATCACGAATCAATGCTCAAGCATCTGGCAGGGTGCAGATATCTTGCCTCGGGGGAATACTGGTGCTATAACCACATGAGGGTGGAGCACTTTGACGATATCAGATGCAAGAAGTGTCTCGGCCATCCATCCCGGGCGAAGAAGGTCCTCACCATAGCCAAGAAGCTTTTCCACGGCCTGGGCCACAAATCAAAAAAGGGTCAACAGGGCTCTACCATCGACGAGGAGCGGACACACCAACCACCACCGAGTTACGAATCCATTTCTCGACCGGCGCCAGGTCCACCACTGCCTGGAAATGCCGCCGAACTACCCCTTACCGAGATTCTAGAAGCCGACTCCAACGAGATCGAAGTCCCCATGGCGCCACAACAGCAACCGCCGCCGCAGCAGCAGCAGCAGTATCCGACGATTGATCCACAAGACCTGCTAGTCCCCCAACCCATCATACCGCCAAGCCTCCCAGAGCTCGATGCCAGCACCATGGAGTGGGACCACACGCTTGACATGGCGATGCCCCAGATACCATTACAAATGCCGATAACATTACAGGACGACAGCATGCAGCAGTTTGGTTACGTCAGGCCGCCACTCCAGCTAGCGACAAATAATCCATACGCCCGTCACCAGGCGCCTCCTCGACCGGTGTCCCGACCAACATCGACTGCTCCACGCAGTAAAGGTCTGTCGCCCAGCTCCTCGGTAAGGTCGACAGCAAGCACCGACACGACGACCAGCAACGTTAGCAACGATAGTAACGTCAGCTACGATAGCACCTTCAGCAACCTTACCACGGACAGTCATGGGACCACCAACTCTTACGATACTGTTTACAGCAATGCCAACTCATTGGTCTCTCCCATCTCGAACTATAGCGGTGGGGCCTGGTCGACACCGGACGGCATGAACACAAACATGACGTCCCCCATCGACGGTGCCATGCTCGAAAATCCCTTTGGCGACGCCGGTTACGACTACAATGGATGCCCGGATTTCCTGCACAACTTTTACTCCGAGTTGCCAGCGGACTTTCCGGTTTCCTCGATGGTGGATGGTATTGTTCCAGACCCTATCCTGGCGATGAATGAACTCCCAATGACACTCGATCTCGATCTCGATCACGCCCCAGGGCCCTCGATGGCAAGCAATGTGGCCGAGCTGCCCGACAACGACAGCAGGGAGATGGTGGAAGTCTCGCAACCTGATCCATGCTGCTCAGAAACGAGGTCGATGGTCGACTCAGCCTGGGAAGTACTGCAGGAGCAGGTCGTGCAATCGATGGTCAAAATCCAGGACATCCGGGGAAATCGACTTGCGCGGCAGCTCAAGTCCATGTCGATTCAGACGATAGCGGAGAGGGGGCTGCGGACTTTGCGCTTGTACCTTGATGGGTTTCAGCCATCGACTGCGGACGACGCGCTGTGCCTGGCGCATCTCGTGTTTGCGTTTGCCTTGGTTGTGTATCAGGAGGGAACGCACAAACGTGTGAGGGGACTATATCTCCAGTCTCTTCCGCTCATGGGCATGATGCCAGAGCAAGACCGTCCGGATTACCAGCAACTGGCCGACTTCATCTGGAAGCCCGAGGGTCTAGCATCGTCTGGTGTCCAGAGAAGCCTGGATACGGTCGGCAGCATGTTTCCAGATTCCAAGGGGAAATCGCCAGTAGGCCACCATGGGATGAGATCGCAGCCGCCAGATATGTTTCGTGCGGCTGCTTGGGATTTCCTTGATGGTGAGCTTTCCAACTGTCTCTTGTCACAAAACCAACCGCTAACGTCGCTAGAACTCGAAATGAAAATGCTCTTCGGGTCCGACTCCCACCTCCACGATCTGCAAGACCCGGCGGCTCTCCTCGTCAAACACACCCAAGACTCGCACCAAAACGGAGCGGTGAACCCGGCCCTCCTACAAACAGTGAAACCCATCCTAGAAAAACTCACCCGGACCTATGACAGCCCCGACCTGCGAGAGAAGCTCAGACAAACATTCCGAAACTTGACCTCTGGGCAAACTTCCAGCATCCGTAAACTCGAAATCGAACTCCTCCACGCCGGCCAAACCACCCTCCCCTCCTCTCGGTACTACGACTTCTTCGTCCCCCAAACCCGCCAGCTCATCGACGAAGTCTACCTCGTCCACGACCCCGCCCTGGGAACCCGCCGGCGAAGCGACTACCACAGCCTGGGCATCACTTACATTGAGAACCTCCTCCCCGACCTCGACAACTTTTCTTCTTCTTCTTCTTCTCCTTCTCCAGAGCAGCAGCAACAATCAATGGATGATTACCTCAACCTTGCCACCTCCTCCTCCCCACAACCACAACCAACCCCCCAACAGCAACCGGTACCAGACGACCGAATCGTCGAAGCCGACTCCAAATGCGACGAGTGCGGCTACCGGCCAAAGGGACACCCAAGGTGGTTCAAAGGCAGCATGGCCAAGCACAAGAGGCTGAAGCACAGCCGCGAGCCGCCCAAGATTTACAGCTGCAAGTACCCCGGCTGCACGAGCCAGTACAAGACCGGGCGGGACACCTGAGGCAGCATCAG
>NW_001914856.1:615403-639182 GCF_000226545.1 Podospora anserina S mat+
ATTGGAAGGGGAAGGGGGGATAATGAGGGGGAAGGGGTAAGGGGGAAGGGGGAAGGAGTTTTTTTGGCCGCGGCGGAAAAAGATACCATTTTGCAGTTTTTAGGGGGCGTTGTGTTGTTTTGGTTTTTTTTATTTGTTTTTTTTTTTTTTTTTTTTTTTTTTTTTTTGGATTTTTCTTTTGGTTTTTTTTTGGTTTTTATTCTTTTTTGGGGGGGGTTTTCTTTTGTGTATACATATTTCCTTAACTGTTTTCTTTTCGTTTTCTGTGTCGGTTTCTTATGTAACATTATGGGGGGGTTTTACGGGTTTATAGAATCTCGGACTGGGGACAAGGGTCGCGAGAATACCTAGGGGGCTACAGGACCACACAACGGGGAGATATTATACTGGCTACAGATATTTGCTTGGCTGTTGATTGGCTAATTTGTGGGATGAGCATTACAAGGCAGACTACATATAAAATATACATGCCACCTCTACAAGAGAGGTTTTGCTTCCTGCCTCTTCGCTCCACGCTCCGGATCACTTGCTGATGAAACGCCGCTGTGCTTGAGTTGTCATAGAATCATCTCTATTTTCCAACCTCGGTAAAACACCCCCGATTATCTTGACCACACTTCCACGTCCTCACATCTACTCAACCTCATCCCTCCAAGGAATGCTCCTCGCCGCCCCCTCCCTCGTAACCGTCACCGCCGCCGCCTTATTCGCCCTCCCCACCGCCCCCCCAACATCAAACTCCCCCCCCTCCTTCCTCGCCCTCGCAGCCTCAAGCGCATACCTCCCCACAAACGTATCCCCCGCCCCAGTAGTATCAACAACCTTGACCCCCTTCTCAGCCTCGATCAACCCACTCCTTCCCCCCTTGGTCAAGTAAAACACCCCCCTCCCCCCAAGCGTAGCAATAAAATTCTCCACCCCCTTCCCCACGAACCCTTTCCCAACCCTCTCCAACCCCTCCAGCGTATCCAGCTCCTTTTCCTCAACCCCCCCAAGAATGGCAGCCTCCGTCTCATTAACAACCAAATGCCTCAACCCGTCATAAACCCCATCCGGCAGAATCTTCGCCGGGGCCGGATTGAGCAAAACATCCACCCCCCGTCTCTTCGCCTCCTCCACCGCTTTGAGTACAGTCCCCATCGGAATTTCGAGTTGCATGATCAACAAATCGGTCTTGTCCAACCACCCCCCCTGTGTAACGTACTCCTCCCCTACTTGGTGGTTCGCCTCTCCGGAGATGATGATTCTGTTTTGGCCTGTTTCCGCCTCCACGACGATCATGGCGATGCCAGTTTTCTTGTTGGGGAGTTTGGTTACCAGGGAGGAGTCGACCCCGTGGGTGGCGAGGTTAGACAACAAAAGGTCGCCGTTGGAGTCGGAGCCTACGGCGCCGACCATGGAGACGTGGGCGGAGGGGGAGGAGAGGTCGCGGGGGCGGGAGAGCTTGGCGCAGGCGACGGCTTGGTTGGAACCTTTGCCGCCTGGGGAGGTGAGGAAGGAGGTTGCGGTTAGGGTTTCGCCTGGGAGGGGGTGGTGGGGGACGTAGGCTACTAGGTCGGTGTTGAGGGAGCCGAGGATTGTTATGTGGGGGATTTGGGAGGACATTTTGATGGTTTGGGGGCTGTTTTTGTTTTGTTTTGTTTTTTTTTTTTTTTTGGTCTGGGAGTTTGATCAAGTTTGAAGGTGAGGTTTGTGATGTTGGTGGTTGTTGGGGTAAAAGTTACAAAGTGAGTTGAATGATGAGGGATGGAATGGATGATGAAAATAAGAGGGGAGGTTTAAAGTGGGGTAAGGTCTTTTGCACCTGCCTTGTGCAGTTAAGATGGTTGTTATCGGAGGGCGGCGAAAACCTTGACTTTTTCCTTCCCTTGGAAAATAAGATTTGTTGACTCTCAAATATAGGACTTGAGATCTTGGAGATGGGCTTTGTCGAGTTGTAGGTGTAAAGCCGATAGCAAGAGGTTGGATGAGGGGCAGCTGTTTACATACTCGAAAATAAGTGGTCTGATACCCGAGAACACGCGGTCACCTGAACACTGCCTCAATACTCCAGCTCTCATGATCTTGTGACCAAATCCATCGGATGAGATAATGCCAACCATTCTATTAGAGGGACTTAATTTTAGACGCATTCATGTTTGTTTTCGAAGCTGATGTTTGTCGACCTGAGACCATAACAGCGTTCTGATGTTGAATACACACTTCGATACCAGTTGTGACACGCATATCCTTCCGAGCGATTCTCACCACCAACCTAAATCTCAAGGCGAAATCTGTTGAAGATTGAGATTCACACAATACTCATATGAGGTACTCTCCCACAAAATTCGCACCTTCCCATAGCGCAGAAAGCAAACAAAACAACCGGCCATCATCATAACGACATCTCACCCACCACCTTCCCTCTCTTCTATGATGCTCACGGATTCACATACTCCCCCCCCTCCCCCGCCCTCCTAGCCTGCCTCACCCTTCCCCCCCGTCTCAACCCCTCCACATCCAACTCATCCTGATTCACCACCCTCAAATTAACCGGTCGAATATCCTTGAACCCCTCCCTAAACTTTCTCATCTCCTCTGAAACCTCCTCCACTTCCTGGATAGGCACCGGCTCGGCAAGAACCAACACCCCGCAGTGTTTACACGATCCTTTGCGGACAATCTTTTGGTTGAATTCATACCAGGTGAGGTTTTCCCTCCCGGAAATGACAAGCTGGTCTTTTGTTGGGTAGGCCCAGACGTAGCCGCCCTGTTCAGAGGGCTGTCAGATGGGTTGGCAAGGGGGGAACGGGGGGGACCTACACGGATACAATGGCTGCAGTTGCACTCTGCTAGCATGCCTTTGTAGGATTGGCTCTCGAAGGGGTGGTCGACTTTGAGGGCGGCGGTTACGGCGCCGCAGTGGCAGGAGCCGTGGTAGAGGGTTCCTTGGTTGTCTGGGATTGACTGAGGGGAGGGGAGAGGGCCGGGGTGGGTAGGGGGGGTGTAAGGGGGTGGGTGGGCTGTGCTGTCGACGCTGGAAGGGGGTGTTAGTTGTTTGCGGGAGAGAAGGGGGGAGAAAGGGGGCATACTGTCGCTCTTGGAGGGCCCAGATGTCGAGGTTTTGGATGCAGCGGGCCTGTTGGATGATGGTCAGTGAGGTGATGATGTAAAGAGAACGTTGGTGTAAAACGTACATTGATGCCCATGTTCATCGGGGGGTCGAAGAACTCGGATGTTCCGTAGGTTGCGGTGCCGCATTTGCTGCAGAACTACACAAGTCTGTTAGTTGAGCGACGGTTGTATATGATGATTGAGACTCACTTGATGTTTCCACTTCTTCTCCCCAAACTGATACTGCTTGATAGTCCCCCCATCCTTGACAATCTTCAGCTCAACCCCCGGAGTAATAGCAAAATACCCCTTCTTGTAGCAAATACTGCAGTTGCAAATCACACCTGACTTGATCTCGGGGGCTTCAAACTCAAAGACAAATGCACCGCAGTGGCAGTTGCCGCGGTATTTCTTGATTTGCTGTTCCGAGTCCGCCATTTTGATCAGTTTCGGAGGTTGATTGTCAGGATTGAAGTTGTGAGATTTTTGACTACCTAGGTAGGTAAATCGGAAGCTGCCATCAACTACTCGGCTGCCTTGCCCTTTGTGAACCAACATCCATCCCACACGAGCACACGTAACCACCGGGCCAACTTTGACCCCGATTATCTGTTACAGCGTTCCATCAGACACCAGTAATGTACATAATATTCTTGACTTCGGACTTCGGACTCGAATCCTTTCCTCCCCAATGGGATTCATTGGAGGGGCTTGACACGCTTCTGTCGTGTCGAGAGTACCCCGCGGCGCGAGAGTGTACGCGGTGTCAGGTGACCTAGGTATCGTAGGGTAGAGAGTTGAAGAGGGGAGAGAACGATCGACAGCCACGACATCGCCAACGGTCTGTCCCACTCCCCGCCCTTTCTTCTCCAGCATCAACGATTTGTTGGGACAGCATCGCAATGATCACTTGACCACTTTTACCCCAGAAAATACTTCCTCAAAAAAAATCCAAAAATCCAAAAAAAGAAAGCACGACAGGCGGTGAGGAAAAAACCCAATATCCTCGGGTCCCAAGAGATGACATATGTCCCCCCCCCCCGAGTCGGTGTGCCCCCATGCCGGATCGCGCTCGGCCCCTCGCTCCGGGAATGAAAGCTTCACCCAAGCATCGGATAAGGCTATGCCGCATTTTCTATATGCCGGTGCGAAAAGAAGAACAAGCAGTGGCCACATGACCATGTGAAGATCCTCTTGAGATCGATAAATCATATCAATGTAGTGGGCTAGATTTCCGTCCTACCGGCGGTCGAAAACTTAAGCATCAGCTGATCGTGGTACGGATTACGAGAGAGATGAAACTCTACGAACCCGTCAGTTGGGGTTACCTTTGTTGCACTACTTTTTCTTCCGAGAGAGATGTCAACAATAAGGAACTTTTTGCCAAGGCGACGAGGGTGCTGCAAGGCACTACTAGACGGATCGACACTTGACATCGGCTTTGTGTCGTCCAGGTACAGAATGGCTGTCCGGCAGGCAGATCGACAAACTTGACAACATGTTGGTTTCTGGAGACGAGACCAGCTACAGTAGATAGCCGTCGGCAAGCGAACTCTTGCCGATGACTGGTGTTGAATGTTGATAGACCAGGTTCCCCGCACCAAACGAATCTCGAGCTGTTCGTCCGGTGGATGTTGCTGCTGTGGTCGGCATGCAGCGTGCCTTTTTGGTGTGTGGTCCGGCGGACCCGGCGTTGTCTGGGCGTGGGGTGGCCCCGGGAGTTTGGGGCAGGGGAGAGGGAGGCTGGTCACCGTTCCGGACCATTGCGGGTCGGGTGGAAGGCCGACAAATCAGAGCCTAGTCCGGCTTGGCCCGATTGTCGATTCGCGAATGGGACTGTTGCTGATGGGGGATGGGGATGACGTCGACGATTGGTCATTGTTGTCTTTTCTCTCGCTGGATTGTTTCAAATTTGCCCCGCCGTAAGGGCGAAAATAAAAGACGGAAATTTTCGCGTCGAGAAAGGGAACCTCGTCGAGATGCTTGCTGCAAGGACTCTATGACCTTGTTATGTCTGATGTGATCGACGGCGTTGTGACCCCTTTTGCTCCATCGGGCTTCAACGAGCCCATGCATCTCCATGTGGGCTGTACCCTTCTCAGCAAAAAGATGCGAGTACTCAGCAGAAGAACCTCGAGATCGTTCAACTCCAGCTGCTACCGGACGCGAGCTGCGAGCTGCGAGCTGTGATGCGTTGTATAAGGCGGGGTTTGCCGATGGTGGTGAGGGGTAACGACGGGGTTCATCGTGGCGTGTGGCTCTCTGTCTACATCGTCATATTCCTTCCCTCGCAACATCTGAGATGAGATGAGATGTAATGAGGATGTGGCCTCATCATCCGTTCCTCCATTGGGACATATCCGTGTCTTTTCCGCTACAGGTACCCGAGACAGAGGCAAAGAGAAGAGAAGTTGTAAGGTAGAGTCAAGATGACGAGTGCTCTGCGGGTCCATCGCTCCTCTCCAATCCACACTTGGCTGTGCCTGTCAAGCTGATCGTTCGTTCCTACCAAGCTTGGCATGGAAGAAAACATGGAATTTCCAGAGCACTAATTCAACTTTGTACCTTGTCTTGTTGACCGCCCGCCCTGAGAGTGAGACACCTCGTCCCGTCTCCCGCCTGTCACTTGCTTGGACGATGGCCATGTTCCCCGGATTTTCATCTACTGTACATACACGCACCCGCCCCCGCCCGTTGCCGGCTCCTATGGCAAGAAGGCGGCATTCGGTCAGGAACACGACATATGCACGAGAAGAAGACGCTAACCTCTGCTCCAGTCGCCCGGCGTGGGGCCCGCAACACCATCTGTCTTGTGATTTGTCCCTTGCATCACCAACTCCCACGTTCTCCAGAATGAGGCGGTGCCCGGCCTGCATTCCATGACAAAAAGATTCCGTCTTGAGCCCTCCCGACAGAGACAACATTCCTTCTGGAATCCAAAGTACGAGCTATAGGAACAGGTACATACATGGGACATAACAAGAGACAGGCGAACTAGCGGCCGGCTAGCACCCGCCAGTCCCGGCACCTCTTTCCCATCCATACAGACTCGAACAGAACCTTTTTCATGGTGTCCACTTGACGCTCTGATTGGCAATGGAAGGGGCCGATCCACCAGGGACGCTTCTTGCTGTCCACCCTTCTGGGGCCATCTTGGTCATGAGTCCCGCCCTGGTCACGCTACATGCGGTGTTCTGCCCCTTGATATTTTTAACCTCTATACTCCCCAGGTACCTACCTCACTTTCCAAGATGACTATAAGGTAGCGTTTTCTTGGATAGGTTCGGCGTTAACCCGTACAGCTTACCTACCTACCTACCTACCTCCCCGTACCTTCCTCACTCCCCCCCCTCGCGAGCCGCCAAGCTAGATCCCGTTCTTTGTTCGGCGATCCGGTATCTGGATCGGAATACACCATCCTCTCTTATATAAGTACCTTCATTCCAGTTCCCTCTGGCGTCAATCCGTCGTCGATTGTTTGGCAACATCACACCATCACACGGTTTAGTTCTCCACGATGCCTAGTAGTGCTCCAGATTTGACCGTCATGGCGTACGGTGCACTTGCTAGCCTCAAGGCCGCCGCTGCTGCCAAGGACAAGACAAAACCCAAGCTGTTCAGTCATCCCAAGGTTGACATCATTGATATCCGCCGTGTCGAGGTCGAGACAAACCTCAAGGCCGACATTGTCTCCCAGTTCTGTCCAAAGGAAGGGCCCAGAAAGCTTCCCACACTGCTCTTGTACGACGAGAGAGGGTTGCAGTTGTTTGAGAAGGCATGTCTTTTTCGTTGAGTCGTCGGGAGTGAAGGGCGAGCGAAGTTGCTGACAGAATTCCAGATTACGTATTTGGAAGAGTACTACCTGACCAACGATGAGATTCAAGTGCTCGAGTCGTCGGCCAAAGAGATTGCCGGCAGCATTCCTTCAGAGTCTATGGTTATCGAACTCGGCAGTGGGTGAGTCCAATGGCAGCGCGGTTTTGTTGTGGGGGGTGTTGTTATGCTGACCTTTGGTCCCAAAGAAACCTTCGAAAAGTGAATCTGCTTCTGCAAGCTTTCGAGGACGCCGGCAAGAGCATTGACTACTACGCTTTGGATCTCTCCAAGCAAGAGCTCGAGCGTACCCTTGCCCAGCTTCCCGCATATCAGCATGTCCGAGCTCATGGTCTGTTTGGGACGTACGACGATGGGCGGGAGTGGCTCAAGGACCCATCCAATATTTCAAGAAGGAAGTGCATAATGAGTCTTGGGTCAAGCATTGGTGAGTGTCCCTCCCATTTGTGCCCGACTTGAGAGCAGCAGGAAGAACCTGAACCTAACGCAACTCTGCCAGGGAATTTCGAGCGAAGCGCGGCCGCCTCGTTTCTCAAGTCGTTCTCCGATGTCCTCAGCCATGGTGACACCATGCTGATTGGGCTGGATGCTTGCAACGACCCGGCCAAAGTCTAGTATGTTCCATCCAGTTCCCCCTTCGTGCAGCTTTGATTTCAAGGTTCGCTGACCGTCATACCTGAACAGCCACGCCTACAATGGTATGTCCTACCGCACGCACTCTGTAGTGTGATTATTACGCTGACTTGTAGTTTTGTGGGATCACACACAGACAAGGAGGGCATCACCCATGAGTACGTCATGCTCACCACCCGCCCCTTTTTTGACAAGCTGCATATATGAAGGGAACTTGAGCAACTGACGGGGGACCTAGGTTCATTCTGAATGGTCTTCGCCATGCCAACAGGGTCCTTGGACAGGCTGCCTTCCACGAAAGGGACTGGAGGGTAATTGGTGAATACGTCCATGACGCCGAGGGAGGGCGCCATCAAGCCTTCTACTCACCGGTACGTGACACGACCGTTTTTGGCCAAGTCATCCGGCCCCACGAGCGAATCCAGGTCGAGGAGAGCCTGAAGTGGTCTCCGGAGGAGACACGGAAGATGTGGGACCTGGCCGGTATGACCGAGAAGGGGAAGTGGATGCACGGCACAGAATATGGTGAGCAACCTGCCTTCCCTTTCACACACATTACCTATATCCCTATTTTCCGGCGGCAACTGGGCTCTGCGCGGTTCTTTCTCTCTCTCTCTCTCTCTCTTGACCGGCCGGTCAACGATGATTTTACCCAAGCTTTACCCCACGTTTTGACCTTTTGACACGTGGGACCAGTCGTACGATTTGCTTCTGCGCCGTGAAACACATCTCGATTGTGTGTGCCCTTTACTGCGGGAAGAGGTCGTCCCCACTGGCCACCATGGTCTACCGATGGGTGTGTGTTGGGCTGCGGGGTCAACGGCCAGCCAAGGACCCAGGCTGTTAACATAGTCTTATTTCACTTGGAGAGAGACGGAGACAGAGAGAGCAAGGAATGACTAACAGCAGCAATATGCAGGCCTTCATCTACTCACCAAGTCAAAGATGTCATTCAGCCTGATTCCTTCCGTCTACGCCCGCAGCGCCCTTCCAACCATATCGGACTGGGAGGCGGTTTGGGCGGCATGGGATGTTGTCACACGTGAGATGCTGCCGCACGAGGAGCTGTTCGAGAAGCCCATCAAGCTCCGCAACGCCTGCATCTTCTACCTCGGCCACATCCCCACCTTCCTCGACATCCAGCTGAGCAAGACGACCAAGGAGCCGCTGACGGAACCGGAAACGTACTCGCTGATTTTTGAGAGAGGGATCGACCCTGATGTCGACAACCCCGAGTTGTGCCATGCCCACTCGGAAATACCTGACGAATGGCCCTCGGTGGAGGATGTCCTGGCCTATCAAAACCGGGTGCGAGCTCGCGTACAGAGCATGTATGCAAGCGGTGCCGAAAGCATCCCGCGGCATGTGGGTCGGGCGGTTTGGGTGGGCTTCGAGCATGAGCTCATGCACCTGGAGACACTGCTGTACATGATGCTGCAGAGCGACAGGACGCTGCCGCCGTCGCACGTGCCGGCGCCGGACTGGGAGAAGCTGGCGGCCAGGGCGAAGGGGGAGGGGGTGGTGAATGAGTGGTTTGATATTCCGGAGCAGGAGGTCACCATCGGGTTGGATGATCCAGAGGACGGGACGGACATTGATAATGTGTATGGCTGGTAGGTTTTTTTCCCCCTTCATCAACATGAACATCACTAACAAAAACAGGGACAACGAAAAACCTGTCCGCCGGGTAAAAGTCCACTCTTTCCAAGCCCAAGGCCGCCCCATCACCAACGAAGAATACGCCCAATACCTCTACAACACCTCGAGCAACAAACTCCCCGCCTCATGGGTGGAAATCCCCCCATCCAACCACACCAACGGAACCACCTCCCCCCTCCCAGAATCCTTCCTCCACAACAAAGCAGTCCGCACCATCTACGGCCCCGTCCCCCTCTCCCTCGCCCTCGACTGGCCAGTCTTTGCGTCATACGACGAACTCTCCTCCTGCGCCACCTACATGGGCGGACGCATCCCCACCTTTTTCGAAACCCGCAGCATCTATCAATACGCAGAAGAGCTCAAGAAGAAGAAGGACGTGGAAAACCAACTCGGAAAGACAGTCCCCGCCGTGAATGGTCACCTCTGCAACAACGGGGTGGAGATTTCTCCCCCTGCTACCCCCACTACGACGACTGCTTCTTCTGATGCTGGTGGGGAGGCTGATTTGTTTATTGACCTTTCAGACGCAAATGTCGGCTTGCACAACTGGCATCCTGTACCCGTGACGGGGAAGGGGAATAAACTGGCTGGGCAGGCGGAGATGGGCGGTGTGTGGGAGTGGACTAGTTCTGTGCTGGAGGAGTGGGAGGGGTTTGAGGCGATGGGGTTGTATCCAGGGTATACGGCTGATTTTTTTGACGGGAAGCATAATGTTGTTCTTGGGGGGAGCTGGGCGACGCACCCGAGGATTGCGGGGAGGAGGAGTTTGTGAGTTTTTTTTTTTCTCCCATGTTGAACAAGGGGCTAACGAGGAGCAGTGTCAATTGGTACCAGAGAAACTACCCTTATGCTTGGGTAGGGGCGAGGTTGGTGAGGGATATCTAAGCCTGGATGCTCTCTCAGTTTCAGACTTGTGATATCTCTTCTGTCTCACCCTTTCCAGCATTCTATGGTCGGGGGATTATTTTCTCATCTATTTATCGACGCCACTCTTTCTTCTTCCTTACGGTTGTCGGAAAACCCAAAAGAGAAACGAGAATTTGGAAAAGCGCGGTCGTTTTTCACACACATACAAAAGCCAGAAAACACGAGGCACTTTTTTCATTTTGTGATGCCGCCTCCGGGGGCTGTTTAATAGTATTTTTATTTTATTATTATAGCTCTCTCTTTTAAGGAATGGTATTGGGTTTCTGGTATGGGGTTTCGGATCATCAGATCGTTTCAGGTACTTAGGTAGTCGAGTTGTCTTGCTGTAGGACATTATGATTGAGTTCTCTCTCTGTTCTAACTGCATCTCCTAATAATGGCGAAGCAGTGGGATGGGACCGACCCTCAAAGTGTGAGAGAAGAGCCGTCATCCTTCACAATATCGTTTAAACATCATATATTTGGATTTGACGCTCTGCCTCAAATGTCATCCACCCTTACCTATCAACCTTGCTTCTACCGAATAGAAAAAAAAGAAGAAAAAATTGTTTGATACATAAACTCCAACGCTGCCAAAAAAGATGAACCCAACGCCTGTTTTTCAAATCTCTCCAGTGAGATTTATTTATATCATCCACCCATTCGTCATCCTTCTTGATGTCTCCCTTCTCCCCTTCTCCTCCTCCTTCTCAAGCCCTTCTCCCCTCTCACCCTCAGAACCGCACTCAAAAACCCCCTAAGCCTTCCCACCTTCCCCCTCCGCCTTCTTCCCCGTACTCATCTTCTGCCTGTTTTTGTTCCCCCATCATTAGCCCCCACCCCCCCCCTCAACCATCAGGACCAGAAAACTTACTCAATCCTCCCCACCCCCTTCAACCTCAAATACACATCCGTCCCCCACCCATGCAAACTCTGCACCTTGATCCCACCCCCAAAATACTCGGCATACGCCCTGCTCAACGGCAGCCCATACCCCAGCCCAGCAATCGAGCTCCCCCCGCTGCTCGCCGCCGAGATCACGCTCAGCGCGTCATCGCTCCATGCCCCAGGGGGATCGTCCTCATTCTCCGAAAAGGTGGTGAAGCTGTAAGACCAAATGTGCGGCAGCACCTCTGGGCCGATACCACCTCCCCGATCCCGGATTCTGATCGTCACCCCGGGGGCATTGTCGTCAAGGGGCTGGATATGGTCTTTGTTGAACGCCCCCAAAGAGACAGACGGTGGGGAGAGCGTGATGGGGGTTGTGACGGACGAAGGTGGCTCGGGAGCTATGGTGATCTCCACCGGGGATTTACTCTGACCGTTTTCGACTGTGGCCCGGAAAGCGTTCTTGAGGAGCTCGGTGATGATGTACTCTAGGTGTGTGGGGACAAAGGCAAAGGTTGTCTCGGGGCTGCCGTTGATGAACCATTCTGGTCTCACCCCATAATTGAGCTCGCAGATGTCGGCGACAAAACTGCCGCACGAGTCGACTGTTGATGCCGGGCGGAGGGCCGTGTCAATGACCCCGATGTACCCCGGGGTTTCAGGGCATGGTGTAGGGGAGGAGGGTGGGTCAAAGTGCGGGCTGGAGGAATAATGCAAGGCGATGTGCTGCTCGGCTACCAACCTGGTCCCGATACGGGCGCGGAGGTGCTGGTCGAGGAAGCGGGTTACCTCGCCGGGGGAGATGTATTTCCTGCACTCCAAGAACCCCCGGGCGAGAATGGGGATGGTGTCGGTGTGGGTTTGGACTAGCTCGGCGAGGACTTCAGTGAAGCGGATTTCGTCTTCGAGGTTAGAGATTGTGCGGCCTTGCCAGGGGAGGAGGGTGGAGAGTGAGTGTTGGTAGTTGTTGTAGATTTTGCGGATGTTGGGGTTGGACACCACGATATAGGGGAGGTTGCGGAGGGCCTGGATCCTATGGGCTAGTCGAATGGGGAGGAGGGAGAGGGTGAAGCGCGCCGAGGAGAGGAGGGCTTCGGCGCTGAGGGGTGGTCGGCCATGTCTTTAGGAGAAAAGGTGTTAGACGCTGTGGTGTGATTGGAGCCATCGTGTTGGAAGGGATAGGAAGACAAACTTGACCAAGTCTGCCAGACTCAATCGATGTAGGGGCTGTTTAGCTAGCCACGGGACAGCATCGTCGGTCTCGGAATAAGTGACGTGATGGTGGTGGTGACTCGGAGGTCGGTGGTGGTGGGCAACGGGGGCTTCCTTATTAGGGTTCTGTGATGTCGATGACGCCCTTCGCGCCAGGTATCGTCCTTTGACAAGTCCTGGGACAATACGGGAGGGCGTCGACAACCGTATCAACCTCGCCGTGGGGCCCATATTATCAAAGTGCTGATGTGTAGTTGAAGCTGTGTCAAAGCTGAGTAAAAGAATGGAACGCGGCACGATTAAACTGAAACTGTGCGAGTACAAGTTGCTAAATGCTGTCAAAAGAGAGGGAGCAAGCTGGAGATGGTAAGATTAAATACATCAATAACACTGTCCAACATGAACACTGGAAAGAGAGAATGACTGTCAATTGCTAGCTAGCGCTCGTCATAACGACCACGAACCCTCGATATCGATAAGCCGCTGGACAGGGATTATCTGCCCCGCTGTCACGGCACACGCTGCCCCGCACGTCACTAGATCCCGCTCCCGGACGGCTGGCCTGAGCTCCTTATTGAGTGCGCATCTCTTGATCAGCTTCAACATCCTTCACGTGCTCGTGGCTGGAAAGAGTTTGGACAGAGTCCTCGGGGAAGGAGACTCTGTTGGTGACAGAGTCAGTCATTTTGTTCATTTGTCTGATATCGGGAGAGTCTTACGAGAAGCCCTTGATCAGTGTGTACTCGTGGCCGATGGTGCCGCCCTGGTCTTTGGCATGTTGCTTGGCCCTGCGCGGTATCAGCTTCAGTTCGGTAGAGAGATAGATCCCGGGAAAGGATCTTCTTACGCCTCGATCTGCTCGGGGGTAGCGTCGTCCTTGCAGGTCACCTGTGTGGTGGTGATGTTAGCTTAACGATCAGAATATACAATGGCCGATAGGTCCACATACGATGTAGGAAGGCATGGTTGTAGTTGTAGTTGGCTTGGGTCT
Source organism: Podospora anserina S mat+ (assembly GCF_000226545.1). Lineage (NCBI taxonomy): Eukaryota > Fungi > Ascomycota > Sordariomycetes > Sordariales > Podosporaceae > Podospora > Podospora anserina. Next base: position 628,620 of record NW_001914856.1, read on the forward strand.
GTTGGAGAAAGACTGTGTGTTTGCAGAGAGAAATCGCAGAGATGGAGACAGGGTACGGATCCTCCTTATAAACATCTGGCCGAGGCTGCCCAGGCATGGAGACGAACAAGCGTGGAGGCCTAGTTCACGAGGACGGCGGGGTGAGAGGGGAATACGTCATGCCCGGTGTATCACGCACTACAGCCGGTTCGATACAAGCCGTTTCAGCTTGTGACGCTTACTGGCGGCCTTCTATGGACTTTAACAGCGCTTCCATGTCCAGTTGGGGTGGAAACCGCGGGATACGCGCCTGTTTTGCCTGGCACGCCAGATTACGAATCTGGCATCGTGCAGGAGGCTTGCCCAGTTGGGCACTGCAAGTCATTTCTGAAGTTTGAGAGAGATGTGATATCGCGCATGCAAGCAATCACCTGCCCATTTGGAGGGTCGAGAGCGTCTCTGGAGTGGTGTTGCAATGGGACAAACCCCTCAGACTAGACATGCCGAAGCTCAGCCATCCCAGTCAGGCCAGGCATTCTAAAGTGGAGAGGCTGAGGATCACCGACGACTGGTTTTGGAATCATCTCGAGTTACAGATGATATAGTACAAGACTGTAGTGTAAGTGTCTACAGTGTAAGCTGTAAGGACCAAGTTTAGATCTTGGTTGCTCTCTGGAGGCTGCCTCCCTGTTCCCCGCTCACCCGCTCCCATCTCCAAGTGAACCCCACCATATGATGCAGGGCCCCCGCAGGGATCTGTTATCGATAGGGCTTATCGCTTATCGCCCAGGATCCGCCAGCCCAAAAATTTCTGGAGCTTTGCGCAGGTCGAATTGGAAATGGAGACTTGTCGCGACTTGGAGTTTTGCTGCTGGACTCTTCGGTGCAGAAACGCCCGAATAACCACAACATCGCGGCGCAACCATGGAACAACAAAATAAGCCTCACAGGCCGTCCAAGAAGTCCAAGGATAAAAAGAAGGCGCAACATACAGGCCGTAAGTTGGTTTCAGGTCGTTGCGATGCGATTAGAGTCGCCATCATCCCTCGAGGTCGCTAACAGTATCTTCAAGAACAAAACCCCAAGGCCTTTGCCTTCTCTAATCCCGGCAAACTTGCAAAGCAGGCGGCGAGATCCCACGATATCAAAGAGAAGCGCCTCCATGTACCCCAAGTCGACCGTCTTCCCGATGAACCTCCTCCGCGCCTCGTCACCATCGTCGGACCTCCTGGTGTGGGCAAGACAACCCTTCTAAAGTCTCTCATCCGCCGATATGCAAAGGAAACAATGTCCGACCCCGTGGGACCAATCACGGTCGTCACCTCGAAGAAGCAGCGATTAACCTTTATCGAATGCCCCAACGAGCTCGAAGCCATGGTCGACATCGCCAAGGTCGCCGACATTGTCCTGCTGATGATTGACGGAAATTTTGGATTCGAAATGGAGACAATGGAGTTCCTCAACGTCCTGGCCGCCACCGGTATGCCAGGAAACGTCTTCGGTATTCTGACCCATCTCGATCTCTTCAGAAAGCCACAAGCGCTCAAGGACGCCAAGAAGAGGTTAAAGCACAGGTTGTGGAACGAATTGTATCAGGGCGCCCATCTCTTCTATCTTTCTGGTGTTTTGAACGGCCGTTACCCCGATCGGGAGATTCATAACCTTTCCCGCTTCCTGTCGGTTATGAAGAACCCTCGTCCGCTCGTATGGAGAAACTCGCACCCTTACACTGTTATCGACAACTATCGCGACATTACTCACCCAACCAAGATTGAAGAGGACGAGAATTGCGACCGGTCGATCGAGCTGTCTGGCTATTTGCGCGGTACCAACTTTGCAGCGGATGGGCAGAGGATACACATTGCGGGCTTGGGCGATTTCACAATAGCTAGCATGGAAGCTCTGCCGGATCCTTGCCCGACCCCCTCGATGGAGCAAGCACTTGCGAAGGCCACTGGAAAAACTGGGAGGAGGCGCTTGGACGAGAAGGACAAGAAGCTGTGGGCTCCAATGGCCGACCGTAGTGGTCTCAAGATTACTGGTGATCACATTGTCATCACCAGGGAGAACGGTTTCGCTTTCGACAAAGACGCCGAGGACGTCGAACGTGGCGAGGGCGAGCAGCTTATTGTTGATCTACAGGGCGAGAGGAAACTGCTTGGTTCTACTGACAAGGGTGTCAAGCTGTTTGCCAGCGGGCAGGAGCTCACACAAGTCCCAGAAGAGGCCGACAGCGGGAGGAAAACCAGGAGGAAGGCGCGCTTCGCTGCTGGGGATGAGCCTGGCGAGGATGAAATTCCCGACGACGAGGGCTTCGAAAGCGGAGAGGAGGATGAAGAGGGCTCAGACGTTGAAGAGGACGAATTCGACATGTCAAAGCTGGGCAAGATGTTCAAGAAGCAGCAAGACAAGGATCAACCAGAAGACGACCTTGCCTTTGCCGACAGTGACTCTGACCTTGGTTCTCTCTCTGGCGACGAAGACGAGGAGCTGGATTCCGACGAGGACGACGAGGACGTTGACATGGAAGACTTGGGTTCTGATGAGGAAGCCGGTGCCCTGAAGTGGAAGGATAGCATGTTTGAGCGCGCCAGTAAGCTTCACGGAAACAGAAGACCGTTCCGTGCTGTGGATCTTGCCAGATTCATGTACGACACTGCCCTCAGTCCCAGAGAAGCTCTCAAGAAATGGAGGTGCGAGGAAGAGGAAGAAGAGGAGGAGGACATTGAGAAAGACGAGGACGACACTTTCTTCAGGAAGATTGGCGATGATGAGCAGGAAGATTTGACCGAGGACCGCGCGATACCAAGCTTCGACTATGAGGATTTGGCTGCCAAGTGGTCAAGTGAGGATGCTGTAGAGGCTCTCCGGACCAGATTTTCGACTGCGAACCTGGTTGATGAAGAGGGCGGGAACGGTGACGATGACGACTTTTCCGGGCTCGACGATGATGATGAGGACGACGAGGGTGATGGTGCTTTTGAGGATCTTGAGACAGGGGAAGCGCATGGCGGTGATGGTGACGAGGACGAGGATGAGGACGGCGATGAAGATGAGAGTGAAGAGCCACCAGAAGCCAGCTTGGAGGCTGAACGTGAAAAGAACGCCCGTCGCAAGGAAGAACTCAAGCTACGCTTCGAGGAAGAAGATCGCGAGGGTTTCAAGAACGACAAGGCTGTCGCTAGGCGAGAAGGCGGCGGAGATGATGAGTTTGGCGAGGACGACTGGTACGATGCCCAAAAGGCTCTGCTTCAGAAGCAGCTTGACATCAACAAGGCCGAGTTTGAAGAGCTTGATGAGAGGCAAAGGACGGCGGTTGAGGGTTTCAGAGCCGGCAAGTACGGCAAGATTGTTCTCGAGGGCGTCCCAGCCGAGTTTGTCAAGAACTTCTCGGCCAAGAGACCCATCATCGTGGGCGGTCTCTCTGCTACCGAGGACAGGTTTGGTTTCGTCCAAGTCAGAATCAAGAAGCACAGATGGCACAAGAGAATCCTCAAGACGGGCGACCCCTTGATCTTCTCTCTCGGCTGGAGAAGATTCCAATCTCTCCCCATCTACTCCATCTCCGACTCCCGGACGAGAAACCGCATGCTCAAGTACACACCCGAGCACATGCACTGCTTCGGCACCTTTTACGGCCCCCTGATCGCCCCCAACACCTCCTTCACCGCATTCCAGTCCTTCTCCTCCTCCAACCCGGGCTTCCGCATCGCAGCCACCGGCACGGTCCTGTCGGTAGACGAATCCACCGAAATCGTCAAGAAGCTCAAGCTAACCGGCACCCCCTACAAAATCTTCAAGAACACCGCCTTCATCAAGGACATGTTCAACACTGCCCTCGAAATCGCAAAGTTTGAAGGCGCGGCCATAAAGACTGTCTCGGGCGTCCGCGGCCAGATCAAGCGCGCCCTGTCAAAACCAGACGGCCACTTCCGCGCCACGTTTGAGGACAAAATTCTCCTGTCCGACATTGTCTTCCTCCGCGCGTGGTACCCCATCAAGCCGCACAGGTTCTACAACCCGGCGACGAACCTCATCGGCTGGCAGTCGATGCGCTCGACGGGTGAGATCCGCCGCGCCGAGGACTTGGCCACGCCGCAGCTGAAGAACAGCCAGTACCGCAAGATTGAGCGGCAGGAGCGGCATTTCAACCCGTTGAGGGTGCCCAAGAAGCTGGCTGCCGAGCTGCCGTTTAAGTCGCAGATTGTGCAGACGAAGAAGCAGAGGAAGGAGACGTACATGCAGAAGAGGGCCGTGGTGGTTTCGGGAGAGGAGCGCAAGGCGAGGGATCTCATGCAGAAGCTTACTACGATCCGGAAAGAGCAGGTTGCGAAGAGGAAGGCGAAGAAGGAGGAGAAGAGGCAGGAGTACAGGAAGAAGGTGGCGGATATTGAGGAGAGGCTGGAGAATAGGGAGAAGAAGGAGAAGCAGGCGTACTGGGAGAGGGAGGGGAAGAAGAGGAGGGCTGGGGATGGGGGTGGTGGGGGTGGGAAGAGGAGGAAGTAAATAGTCGGTGGGTGTTTTGTCTGTCTGTGAGATTACCAGGCGTTGATATCATGGTTGAGGAGGGTACATAAGGTGTATAGGCCAGGAAAATGAAACACTTTTGCCAACATCATGTTGCGTGTGAAACACCAATATTGGGGAAGACACATTTCCTGAGAAAGTACGGGCTAACCGCCAAAAATGTATTCCTGTTTCCCAATATACATACAAACACTTATTGTAACTAACACTAACTCACATACCAGTTAGAAAGGCCGGGGGTGTGGGGGGGTATTCCTAATCCTACCAGCCAACTACTCCTTTCCTTTCCTTTCTTTTTCCTGTTCCTTTCCCATTCTTTTCCCACCAGCAAAGTCAAGATAATTTTTAAATCACCCCCCCCCCCTAAAAAAAAAGAAAAACACTTCCAAATCTTCTAATCAAACCATACAACACCCTCTGCCTCCCCTCAGCATCAAAGCCGCCCACTGACAACCTCCTTCTCAAAAATCTTCACCCCATAAACATCATAAAACCTCATATCTCCCACCGTCTCAATCTTGCTCGCCCTGAACCTCTCATCATCTTCCTCATCCCCACTATCCTCACTCTCATCACTACTCCCATTCCCCCCAATGGCATCCAACCACGCCGAGTTTCCGCTCCCGTCAGTTTCGATAGACGGTAGTATCAACCCCGAGCTCGTACTCCCCAGCCCCGTCGTGGCACTCATCTTCTTGACCTTGTTATTCTTCTCCTTTTTGCGCTTGGGCAAGTCCCTCGCCCTGATAAGCCGCTCTACCCTGTCGTCGTCATCGATCGAGATCCACTCCAGCTTTAGGTGAGGGTGATGAGAGAGGTTATCAATCAAAAACTTCTTCGTCTCCCTCATGACCCAGACACACGTGTCCTCGTTGCGCAGCTGGGCAATATGCAACGCCCTCAACGACACCAGCCCCGCAAGCCGCTGCATAAATGTATGCTATTTTTCACGTCAGCACCTTGGTATCAATCAACCAGTCCAAAAGGGGGAAAAAAACATACCATAGTCCTAATACTCATACAAGCAGTCAGCTCCTCCAGCACCCTCCCCTTCCTACACAGCAACAAGACCGTCTTCTCGTTCAGATCCCAGCTCGGATCCGCCAAGTTCTTGATCATCAAGTACTTCAACGTAGGCATGTGCTTCTTTAGCACCAACTTCCGAATCTGTTCGATAGTAGTCGGTGTCCTGGGCGCAAACGACTCAGGCTTATACTTGAAGTCCCGCTCGAGCATAAACAACTCCTCCACCGCTTCCAGCTCGTGAACAAACGTCAAAAAGGCTGGTGTGACATTGTCGGTAAAGATGTGTCGCAGAGGCAGAGGGGCTTCCTTGTTGAGTTTGGCCATTTGAGCCCAGATTGGCGCTTGAGGGCCGACGTTCAGGAGCGTCAAGTGACGGAGACATCGGAGGTCGATGGCCCGGTACAGAACTGAAGCCTTGACCGGGATGAGGTAGATGGCTAGAACCTGGAGAGCGAGACCTCTTGTTGTCCGCAGGTAGTCATTCATCTGCTGGTTTTTGAGCGCAATCGAATCAACAGCGGACACGGAGGAAGATGGCCGGGGAATTTGCTTCTCGGCATCGTTGATCTCGGCTTCGACTGTCGTGAGCTCCTTGTGGATGTCTGCAATGCTCTGGCTGATGGTGTACATCTGCTTCTCAGCCTCGGCGACACGGCTAACATCGACCGGTGTGTCGCTGGAGCGCATCCTCTCAATATCCTTTGTCAAGTCCTTAGCTTGAGTCTCAAAGATATCGACCTTTTCAGCCAATGTCTTGAAGTTGGCTTTTTGCGCGGCTAGGTTCGCCATAGCCTTGTTCACGTCGGCCGACACCACGCTGCCACTCGTGGAGGGCGTGGCCAAGGAAGTCGTGGAGGCAGACGGGGTCATACCGAATTCCTTCGAAGAGGTGTCCTTGGTTGGGCCATCTGCACCATCAAGCTGGAGAGTCTCCTCGGGCACCTCAATGTCAATATCTTCAGGAGTCACATCATTCTCCTTTTGCTTGTCCTTGGAAGCGTCTGCAGTGCCATCACTAAAAAGACTGGCAGGCTCTGTCGAGGCCTGTGCGACCGAGGCAGCCCCTGAGCTCTCTGCGGTCGCCGGCTCCTCTGCCACCGATTCATCTGTCTTTGATGAACTTGAGCTCCCGTTTGTGCTTGGCTTATTTGAATTTTCTGCCCTCTTGTTCATCGTATCTTCAACGTATTTTGTTGCGGCAGCCTGGAAAGTTTCGAGAATATTCTTTTGGGTAGCATTGACCTCACTTGGATCGGTGTTGTCGTTCAGCTCCTTCACAATCCTGGTCATCACGGTCTTCAAGGCCTGGGCAAACTCGTGCGTTCCATTGCCCCCGTTCGACTCGACCTTGGTCTCCTTTTCCTTTTCCTTTTCCTTCCCCTTGTCTTTCGGCTTTTTGGGCGGCTTTTTTACTAGATAGACCTCGACATCCAAGATCCTACCCAGCACCGACTCTTGTGCCTTTTTCTCTTCCATGGCCCGGAAGGCTCTGGCAGGACCGCTCATGTCATTGGCCATGTTTGAACTAGAGCCAGCCGGGGTAGGCTGGAAATCATCGTCGACATCTGAATCGTCCGGATCCGCCTCGGGGGCAGGTTTTCTGGCCTGTGAAGCCAGCTTGTCCGAAAAGGAGAGTTTCAGCTTAGTGAGAGTTGCCGAGGAGTTCCGAACACATGATTTGATCTCTGTAACCATATCGAGCGAGTCGATATCCAACACGGAAAGACTCCTCAGATTGCCGAAGCCCGACAGCGTCGGTGGCTCCTTGGAAAGGGGCGTCTTCCGTAAGGCTTTCGGTCGGTGAGGCTTCGGCATGGGAGGTGGAGGGGGCGGAGGCACATTGACTGTGACGGAGGTCACGGGCACATAAAACCCAGAGGGCGGCGGAGGCAGCGTCGAAAACGGGGGTGGTGGAGGGGGTAAGTTCGACATGGGAGGTGGTGGCGGGACAGATGTGACGCCCAGCGAGGCTGATGTTGAGGTGGCGGCATTGTATGGAAGGGGAGGAGGCGTTTCGTAGATAGAAGGTCCCTCTTGTAACCGAACATGAAGATGGGCCAGTGTCTTGATACTGTGTAGTTCTTTGTAGAGGGTTCGACTAAGTTCGACACGGATATTCCACCTGAAGAGGAAATTGTCAGTACTGGATGTGCAATAGACCGAGATGGACACACCTGAACCTCTCGAGAGCCCTTGCCCTGCGCAGCGTCATAAGCAGCAGTGTGTTCATGAACTTTCCGCAGCTGAGATTCGCCAGGTAAGCCTTGTAGGCTGTTTCGGCTTTGTGGCCGGCGCTGAGAGTGTCCAGAGACAAGTCTCTCAGGTGCTGAGCATAGTTGTAGTCGCTAGTCACAAAAGTGTCGAGACCGCCGGCCAGGCCGTCTATGGGCGAGTCGTATTCGGGGTCATCTTCGTCTGGGAAGACAATATGGAAATTGCGATAGAGTTGGGCGGCAGCGAGTTCTCGGCAGTGTCTCGACACGAGGGCAAAGCATATCAGATCGGCCTGGGAGCAGTTGCGGACAATTTCTTTCTGGACTTCGTTTGGCAGGGCCATGAAGCAGAAAGGTGGTTTCTGCCTGCCCGGAGACGAAGCCATATCGGCGATAAAGATGGATGGGATCTGATGCTCGTCCTAGCAGAAGATGGGGGCGCACGCAGGAAGAGGAAGATTTGAGTCAAGAAGCAGTGAAAGAAGACGGGTATCGGAATGGAAATGCAAGATTTTGATTCTGGCAGTCTTTTTTTTTTTTTTTTTTGCTGGCGCCAAAGAAGCAGCCAGCCGTTCGTTGTTGCAGAGGGGTTCATTATCGAGGTGCGGCAGAGACGGTGGGAAATCGACAAGTTCTGGCCAAGAGCCGGGGTGTGCCCGGGGGGTGCCTTAGCGGATGTGCAGCACTCTGCAGCGGGCAGGGCAGGGCAGGTGGGGGAGGGTCCAGGTGAGCCTCTCCCGCCTCCCTGACCACATAAAAAACCAAGACTGCAAACCACCAAAATCACCGTCACTTACACAACCACGTCGATATTAAAACGTAATTTTCTCAGCCACCACTTCATCAAATCCCCTCATCTTTTAAACACTACTGTTTTAGTACTTTTGAAACATATAAGAATTTTGGTAGAATTTTATGGTTGTCTTTGAGTGAGAACGGTGTGTATGAAAGGCTGCTAATTGTATAGTTTCTTCGGTTTTTTTGTGGCCAGGGAACCCGTCCGCAGGGCATCCCCAATTCCCCAGCATGTGACGCTCGGACCACCTCAACATGAAATTCCATCCATTCCAATGGCACATTTTCTGAAGCAACCACCTCCAACGTCGGATTTTTTCTTTTTCATGTTTGATGGTCCGTGTGAAGGCCCAGGACTCGGTATTCCGCCATCCAATCATTTTCAGGGACTTTAGATATGACATGCAGGGCCCTTGTGGCTACCTTATCCCATAGAGTGCCGTCTATCCGCTCAGGGCATCAACTTCAACAATTTAACCCCACCATTGCCTAGGCATCCACGCAGTAATTAGTGGCTGCCCGTAACATGATTAAGATTTTATGTTGCAGCATTTTTGCTTATGTCTCATACAGACCTACTTCCTAAGAAACTATCTTCTCCTCCTCTTCTGTCTTGCCCTTTCCCTGCCATTGCAACCCTCTCTGTTGGCACAGCGGTTGATCATTGAGGCAGGGTAGATTGCTTGGGGCGAATCATTTCCCTTGGCTTTCAGTGCCACCAGCCAACAACTCAACCGAGCCCTGTGTGAAGACTCAATCTTTTAATCTTTTCTCACACACCCAACACACGGTGCCAATCACTGTTCCTCATCGACAATGGCCGACGTAGAAGAGCCGCGTTTCAACTCGCTGGCAGAGCGCATTGCTGCTCTCAATGCCCAGAAGAACTTTCAGGCGCCCCCTTCGACAGCAGGGAAGCGACCCCCACCCCCGCCACCTCCAGTGAGGGCTGCCACCATCACCACCACCACCACCACGACACCATCACCATCACCACAACAGCCCCAGAATGAGACGGCTCCGGTGATGCCACCCCGTCCAGTGAGGGCCTCAACGGAGAAACTCCCACCACTTCCTCGTCGGACCACCACCGACATTGAGAAGGGAGATCGACCCGCACCGGGCCCGGGACTGGGACGGGTGCTCCCGCCTCCATTGCCTTCACGGGATTCTTCTTCGGCCAAGGGAACACCGCCGGCTCTCCCCTCTCGCCGGCCATCATCAAATCTCACTCTTCCTACCCCTGGAGGCCGGAGGAATTCCAACTCGTCAGACATCTCATACATATCTACCATGTCTAGTTTGTCACTGAACCAAGATGGGCCGACTCCAAGAAGAGGGCTTCCGCCCCCATTAGAGCAGGCAAAGCTCCCTCCTTTACCACCAACTCGTCGTGAGCTTGAGGCCAAGGCGAAAGAAGAGGCCGCAAATACCCCTCCTCTCCCTCGTCGTGTGACAGAGCCACCACCTCAAACCATGCCAGAGCTTCCCAGTGGCAGGCCCTCATTGCCCCCTCGGCTCCCATCCAGGCCAGCAAAGTCACCCCTGATGAACGCAACCGAGGCCCCATCTCCCTCTCTCCCAGCTAGACGCCTCCCACCCCCTCCATCAAGCTACAAAAACCCCAAATCCGCCCTGGAACTAGGTTTCAACAACAAACCCAGACCAGCCGACGATGTCCCACCCCCTATTCCACTCGCTTCCCGCCCAAGCATCTCCCAAATAGAAGCCGTCCGCTCCGCCTCAACCCCCTCCCCAGCAGCAGCAGCAGCAGCAGCAGCAGCAGCAGCAGCAGCAGCATCATCATCATCATCATCATCATCATCACCCCCTTCCTGCCTCGTCTGCCGTGACTTCTCCGGCCCTGACACGGTCGCCGCCCAGTACCCCTACACCTCCCTCCCCAGGCAGGACCCCATCTCCTACCTAGCCCACCACCTCTGCTCCCCTTTCCCCTCGCCCACCGACAAAGCCCGCGCAATCTTCACCTGGTGCCACCACAACATCTCGCCTACGACGTCCA
>NW_001914856.1:639332-640668 GCF_000226545.1 Podospora anserina S mat+
GGGAGGAAACCGGCGGGGTGGATGGGGGATGCGGAGAGGGAGGGGGGGTTGGGATCAAGAGTAATTTGAGCCGAAACAGAAAGAGATTTGTGTTTCGGGGGCGGGGGAGGGAACGGTGACGAGGTTTCAGTTTGGGAAGGTATGCCCGCATTGGGTGAGTGAGAAGCACGGGAGGGGGAGGCAGATGTTGATTTGTTTGGTTTTTGGGGAGGATGAGAAGAGGGCGGGTGGGAAGGAGAGGTTCGTGCCGTTGGAGACGGACGGGTTTTGGTGGTGGCTGGATGTGAGGACGAGGGATTTGGGGGGGGTGGGGAAGAGGGTGAGGTTGGTGGGGATTACGACGGTGGATGGGAGGGATGCGAGGGGGTTGACGGGGGAGGAGTTTAAGGGGGTTGTGGGGAGGAAGGCGTTTGCCATGTGTGGGATGGTGGATTGGGTGTTGGTTTGATGATAATGATTGTGGGGATTTGGAAGTGGTTAACACCTAGGAGGATGGGATGGGTGGTTTGTTCCCACTTTGAGACGGACAGAGACGGACAGACACCCAAAGTGCCGGGAACAGAAAACGGGACCCAAGAGGAAGATGCCTTGGTAGAATCGCAATGTTTTGCTCATTGTATTCACTCTCTGTTCCCAACGCCGCAAGCCTGCTGATAACCGCGCTAAAAAATGACTTGCTCAAATCAACCCCTAAAACTAACAGCAGGCACCTCCTCCCACCTCGGCAAAATATCCGGCACCGGCCCCAAAGGCGTAATCGACAGCGGGTTGATATTCGTGTGCGATTTCGTGTAATGGAACTTGATGTGGTTGAAGTTTGTCGTGTCCTTGAACGCGGGGATGTTCCAGTACAGATTCCGCATCCACTTGTGAATAGCAGGGTAGCCGGACCTGATGTCGCGGATGTTGCACTTGAAGTGCTGGACATACACAGGCTATTTTCCGTTAGCTCTCTTCCTCTGTTGTCGGGGGGGGGGGGGGGGGTTGGAATGATGAACTTGAACTCACATCAAACCTGACAATAGTCACAAACAACCTGATATCCACCTCGGTAAGCCGCTCCCCAAACCAATACGGCCCCTCCGTCCCGTCAGCAAGATGCTTCTCCGCCCGGTCGAGAGCTTCAAACAGAGCCTTGACGTTGCGTTCGTAGGCCTCTTGGGTGGTGGCAAAGCCAGATTTGTAGACGCCGTTGTTGATGAGGTCGTATTGCCACTCGTGTGTTTCGTCAATCTCCCTTCTCAAATCCTCAGGATACAGATCCACCGATTTGAACGGCTCGTCGATCAGCCCGTTAAACTGTCTTGATGTCAGCAACCGCCGCTCCCTTTTTCTC
>NW_001914856.1:640735-650282 GCF_000226545.1 Podospora anserina S mat+
TAAATCAACATCCTCAAAATCTCACTACTCTCATTGTTCACAATCCTCCCCCCCTTCTTATCCCACAACACCGGCACCGTAAACCGTCCCTCATACTCCGGGTTCACCCCAAAGTAAACCTCCCTCAAATGACTCAAACGCCCCTCGTGAGGCACCACACCCTCCCCCTTGACATCCTCCTGCTCAGCCTCCTCATCAGTCACAAACCTCCACCCTTTCGGTCCCATATGCCAGTGGACAACACTAAAGGAGATGATGTCCTCCAGCCCCTTGAGCTTGCGGGCAATGAGCGTCCTGTTGGCCCAGGGGCAGGCATAGCTCACGTAGAGGTGGTACCGGCCCGCTTCGGGGGGGAACTCGGAGCCGGGGGACGAAGAAATGAAGGAGCGGAAGGTGGACTGCTGGCGTTTGAACTCGCCTGACTTGTCGGAGGGGTTGACCCAGTTTGTGATTACGTTGTCGTCCTTCTGCACCTCCTTTCCGGAGGGAGTGTCTTGGGCTGCCTAAAAGGGGGGGGGTGTTAGTTTGGTTGGGAGAGATGGGAGGGGGAGAGGGGTATTACCATTTTGAAGTTGGTGGTGGTGGAAAGATATCGATGTGTTGACACTTTGATCGATGATGTGAATGAAGAAGAGCGTGTAATCCTGAACGAACCCTTGCTCAAATGTGAAAGTGCTGCTGTCCCTCTCAAAAGCGGAGATATACTGCTTCTTATACTCATCGGTCGTTGCTTCGTCCCAAACTTTCATGAGACGGAAAGCCAATGATGAGATGAGGGGTCCAAGTTCTTTGGAATCAATCAGCAACGGAATGACTAAGGGTTCTGCATTTGGTTTATACCACTCCCGTCCACTTCCGTCATCAAAACCCAGTGTTGTTGCAGTTCGTCCCAGGAATATATCCACTCACTACCTCACGTCAAGTGTGGATTCATTCACCAACTGACAAATGGTGACGTAATCCCCACTATTCCCACTGGGCTTACTAACCGTCAAACTCATCGCTGGTTCAACCATTCGCGACGCGATAGCGGTTTAGAAGCGCTTTGTTTAGAAGGTGGTCAAATATGAGTAAGCAATATCGTATAGGTAGACCAATTTCCGGAAACAATTCCGGTCGGTTTGTGGGGACACCAACTTGGTGTTGAGATCACGGCCTTTAGGAGTGAGACCCACCAGCCTCATCGACGATATCCTGCAAGATACCTAGCAAAAGATCTGAGATTATCTTTTGGAATTTGTTTCCGAAAAAGAACAAGACTATCTCAGACTGCCAGCAAGATTCAACTAGAAGCAGAATATCCCGAATGCATATCCAACTTTTATAACTGCAAAATCCCTCCCAAGCTGTTGAACAGATCCAACTTCAGATATTATTCCAAGCATCGAGTTCCCATCAGCAAAACAAGCAAGACGTATATAAAATGCCAACATAGCAAAAGAGAAAAATAGATTTTGCTTCCATTAGCAACAGCCCCCCCCCCCCCCCCAATCCCAGGTATCATCATAGTACATTACTACAGGGCGGCATATTTCCACGCCCATTAACGACAAGAGAACAAAATGAGCAAAAGCCAACCCATCCAATAACACCCAAGTCACGCCATCCTAAATTGCTTTTGTGCTTTCCCCTTCTCCAAAATCCAATTCCATTTTTTCCTAAGATATAAACCCCCCCCCCCCACCGCCAACTAATAACCAAACCAAACCAACCTCCCTTCTTCACCACTCAAGCGGCTCAGTCTTGGTCTCACCCCTATTCGTCTTGGGGACTGGCACGGCCTTGGCTGCCAGCTTGCCACCCTGCCCCTTCCTCTTCAGGTACGCCCTGCCGTCCAGCCAGGGGGTCTCGAGCGTCATCTTCTTCTCAAACTCGGAGATCTTATCCTCGAGCTGCATGGTAAGACCAATGTCGTCGAGCCCGTTGACCAGGCAGTGCTTTCTAAACTCCTCCACCTCGAAGCTGCAGATGGTGTTGCCATCCTGGTCCTTGATGAGCTGGTTGGGGAGGTCAATCTCGATCTCGCGACCGGCGGCCGCCTCGGCGTGCACCTTTTCGAGGTCGTCCTTGTTCTTGATGGCGATGGGGAGCATGCCGTTCTTGAACGAGTTGTTGAAGAAAATGTCGGCAAAGGAAGGAGCAATGACGCTCTTGACGCCAAAGTCGTTCAGAGCCCAAGGGGCGTGCTCGCGGGAAGAGCCGCAGCCAAAGTTGGGACCGGTGCAGACAATGATCTTGGCCTGACGGTATGGCTCCTGGTTGAGGACAAAGTCGGGGTTCTCAGTGTTGGCATCAAGGTAGCGCCACTCATAGAAGAGAGCCTTGCCAAGACCGGTGCGCTTGATGGTCTTCAGGAACTGCTTGGGGATGATGGCGTCGGTGTCAATGTTGGCCTTCTCCATCGGGGCGGCGATGCCCTTGAGAACGGTGAACTTGGGAAGACCGGTGCTGCCGGCCTTGGGGACAGAGGTGTTGACCTGAGGAGATGAGTCTTCGGGCTGGTCGGTGAGAGCTTCCTTCTCATGGTCATCCGTCTCGATGCGCTCATCAGCATGAGCCTTGCCAGAGGTGGTCTCGGGCGCGACAGCGGCCTCGATGTGAGGGCTGCCCTTGTACTCGGCAAGCTTTCTCACATCGGCGAGCTTGCCGACGATGGCGGCAGCAGCAGCCATGACGGGGGACATGAGGTGGGTCCGGCCCTGAGCACCCTGACGGCCCTCGAAGTTGCGGTTGCTGGTGGAGGCGCATCTCTCCTTGGGCGACAGAATGTCAGGGTTCATGCCCAGGCACATGCTGCAGCCAGCCTCGCGCCACTCGAAGCCGGCATCGGTAAAGATCTTGTCGAGACCCTCAGCCTCGGCCTGCTCCTTGACGAGACCGGAGCCGGGCACGATCAGGGCACGCTTGATGTTGGAGGCAATCTTCTTGCCCTTGACGACCGAAGCAGCGGCGCGGAGATCCTCGATTCTGGAATTGGTGCAGGAGCCGATGAACACCTTGTCGACCACAATGTCCTCCATGGGAGTCCCTGCTGCGAGACCCATGTACTCCAGCATGCGGCGGCCCGCGGCCTTCTTGGCCTCGGTGGGGAAGGTCTCGGGATCGGGAACGCTGCCGGTGATGGGTACGACGTCCTCAGGGCTGGTGCCCCAGGTCACCGTGGGGATGATGTCCTTCCCGTCGATATGAACATCAATGTCGTACTTGGCATCCGGGTCGGACTGCAGGGACTTCCAGTAGGCGACCGCCTTGTTCCACTCGTCAGACCCACACTTGGGGGCCAGGGGGCGGCCCTTGAGGTACTCGAAAGTGATCTCGTCGGGAGCGACCATGCCGGCTCTGGCACCACCCTCGATGGCCATGTTGCAGATGGACATGCGGGCCTCCATGCTCAGGCTGCGGATAACGGAACCGGCAAACTCGATGACGGACCCGGTGCCACCAGCCGTACCAATCTTGCCGATGATGTGCAGGACCACATCTTTGGAGCTGACACCGGGGGACAGCTCTCCGTCGACCAATATCCTCATGTTCTTGCTGCGCTTCGTGATGAGGGTCTGTGTGGCGAGGACGTGCTCGACTTCACTGGTGCCGATACCGAAGGCGAGGGCACCAAAGGCGCCGTGGGTCGACGTGTGACTGTCGCCGCACACAACCGTGGTGCCAGGCAGAGTGAAGCCCTGCTCGGGCCCGATAACGTGGACGATACCTTGTCTCTTGTCGCTCAGGCCAAAGTATGTGACGCCAAACTTCTTGACATTCTCCTCGAGGGTCACGCATTGCGTCCGAGAGTCGTCCTCCTGAATGAAGCTGGCAATGTCTCTGAGAGTTTTTCTCGAGGTGGTGGGGACATTCTACGGGATCCAGTGTCAATGGCCGATGATGACGTCTTCAAACGGACATGGAAACATACGTGGTCAGTTGTGGCCAGAGTGCAGTCTGGTCTCCGGACCTTGCGGCCGGCCTTTTCTAATCCCTCGAAAGCTTGCTGTTGACAGTGTGTTAGTTTGATATTCGGGTCAACAGCAAACAACAGACCAGACGACATACTGGAGAGGTGACCTCGTGCACGAGATGGCGGTCGATGTACAGAAGAATGGTACCATCGAGCTTCTCGTCGACAATGTGGGCCTGGAAGACCTTGTCGTAGAGGGTTTGTGGTGTTCGCTCGGCAACCGGCATTTTTGTGTCGTTTGTCTGATTCGTTCTCCTCCGGGGAGTTTTTTTTTTGTTTCCGCCCTCTCGATGTGTGTGTGTGTTTGCGAAGTCAAGCAATGCTAGAGGAGCGGGGGACAGTTGTTCAGCGGAGTCTGTGATATACAACCACTTTTTCAGATGTCGTTGCTCTTTGTTGAGTTGCTCTTTCAAATGAATAAAAAAAAGAAAAAAAAAAGTGTCGAGTCGAGAGTGACGAGTTGGTGAGGGCAAGAGAACAAAGTTCCTTCGGATGGAAAAACTCCTCTCTCGAGCAACAATCTCAATCTAGACTCAAGAACTGTGGCAAAAACCAAAACAATTCTCGTCTCTATTCTTGTGAGAGGCAACCTCAATCTTATAAAGTACCGCCCCTCCTCGGGGGACGATGACGGATTTGGGCTTTTGGCTGGGCTTGCAAGTGTTTCCAATCCAGCGGCAAAGCCGATGATCGGAGAGCTGCAGCTTGCTCCGGTTCACGGAATGCGGGGTGGCCACCTCAATTTCTAAACCTCATCCCGCCATTGGCTGACCGTCTCCAGGATGGCCTGTCTCTCCCCGCCCCAGGCCCCCCAGCAGGGTTGAGCAGCGGGGTCCCTCAGCCTGCGCAGCGAACAAAGTTAGCGTACCGCCCGGGCCGGAATCGAAGGTTCGATAACCCACCCCACAGCGATCAACCCAGCATCTCGACAGAGCTTCATCCGCATCTCTACGTAACGACAACAGCTTCCATTCGCAGGCGGGCTTTAATAGAAAACTCTGTAATATCATTCTGCTCTCTCAGCTTCTATCGTATAAAAAGAAACTTCTTCTGAGGGATATAAACAGATATCCTCCTCAAAAGCAGGGTAAAAGCCGATAGAAGCCTTTCGGTATTCCGTAGATCATCACACCTCCAACAAGAAATCTCGACATTTCCCCACATTCTCGTCTGATTCCCGCGACTCACACATGCCACACAGCGCCCAGTCCTTCCAAGTCTGACATACATATCACAAGAATCGTTCCCTTACCCTCTACCGATTCCCCCTCGGCCTCCCCCCCCCCCCCCCAATTCCGGTTTCCCACTCCTCACCACTCCATATCATGTCTCGGCCGGATAGAAACATAAATAACGAGTCTCATATCTCTACACCTATATCCTCATCATACACTCCAGAAAAAGGGACTCTGCATAGTGCACACACATGTCTGTCGTGCCTTGACCGCCCATCCCATCCATCCTATCGCTCGGCAACGTGTACAATGTATAAGTACCTACCGTTCTATTCCTATACCCCCGGCATCGCCCAGCATGTCCAATATCCCCAATTTCAACCAACCAGATCCCAACAGCCTTCCCCCTTCCTTCCCCTGTCCCATCCCAAAAAAGCCCATCAAACCCTCGATGCGAATTGCCGACCCCCATTCTATGGGGCAATGTACCTCCAGTCAGTCTTATCAGCCTGCAACCTCACCGTGCAACCCACTTCGGTTTAACAACACACAATCTTCTTATCATCAGTCCATCACTCATCATCAGTCAAACTCCTCTCTCACCAAAAGCCAACCAAGTCAACAACTGTCTCAAATAACCACTACTCCATACCAATTATTCCGTGTGCTAGACAGACTACCCCTACAGTAGTACGTACAACACTAACAAAAATACCATCCTCTCTCTCTGCCTCAGCCCCCGCCAAAACCTCAAAATCCAGCCACAACACTCAACCCCCTACCCACCGCCTTCACCACTCCCAAAACCGTAAGAACCCCCCTAACCAGCCACATCCCCACACACAACACCCCAAACAGAAACACCACGGCGCCCACCCCAACCCAGACATCTTCCCACGTTGACTGCGCCAGCTCAAACCGCCTCCTCAGCTCCGACTCGCCGTCAAAAACCGGCTTGACCATCCCCCAGTGTGCTTCCACCAGTCCAACCACCAAGTTCAGCACCACAACCATCCAGCTCACCACCTCTCTGCACACATCACCAACCTTCAAAGACCCCTCGAACCGCCTGACCCCCCCCTTGGTGACCGTTGGCGTGTTCCTGTCCCCCGCTAGTGTAGTCTCCAAAGGGGCTAGATCTTGGCCTTGGTCATCCTGCCGATCCCCCTCCGGCTCCGCCGCGGCCTTGGCTTTCGCTTCCGCCCCACGGGGAAGTCGCCGATGCCGATCCGACATCATTGTTGTTCCTTTGAACCATGCCGACGCCGACACCGGAACCGGTACCGTTCGTGTCCCGTCACAAGACGTCGGCTCCTTTATCGGTAAGGCCTGTGGCTCCGTCTTTGGGTCGTGAACGAGATGTGTGAGCGCTGCTCTGGCTGCTCCTCGTGCAATGGCGTGATCCAGCTCCTCGTCTGCTTCCTGAGCTGGTGACTGATGGTGTGGACGAGGACGGAGGGTAGAGGTGGACTTTGGCCAGGATGGGCTTCGGCTCTGAGTGTTTGCGGTGCCGCCTCCTTCCCCGTGTTTCTCCTTTCTCATCGTCTTGCGCATCTCCCTGGGCTCCGACTCCTCGGTGCCGTCGCCGTCGCCGTCCGGCTTGGCCGTCTTCTCTTCTGGTGTCTCTGGTCCTGGCTCCTCTGTCGCCAGCGACGTAAAAGCGGTCTCTGGTTTTGGCTCTTCTGGTGTTGGCAGCAAGTCCCGAGCACTTGGTAGCACCGCCACCTCCAGTTCTGTAATGATTGTCGACGTAGCCACTGTCGTGAGAGTCTCGCTTTCTCCGTCGCTCGGCGAGTTGTTCGGTTGCGTGCCGAGAGGGAAAGCCGGTACCTCTGAACAGACGCTGCTGGGTGTCCGGGTCAGAGACCCCAGTGATGCGGGACTCGAGCCTTCCATGATCATCGTCATCGGTGACCGAGGCCCGTCTCTCCACTCGTCGACTGGTTCGACACAAGGACGGCCGTCCACGAGCGGGGGAGGCTGACCGCGTTCGGAGCCAGTAGTGGTGGTGATGGGTGTGTAGGCAAATCGGGGTCCCCGGTCGTTGTTCGTGCTGCTCGTTCCCCAGAGCCCCATGGCGGTTGTGTGAGCCTGGTTGCTCTCGTCGAGGCGGCTCAGATCGTCCAGCAGCCTGGCTGCCCAGAGATCCGCCGGCTTCACGTTTTCCAGCTCCAGGGGCTTGCTACTGGTGATCCTTGGGGGGATCTTGTTCCCCGGTAGACTGTAACGGAGCCAACGCTGTCTGAAGCTGCCCCGATCTGGTTGCTCCTCCGACTGGCCGTCGCCGGACTTGTTTGTCTCCGGGTGGCCCGAGGCTACACGACGAGGGACCATTGGTGGAAGGCTGAAGCCAAGCGACTTTGGTCTCGGGAGCGTGTGAGGCTTCAGCTTTGCCGTCTCTGCATTCCCGTCCACCCTGTTGCGTGTCTGGTGATGGTGCTGGTGCCGGGTCGAGACGGCGGGCAGGTTGGTGTCTCCTGCTCGAAGGGCCGGACGGCTTGCTTGACTTGCCGTCACCGCCGTCGCCTTCCCTAAAAAAGGACCACGAGGTGAACCGGCGCTGACGGGTGTCCTATGGACCGTGGTTGCCTCGCTGTCCGAAGTATCGGGGGACATCATACTCCTCTGTGACTGCGGTATAGGGCTCAAGTCTGGCTCGGCCACGCAAGCCCAGGCTTCTCCCTCTTTCCGCCAGACTACATTTCCGCCATGCTGGTTCAGCACTGTTCTGGCCGCCTCCTTTCTCCGCTCCGCCTTTTGGTGCTCCTTTCTGATCTGAGCCTCAGTTTTGGCAGCAACATATGCCTCGCGCGCATCCTGTGCTGTGTGGGCGAGTGCTGCGAGATGGGAGTCTGTGGGAGAGGACACCGTTGCGTCTTCGGAGCTCGTGGTTGGAGTGATGACATCCATGACGCCAGTGTGAGGGTTGATGCTAGTGACCCCAAGGAAGTCGCCGCTCTGCTTCAGAGTCCGTCGTTGCTGGCGAAGCTCTTGCTTTGCGAGGTAGATCTCCCTTGTATCGCCTGTAGACATCGTAGGCTGAGGTGTCGGGATATTGCTTTTCTTTGCCGTGGCGTTGCCGCGAGGTGCCCAGTCGCGCCGGTCTACCTCAACAGGATGAGGTTTGTCCTGCTTTAGGGCAGAGGTGTTGATCGTCAACCTCGGCAGCGATGAAGCAGGTTGCTTGCCCAAAGCGGCTCGCGTGCTCTGCGTCCGACGAGGAATCGGTATGGGCATGTTCCAGCGACTGGCCGGGATGATATCGGAGTCACGGGGACCTGTGACGCCGCTCGGGGCACTGCTTGCGGCCGGGACAGGTATACTGCTGCCTTTTTGTCCGTCTGCCGAGGACGAAGAATTTCTTTTGTGTCGAATAGTTCCACCTCTCTCAGGGCGTTTACTGGGACGAAGCTTGTTGAAGAAGCTTGACATGGACGTGGTGATGTTTCTCCTGCTCCCAGATGGGGGGGACCCGTTCGAGCGTCGAGGAGGCAGAGGCTTGACATCTTGACGATTATTCCGGTCGTCCAGTATTCGAAATGGGGAGGGCGACGGTGCCTGGGGCCGTCCGTGTCGCGAGGGGGCAGACATGTTGAATTCCGGGCAGTAGCTTGTGCAGAGATAATAATGCTCTCTCCCCGGGATGTGATGCTAGCGGTGCGGCTTTGGAGAGCACCCGCTCGATGAGTCGGATGTGGGATAGGGTGAGGTGAGGTTGGAGGGTCAGTTCAGACAATCAGGTGAACAAACTGGGTACCGTCCAGGTTGCACCCAACCCACCCTCATGGCAAGAACAGACGACAACCAGCAGGCAAGTGCCGGTTGTGATCCGGACACTCTCGATCCCGTCTCTCCAAGGTGACTTCCGTCTGGCTGTGCATATCTCCTTCCATCACAAGCATCGGGCCGGTGATGTTCTTCGTTCCTCCGGAACATGTCTCGGTGCTCAAGCCTAGCAGACCACTTGCCCATGATGTCGTGAAGGCTCACTCACAGCTGTGTCTTCCTGACAGGATTAGGAGCGTTCCATTGCTCGTGCTTTGCGTCTTGGGGTCAAACTAGTGCACCCCTTGTATGAGATAGACGGCACATGTAGTCTAGCACCGTGTGACAGGCGTCAGATTCACGGGTGCTGGCTTGGCGAGCGATCTCACCGCAGTGCCACGTCGTAGAGAATCTGTACCTAGATGTAAGTTAGAGGTACGGCAGTTTACCATGCCTTTACCGCTGTCACTTCTCACCGTCATGGCAGCTCCCTAAGGTGAGGTAACTCGTACATTCTACCTTGCAATTGTATCATCCATACACATTTCCCCCTTCTCCCCCACCATATTTTCCCAACCCAGAATCTGCATCCCCCCCATTGATATAGACCCTATAATGCAATCCCAAAACTCCCATAAAGCATCAACCCTTT